>NW_021703767.1:88895863-89204812 GCF_005190385.1 Monodon monoceros
TGGCCATCTGTATGTTTTCTTTGGAGAAATTTAGGTCTATTTAGCTCTTCTGTCCATTTTTTGATTGGGTTTTTTATTCATATATATATATTGAGTTTTATGCGCTGCTTGTATATTTTGGAAACTAAGCCCATGTTGGTCACATTGTTTACAAATATTTCCTCCCAGTTCACAGGTTATCTTTTCATTTTGTTTATCATATATATCTTCTTTTAAATGACTGCATGGTATTCTCTATACAACTGTATCGTACTGTATTCTGTGTTTCTCTCTTTCCATCATCTTTTGTTTGGAGTCCAAGTTTATCATGGTTTCCTCCTGAATTTATTTAAGCTCAGTTTCCAATGCATATATCTGACTGCTCTAGTTGTTCCTACCACTACCATTGCTCTTTACTGGTTATACTTTCGTATATTCAGTCTATCTTTGTCTTTCTGATGTCGCACTTCATGCATTGCTTTACACAGCTGAAAGGGTCCTCCTTACTGTCCTCCCAGGGAAACTCATGTCTCCTCTGATTGTCTCCTGTACTTCATGCATTCATCCCCCTGTGCCAAACTCTGCCTCCAGAGACATGCACCATCACTTGGCTTTGCTGACCATGCTCCCTTCCCATGATGCTCTTTGTTTGGATTCTCCAGGCTGCATTTCATTTTTGACCATCTATCCCTAAAGGATAAGCAGTAGGCCGTGGGCATTCTCTAGGGACTGCACCCTAGCTGCATTGCTACAAAGTCAGAGACCTCATTGGTTATAATATTCTAGTTCAATTGACCATAACTGCTGGACCCAGAATGGCCTCATACTATTTCTCTCAAAGTCTCTGCCTCCCAGGTGTCATCACATTCCAGAGGAACTTTATTCATTTTGTCCTAAGTTTCCAAGAAGGAAGAATTTCTGAGCTAAGAGTTACTAAGGAGGTTCTCACCCTACCCCACCCCTCCTTGTGCAGAAATCTAGGTCTGTGAAAAACATTATTCTTATGCCACATTCTTGGGACAAAGAACAAAATAAATTACACTAACACAGAAAGTATAATTCCCCTTTGAACTGCTGCTATCCCACCAGAAAAGTCTCCTTAGGATCTTAAATTTTGTTAACACCTTCCCACAGCATCATATTTGGATGATACCAGCCCCAAACACATTAACATTATTTAAATAGCAGATAGCAATATGAATAGGCTTCCTTGTTTCCTAGGCAGTTGGTGGTAGAAGAATTGAGTGCAAAATGCCTCTTCTAAACATACACTGTAGCTCTGCAGCATATCATAATGACGTCACAAAAAAGCATGCAAAATTTCCAAAAAGATGTCAATCACATGGGGGGAAAGAAAACAATTATTAAAGCTCCCAACTAGCCAAGCAATTCTTTCCCTCTTCTTTAAAGGCCCAAGACTTTTTTCCCTGAGTGGGGGGTGCCCCTCATACAGACATAGCCTGATGGCTGCAAGGTTCCAGCTGTTTAAGTGAAGCCAGCCAATATCTATCAGGATGTTAGATGATTGCCAGGAAAACCCTGCGACAAGCAGCTCATTTTTCATCTAAGTATTCGATTGAAATTTTATCTCCCTCACCCATGCAGTTTAATTTAATCGATAGAACATTACACTATGTCACATTTAGTATTAAAAATAAATGATACAGACCAGATATTTGAAAACCGGGCATTTGTTTTTGCAGGCATTTTTAACTTTCCAGTGGCAAACATGCCAACTTGCAGTGCTGGAAAAGCCAAACACGGAAAACCATCACTTCAAATTAAGCAGTTGTCGCTTTACATTTGCTGGGGTTTTGGTCCCATACTTTCCCCAGATTTCCAGTCCCTTTCAACTCAAAGTTCTCATTAGTGACAGAGAAATGAAAATGCTCAACAGCACAGCTTTCTACATTTACGGATTACTGTTAGGAGTCAAACATGACGGATGTCTTGGGTAGAGAAGAAACATTCGCAGCTGATTATATCACCACTGTTCATTCAAGTAAACTGAAGTGGCATCACAGTTTAGAATTTCAAAACAGAGTAGTTATTTCAATATATTAGTGGACTTCTGGGCGATGATTTGTTGTCAGAAGTAATAACCCCGAAGCATAAATCTAAATATAAGCTAAATCCATGGTTGCACAATGTTCTCACCACCACACCCCACCCCTCTGCCCTGGCAATATTTTCATTTGAGATAGAGGCAGAGAATTTCTGGGCTGGAGGGACTCTTAGAGATCATTTTAAACATACTGTTAAGTCCTCCTTTTTTAAAACAGAGGGGAAACTTGAGACCCCTGAGCCACAATGCCATGCTCAAAGTCACCCAGTGGGTGGCAACGCCAAAACTCTAAGCCAGCCCTGACTGATTCTGAAAAGTCATCTCTCCTTTGTCTCCAGAACAACATCAACATTCCACCTGCTCATGAATCCTGATCCAACTTATACTTTCAGCTCAAGTGTGGGCTTCTAAAACCTCCTCTCGCAGACTTAAAATCCTTTCATACGTTTCCAGTCTTCCTCCTGACTTCTCAGTATTTGGCATAACATGTCTTTTCTTTGGTTCCTCAGTTCTGGCCCAGATTGTTCTCTGAACTGACTCAGCATCTCTTCCTTGGGCTCCAAGGTGGCCATTACAATGGTCACCACCTGGCCTGTTTAGGCTCTAGACTTCCCAGAGGTGTCCCCTGTCTTCTCCTTCTCCCCCAAACCTCTCTTCCCCTGCTACATCAGCCCTTGACTAGAAAATCCTTCTTCTTTGTTGCCAGTAGCTATACCAGCAGCAGATTTTAAGCTGACCCCTGTTACCCCCCAGATACACTCATGGGTTCCAGCAATGCTCAGCCTTTGTGGGTGATTTCAGTGATACAGCATTTTGTCATCTTGATTTTTATGTGGTTTTTAGACCTTTAAATTGACAATTTTTTACATGTATATATAACAACACCTGGTGATAGCAAGCATTCAGAGAAAGGGAAATTGTCGTATGCTACTGATAAAAATGTAAGTTATTACAATTTTGTAATGCAATCCAAATACCTTTAAAATGCATGTACCCCCCAGCATTACCCTGATAACAAAACCAGACATGGATGTCACAAGAAAAGAAAATTACAGGCCAATATCCCTGTTGAACAAAGATGCAAAAATCCTCAACAAAATATTCAATATTAGCAAACTGAATTCAACAATATGTTAAAAGGATCATACTTCATGACCAAGTGTGACTTATTCCAGGGATACAAGGATGGTTCAATACCCACAAATCAGTCAACATGATGTACCACACACTGACAAAATGTAGGATAAAAATCATATGATCATCTCAATAGATGCAGGAAAAGCATATGACAAAATTCATCATCCATTTATGATAAAAACTCTCAACAAAGTGGGATAGAGGGAATGTATTTCAACATAATAAAGGCCACATATGACAAACCCAATGCTAACATCATACTCATCAGTAAAAAGCTGAAGCCTTTCCCCTAAGATCAGGAACAAGACAAGGATGCCCACTCTTGCAACTTCCATTCAACATAGTAAGTCCTAGCCAGAATATTCAGACAAAAGGAACGAAGGAAGGAAGGAAGGAAGGAAGGGAGGAAGAAATGGCATTGAAATTGGAAAGGAAGTAGTAAAACTATCACGATTTGCAGATGACATGATATTATATATATAGAAAACCCTAAAGGCTCCATCAAAAAACTTTTAGAATAAATAAATTCAGTAAAGTTGCAGGATACAAATCAATACACAGAAATCTGTTGCATTTCTATAAACTAATAACAAACTCTCAGAAAGAGGAATAAAGAAAACAATCCCATGAACAATTGCATCAAAAAGAATAAAATACCTAGGAATAAATTTAACCAAGGAGGTGAAAGATCTGTATACTGAAAACTATGACATTAACAAAAGAAACTGAAGAGGCCATAAATAAATGGAAAGATATTCTGTCCTCATAGATTGGAAGAATCAATATTGTTAAAATGATCCATACTACCTAAAGTACTCTACAGATTCAATTTGATCCCTATCAAAATTCCAATGGCATTTTTCAAAGGAATAGAACAAGTAATTCTAAAATTTGTATGGAACCACAAAAAAACCCCAAAGTGCCAAAGCAATCTTAAGAAGAAAACATCTGGAGACATTATGCACCCTGATTTCAAACTATATTACAAAGCTATATTATGGTACTTATTACAAAACATTATGGTACTGGCATAAAAACAACAAAGGAGGCAAGAACATACTATGGGGAAAGGACAGTCTCTTCAATAAATGGTGCTGGAAAAACTGGACAGCCACATGTAAAAGAATGAAACTCAACCACTATCTTATACATTTTATTATAAACAAAAAATAACTCAAAATAAATAAAAGATTTGAATGTAAGACCTGAAATCATAAGTCTCCTAGAAGAAAACAAACAGTAAGCTCCTGATGCTGGACTTGGCAATGATTTTTTAAATCTGACACCAAAAGCAAAAGCAAAAAAAAAGCAAAAATAAATAAGTAGGACTATATCAAAATAAAAAGCTTCTGCACAGCAAAGGAAACATCAACGAAATGAAAAGGCAACCTACTGAATAGGATAATATATTTGCAAATCTGATAAGAGGTTAATCTCCAAAACATATAAAGAACTCATAAAACTCAAAGCTAAAAAAACAAACAATCCAATTTAAAAATGGGCAAAAGACCTGAATAGCCATTTTTCCAAAGAAGACACACAGATTGCCAACAGGGTCATAAAAAGATGCTCAACATTATTAACCATCAGCAATGGAAACCAAAACCACAATGGGATAGTGCCTGACATGCATAGTGTTAGAATAGCTATGACCAAAAAGACAAGAAATAGCAAGCATTGGCAAGGAGGTGGAGAAAAGGGAATGTTTATGCACTGTTGATGGGAATGTTAATAGGAATGCAGCCATTATAGAAAACAGGATGGAGGTTCCTCAAAAAATTAGTAATAGAACTATCCTATGTATTCCAGCAATCCCACTCTGGGGTATTTATCTGCAATTTGGGTATTTTTGTCTGCAATTCCACTACCAAGAATTTATCCTAAGGAAGTCACTAGGGATGCACATAGAGTGCTCACTGTAGTAGTCTTTATCCATGGGAAATATTGGAACTCACTTCAATTTCCAAAAATAGAAGAATGGTCACGTAAGTTATAGTACATTCATACAAAGGAACTCAATAATCATTAAGAACACTGTAAGTAGAAGAGTATGTGATATGGAAAAATATTCACAATATAATGGCATTTTAAGCAGCTTATAAGAGAGTATGTATTATATAATGTTATTTTTTCTTTTTCTTTTTCTTTTCAATTTACAGTCACAAACCTGGAATAAAGCTTGGCAGGATACATATCGATGTTTACATTGATATGAGTATAGGACAGTAAGTCATAGGACAGTAAGTTATTTTATTTTATTCTTTTTATCTACATTTTCCAAATTTTCTATGGTAAGCCCTTTCCTTTATAAGTAAATTATAACCTATATCAAAAGGTTGCTCTGGAACGTTCACTTATTGATACCAACTATGTGTTAAGCACTGCTAGGCACTCCCACATATTTATAATTTATACAAATATAAATAAAACAAAAGTCTCTGATCTCAAGCAGCTCACAATCCAATAGGAGAAAGATAAAAAACAGAGTTAGTGTTCAACATGGTAAGTGCTTCTGGAGCACAGAGGAGGGCATAACTAACTCCAAAGGACAAGGTGGGTGTTAGGAAAAGCTGAACAGAGATGAGTCAGTGAGCAGAGGCTTACAGGGTTACTCAGGCAATAGCATCCAGGCAGAACATTCCCCTCTGACATCAGCACTTCCTGAAATACTTTTATCAGCATGTTTAAGTTGACCACTTCATGAAAATAAAGGGGGAAAATACTGTTTTCTATGATGACTAGAGATATTCCTAGCATCACACTCATAGATTACAACCCTCAGCCCCTTGAGTGATTGAAAGAACCATCAGAGAAACCCCAACTCCAATTCACAAGGCTCAGTGGAGATGACCAGGCTCTCAACTAACTTCACGTCTCTGGGACTATTTGGAGAAGACCTCAAAGCAATCCCCATGTCACAACCCGATTCCCCGTCCCTCTCACCTCTGCCTTGTTAGGACCACAGCACACTATCACAGCACACAATTGCCTCGAATCTTCCAACAGCCTACAATTACCTATCTAGCTGTTTGCTCTGCTTTTTGTGAGGGGAGGCAGTAAAGAAGATAGGCAAGAAAGCCCCCCTATTAGAACTCTTCATGCTCATTTTGTAACTGTTTGAACAAACATATGTGTATCATGTCGCAAGAGAAGAAAAGGCAGAGAACAGAAATTGCTGCTTCCCCTCAACTTCACAGAAAAAAACACTCAAACTGGGACTTTCTTTCCTCCTAAGTAAGCCAGCGCTCTTTCAAAGCACCATCCTCCCCCCACCCCCAAGATGGTCCCAGATGCCATCATGTTGTTTTAGAATGAAGGCTGAGGCTATCCCTGACCATGCCACTAGAGTCCTCTTGGCTTCATCAGGGCCAAGGGTCAAGGCACTTCAGCCACATTTTGGGCACAGCCAAGTAACCACACACATCTCCAGAAGGCCCTCATTGAGTGACAAAGAGGATCATAACAGTCCTGTGTGTGCACATCCTCTGCTCTAAGAGAAGCAGGTGCTCCACAGATGCTCAAAGACTTGAAGGTTTCCAGAGAACACAAGTAAGCCTTGAATATCTGTGATATTTCCAATAAAGTTACTGACTGGGTCCAATGGCTTCAGCTAGAAAGTGACCAATTCCATATCTCTATTATAAGTTCAGAGTTTTTCTCCTCTGGGAATTAGCTTCCTCAAACCACTTCACGTACAAGTTTTAGTCTCTGAGGATCATTTCAACATTTTGCTCTAAAATTTTAAAATAGCCTATTTCTGATGTTGTCATTCATTGCTATCATTGGAAAATGTCAGCAAAGGGCTAGCAGTAACTTCCTCCGCCAACAGCAGTGAAACATTACGTTCTCAGAGTTGTTTATAACAGAAGGAAAACGTAGAATTAGGTAATGGTGGTGACTTAGCAGTCCCCTGTGTTGCAAATACTAACAGACGTTAAAGCTCACAATGTAACCTTTGACCATACATCAAAAATACATGATAAAATTGCAAGTCCTGGCATTGTATCTCCCCACAGGCCACCATCAGCATTTGGAGGCATCAAACCTTTATGCCTTTTGATCACAGGAAAATAGGAGGAGTGATTTTTCTAAATGTTAAAAAAGCATCTGATAAAAGAGCTTGCTAATAATTAACTATAGCCACTGGACTTCTCTGGAGGAGCTTTTAATTCTTTCAAAACTACCTTATATCATGGACATGTGATGGTTTTATAAAGCGTAGGGGACATATTCAGCATGATATATTTCTAAAGAGAAATAATGGTACAACCCACTTAAATATTCTTTCCAACATGTTGAAAATTTTGTTACAATACATAACGATTAACATAGTAAATATAAACATATAACATATTAAACATAATTTTAAGATAGATGATACAACATAGTTATTTTGCAAGGTTAGAAACTTTTTATTTTCTCTTCTCTCCTTCAATTCTCAGTGGGTTTGCATGATCTGCTGGCATGGTTAAGCACTGACAGAATCCTAGAAGATCGATTCATGACCTGCCATCCCAAGAGTGTCTGGACTGATTAACTGAGTAAAATGAGTATTTTCTAGGCCACTGATTGTTGAGTTTACACAGTTACCACATTTTGAAACTGCATGTTGAGGGGACCTTGAAGAAACCGTGGAATATTCCATAAAATACTGAGAAGACTAACATTAGATCTCTTCTTGTCCCTTTCCACCCTTTGGCTTCCAGAACATTAAAAACATGTATTATCTTAGAGTTGATGAGAACGTTGCCTCTGAACAAACCTTTCAGTTTGAACTTACAGATTCTTCAAAGTAAATTTTACTGGCAATGAAAATAACTGCCTTCATGTTGTAGAGAATTAGCTCCATAATTCAATCAAATTGGTTTTTAAATGATATGTAAATATAAACCAGAGCATATTTTCAGGTTACTGGAGCCTATAAAAGAAATCACTAAAATTTCTTCCAACCCATAATGTACTGGATTTTTAGATCCTCCAGCCTACCATTAGATTAACATGTATTAGCACAGCTGAGGTTTGATGTTGGTACAGATAGATGATTCATATCCTCTCACCCATTTTTAATCTCTCAAGGTAAAAAATTAATGTTACTGCTACTCTAACAGGTACATATTAATAAAAGATCACCTAAAAACAAAACTGTCCAAGAACATGAAGTTTATCAGTCTCAAGAATTTTAAATAAGATACCCACTTGCCTACACTGACCTGACAGGATGCTCTGCTTTAGGATCTCAAAGGATTGAAATAAGTCATGACAATACGAACAAAGACATTTTTATTCAGTATTTATTAAGCAGTTAAGACATTAACTATATCACTTTTTAACTTTTATATATTTGATATGTTGCCCCTCTTTTACGCTAGTCCTAGATAAAATTAATATTTCATGGTCTCCCCCACTTACAAATCTCCTCTCTTTCTTATCAGTGTTGTGTCAACTCCACACTTAACAAGGCAACTGAATTTGAAGTAAGTGGCCTCCAACTACATATTGGACCTATTCCTATCTAGCTATGTGACCCTAAGCAAATTATCATGTATGAACATCAGTTTTCTCTCTGGTAAGAGGAGGTTCACCTGCCCTACTTGCCTAAAAGTTTTATAAAGATCAAATTTAAAAAGTCATATAATACTTTTCTTAAGTGAACATTATGTGATCCCCTTGTGCCAGTTAATTAAGTTCAGCAGATGTAAAGGACAGCCCAAAATGATAATGGCTTAAACACTACCTATGACACAGCCAGAATTTCATTTCCTTCTCATGTGAAACAGATTCGGGAGGAAGCTTTCCAGGGTCACCATGATGGCCACAGAATGCAGGGACCCAAACTCTTTTGATGTTTTTTCTCTTGATGCTCTGCCATTCTTAGCACCCAACTTCCCCTACTCACGATCCAGGTTGGCTACCTGAGCTCTGCGATCATCTCTGCATCCCAGTGGGAAAGAGGATGGGAGGGGGCATTTACCCTCCCTTTCAAAATACTTCCAGGAAGTATACTGCACTCCTGGTGACATGTATTAGCCAGAGGTTAGATATATGACATTATCTAGTTGCAAGAGAGGTTGAGAAGACACATTGCAGCTGAAAACCAGGAATTCTATTACAGAGGAAGAGGGTGGTGGTTATTGGGGATCAACTAGCAATCTCTGACAGAGATCTTTTTTTTTTTTTTTTTGCAGTACGCGGGCCTCTCACTGTTGTGGCCTCTCCCGCCGCAGAGCACAGGCTCCGGGCGCGCAGGCCCAGCGGCCATGGCTCACGGGCCCAGCCGCTCCGCGGCATGTGGGATCCTCCCGGACTGGGGCACGAACCCGTGTCCCCTGCATCGGCAGGCAGACTCTCAACCACTGCGCCACCAGAGAAGCCCAGAGATCTTTTTTTTCTGACTTCTGTAAGACTGCTGCATACTCTATTGCCACCTCACCTTGAATCCCTGTTAAAACTTTCCTGTCTAGGTTACATTTCTGTTGAATCCTATTCTCTAGTTTCTAGGTGACACTGACCACACAATAAACTATAGTAAAGTATTTAGAAGCAGATAATTGTTTACTATTGCCAAAATTCTCTGAAATTATATTTTATAAATTCTTTCTACCATAATTATATTGCTCATTGCCTGAATTCCAAATTTATCCTATAAAGCACAAATCTAATTATAGAATTTCCTTGCTTAAGGCAGTAGCAGTACTCTCTGGCTAGAGAAACTATGTTTCCATTGGCTGAAGACAGTCTTGATTTCTGCCTCTTGCTTAGCATCCCATCATGTTTAGCACTTGTCTTGGATTTTAACTTTTTGCCAAAATGATCGTAATATTTGTATTAAAATAAGCCATAATGTGTTTAATGGACCTCTACTTTATACTTCTAGAGACGTGAGAAGCATGTGCAATGAATAGATTTACTCTGACATTTGGTTAAATCTGAAAGATAACCAGTGACAATCCAACTTGCCTTTCCCAATCCCATCAAGATCCAACTTAAGTTATATCTCCCTTCCAAGGACAGCATATGGGGCTATTCATTCATAATTCATTCATAAATTGAACTGCACTTTGATATATTCGGGAGTCAGTTAACTCCTTCTAGTTCAGGAGCACTGCCTTCAAGGTATAGGAAGTCACCGGGCTAACAGTTGGCTAGTCAAGTGGGAAACATGAAAATAAGTTAAATAAAAATGAAAATATGTGTAAGAAATAGACTGAGCAACTAGAGAATAGTCTAAATATTCTTACTACAAAAGTTTGTCATTTATTGTGTAATATAGAACTATATATTTTATTGTTTGTTAATGTATTTCTATTTTGCAATAAACCTTTTCGGTGGCAATAGCTAAAAAAAGAAAATTCAAGCTTAATGAAAAATTAAGACTAAATTTCCATTTCTTAAGAAAGTTGATGATTAAAAAGTAACTCACACCAAATGTTTGTTGACAATTACCATCCATGTGTAAACTACTGGTATCACTGCCCACATATAAACAAGAAGACACAAAACTTCTGAGTGAACATTAGCAACTCTCCCCAAAGTTAATAAAAGATTTTTCCCAAACATGGTGATTTAATACGTGCAGCCATAGAAGGTGAGTTTCCATAACACACTGTAAAGCATCACTTTTCATTTAGATCACAATGGCTCTTCTAAATTAATATTGTTCACTTTTTATTCCAAGTTTCCTTGTGCAAGTATAAAAATAAAGTGATAGCTGTCAATGTGCTATCTCCATTAGAAGGAAAACCTCAAATAGTTCAATAGTACAAGTTTTGCATCAGAGTCTTCAGCTTCAAACAGAAAAATCAGTTAATTCCAAAGTGGTTCAACTGTTTTCATCGACTTATGAAATAAAGTAGCTTATTCAGGCATAGTTGAAACAACTGATTTTTGCAGACGCTATTGTAAATTGAGTTAAAATTTTCAATATTAAAAGTAATTATTTGTTTTTGTTGTGGTAAAACAATTAGAAACTGATGGAACCCAGTATCATGTTAAAAACAAAGATCTAAAGAAACATATTAAAAAGATTGGAACTACGCAGAACTCAGGATTGTGGTACACATATAGTTCATAAGTTTGTCAAAATAAGCTACGATATCCTACTCTTTAAAATACAATAGTATTTGAGAACTGTAGTTCTCAAATTTTACACATGTATACTTATATACATAGTTTAAATGATTTAACTGCATAAAAACTTGTAATGACAGGCACTGAAGACAAAAAACTTTTCACATGGCAATACATACTTTCTTGTTTTGCTGCCTACATTCAACTGGATGGTAGAAATGTTTGAGCCTTCGAATAGTTGTGGGTGTTTTATGTCAACCTAAGTGTACAATGGAATCGAACTTTTTTATAAACATGTGCTCTAATTTTTGTTCGCATTTTGTTCAAGATTAGTTGGAAATAAAATGTCCAAAAACTTCAGTTTTTGAAACTTTTAGTGAATTTTGATTACTAAAAACAAAGCTTACAACAAGGAAGTCATTGAAACTTACCCTCCAAAAGTAAAGGAAAAACTGAATTAATTAAATGACAAGGGCTAAAAGGGTACATAAGTTTCAGTTTTTAAAATTCTATAATTGTCCTTTAAAATATATTACTTGTAGGGAGTGTCATTTGGTAGAGTTACTATTTTTCATTGGATAAATTTTATTCTGTTCTGAAATGGAATGAAATTGAGAAAGCCTATAATTTGCAACATTTATATTTGGCAAAAATTCTAAAACATCATAAACAGAGACAACTTATTTGATGAGTTTTATTTTATAAAAAAAAAAAATTATTGGGCTTCCCTGGTGGCGCAGTGGATGAGAGTCCGCCTGCCGATGCAGGGAACACGGGTTCGTGCCCCGGTCCGGGAAGATCCCACATGCCGCAGAGCGGCTGGGCCCGTGAGCCATGGCCACTGAGCCTGCGCGTCCGGAGCCTGCGCTCCGCAACGGGAGAGGCCACAACAGTGAGAGGTCCGCGTACCGCAAAAAAAAAAAAAATAATTATTGAAGAAAAGTACACTGAATAGAAGAAGAAAACAGCCAGAGATGTTTACACACTTTAATATGAAAAAAATTAAATTGAGAATATCCTCCATTTAGCATAATTTGTTTGAACATTTCTCAGCGCCTGAAGGGAGAGTATTTTTTCAATTAAGAAAAGAGAAGTGTTCACTGGAGTTACCAAACATTCTAATCTACACACCATAAAACAGAGCTTTAAGCAGCTTTTTGCTCTTTTATTAAAACATTAAAAGTAAGATTATATTGAAAAATATATTCTAAGAAAAATGCTAATGGCATAGTGTTAGAGATAGTTATAAACAAGCAGATTAAAATATATGGCTATAGCAAGAATAATTTTCGCTCATGTTTTTATTGTTCATATAGATTTTTAATTTTTGCTTTAATATACAAGATAAATTTTTTTATGTTTTTAGAAAGAATTTTCTCTTCAGAAAGTTTAATAGAATCAATTTGATGATCAATGAATATTCAAAAATTTTTAATTCCAATGATTTTTAGCATCTCCCTTTTACTCTCAAAAAAGTCCCAGTTTAAACAATAAATTTCATCATCACCCTGACTGTAGCCAACAGGACAAAGCCACATTCCTTGAGATGTGGCCTTTGACCCTTTCCAGCCTCTGCTTCCTCATTTCTACCCCATCCTCTCCAAACCCTCCCAAGCTCAAGCCACACACTCCTTCTCACTGGCCAGGAGCAAAGTTCACTGGCACTGCTCTGCCCTCACACTTCCCTATGCAGTGCCCTGTGCTCTCGTAACCCTGATGAATTCTAACTCAACATTAAATCCAACTCTAATATCTTCCTACAGCTTTCCATGGTTCTCCCCTCCCACCTCACGCCACAGCATTAAGTATGTGCTGATCTGGGTCCTTGTGCAGCCTACAACCCTGATGGTTACAGCTCCATTATTTTGTTTCTGGTCCTTCTTTGTGGCTGGATGGGGAGAGCTGAGAAGTCATGGCCTTTGATTTCTTCATCTTTGTTGCACCCAGAGCTTGATACATTACCTAACACACAGGGCTCGTTAGGTAAATATTTGTCCAATAGAATGTGTTGTATTATAAAGATGGCCTTTTAGTATCTCCTGAAACACACCTTTTAGGCATCTCCCTTTTCTGTGTTTGTGAGTAAGGCACAAACACAGGACTGATCCACCAGCTGCTGAGCTCAGCAGGGCCTGGTGTTCTCTGAAGGACATAGGTTTATGATCACCTATTGGCTTGTCCTTACTTAGGCTCTAGGGTAAATAGATAATTAACCTCAGCTGTCTAGTGACTTATTTAACTTCATAGAACCTGAGACAGTGATAGTGTATATGTGTGTGTGTATGCACACACGTGTAAAATGAACTCTGATGAATAAGCTAACAATAGGACCACACACAAAGCCTAACAGATAGGGTAATGAATGTAACCTAACCCTATTCCCTAAAGCTGACCACAGACCCCTTCACTAGATAAGCTAGCCTTAAATATAAAGATGCTCCTTCAAAGTGAATCTATGACATATACAGTGGTGGGACTCCACATTTCATTATGTCTCATTCAAATAAGAATGTTTTTCATTATGGATATAATTCAAGGGTTCCTATAGGTGTGCATGTATGTATATATTATCAACACCTGAATAGAAAACAAATGTTAGCTATTAAGATGTCCATTGACATCAATAATGCTGAGAATTATATAGGTTGTAATAGACAGGCCTTGGATCCAGACAGATCTGTCACAGAATTTTTTTTTTATTCTATCATTTACAGTTGAGTATATATATATATTTTTTATATATATATAATTTTTTTTTTTTTTTGGTTGCGTTGGGTCTTCGTTGCTGCGCATGGGTTTTCTCTAGTTGCGGTGAGCAGGGACTACTCTTCCTTGCGGTGCGTGTGCTTCTCAATGCGGTGGCTTCTCTTGCTGTGAAGCACGGGCTCTACGTGCACGGGCTTCAGTAGTTGTGGCATGTGGGTTCAGTAGTTGTGGTTCACGGGCTCTAGAGCGCAGGCTCAGTAATTGTGGCACACGGGCTTAGTGCTCCGAGGCACGTGGGATCTTCCCAGACCAGGCTCAAACCTGTGTGGCCTGCATTGGCAGGCGGATTCTTAACCACTGCGCCACCAGGGAAGTTCTGTCACAGAATTTTGACTTCATCTTTCCCTGAACCTCAGTTTCCTCATCAGTAAAATGTTGATGATATTGCCTGCCATTCAGGGTTGTTGAGAGGATTAAAGACAAGAACAGTGCTTGGCTAGATAAATGGCAACTTTGTTATATTTCTTATTACAAGGTTTGCTCTTGTTTGACTACCATGTAACCTGCTAACATTGGACAACTTTAATTCTTATTCTCTTAAAGGTCACCAAGTATCTCATCACTGACAAATTCTGTTTCCAGTGCATTTTAAGCTCAGCCTCCCTCTCCAGATCCACAGGGAGCTGTCCTGCCCAGGGGCTCCTCTGCTCTTCCTAGCAGGCAGCTCCCTCAAAGCAAGAGGTGAGAGCATTTTCTGTGATCCCACCAAGATCTGGCTGGGCTCCACATTCTGCCTGGTGACTCATGTCTTTTTGAGCTGCTGAATGAATTTAAAGTGTTGCCAAGGAATTTTGCAATTCACAGCAGGTAGATGCAGAAATTATAGAATCAGTTTCCTCGAATTAGTAACAATGGATATTTGTGCCCATCAAAATGAGGACACCTTGGATAAAACATCATAGTCAAGTTTTCTTCATACTTCAGAGCAGACCCCAAAACACCAATGTCATTTTATCACCTTCTAGTGTACACAAATATACAAGTGCATAAAAAGAAAATTCCTATCCCAAGCAGATGGTCCAAATTCATAGGCATTAACAAATATTTTATAATCTTTTTAAAAATATGAACAGTGAACTGATGAAACTGAATAGACCGATGAATGATTACATTATTCAGTTACTTCACTTTAGATATAATTTTAAACCTTTCAAAAGACATTTGCCTCTCCTTATCAATAAAACTGATTGCTTTATCTCTCTGTGCTGTATCTTGGACAATTTTCTTATATCTAGTTTTCAATTTATTATTTTTTTCTTTAGTTGTCTTTAACCAGATGATTAAACCATGTTCTGAGTTTCTATTTCAATGACTTTTACAATTCCACAAAACTTATTTGGTTATTTTTAAATTTTTTTAGTATTCCAATTAAACTTGTGTCGGTGTTTGGACTATAGCCCTTTGCATAATTTTTCATGGCTGCCCTACAAACAAAATGGCATATCTAATTTTTAGTCTATTTTGATTTAATATTTTAGCACTGCAAGTAAAATATAGAAACATTACAACCATATAGGTCTGTTTGCCTTCTCCCTTTTATAGTATAGCTGTCATAATGCTTTACATCTATATGTATTGAAAACTCCATCAGTTATAATTTTTGCTGTCAACTGTCATAATTTAAAGAACTTGAGGATAGCCTTAAATTTACCCAGATATTTACTATTTTTATTGTTCTTCTTTCATTCCTGGAGTTCCAAGTTTCCCTTCAGTATCATTTTTCTCAGCCTAATTAACTTCCGTTCGTATTTCTTTTAGAGCAGATCTGCTGGTAACAAACTCTTGGTTTTCCTTCCTGATACATTTTTACTGAATATAGAATTCTGGATTGACAGTATTTTTTTAATTTATTTATTTATTATTTATTTTTGGTTGCATTGGGTCTTCGTTACGGTGCGCAGGCTTCTCATTGCGGTGGCTTCACTTGTTGTGGAGCACAGGCTCTAGGCACGCAGGCTTCAGTAGCTGTGGCACACGGGCTTCAGTAGTTGTGGCTCGCAGACTCCAGAGCACAGGCTCAGCAGCTGTGGCACCCAGGCCCAGCTGCTCCGTGGCATGTGGGATCTTCCCAGACCAGGGCTCGAACCCGTGTCCCCTGCATTGGCAGGCAGGTTCTTAACCACTGCGCCACCAGGGAAGCCCTGACAGTACTTTTTTCTTCAGCACTTTAAACATATAGTTCCACTGTCTTCTGACCTCCATCACCTAAGAGAAATCTTTGGTTATTCGAATTCTTGTCTCCCTCTATGTAATGTGTTATTTCAAGGGGTTTTTTTTTTCCTATTTTTGGTTTTCAGCAATTTGATTATGATGTATCTGAGCTCATTTTTCTTTGAGTTTACCCTGCTTGGGTTTTGCTGAGCTTCTTAAATCTGTAAATTTGTGTCTCTCAAATTTGGGAAGGTTTCAGTCATTATTTCTTCAGTATTTTTTTTGCACCAATCTCTTTCCTTTCCTTCTGGAACTCAGATGACGAAAATGTTACACATATTGCCATTGTCTCCAATACCCCTAAGCCTCTATTCATTTTTTAGGTGATTTTTTTTTTTTGCTCTGTTGTTAAGATTGGATAATTATTACTGATCTATCTTTAAGTTCACTGATTCTTTGGTCATCTGCATTCTGCTACTGAGCCCATCCACAGATTTTTTTTTTTTTTTAATTTCTGATATTGTACTTCAGTTCTAAATTTCTGCTTGGTTCTATTTTATATTTTCCTATTTACCTGCATAGAACTTCTATATTTCCATTCATTGAGTATTTCTACCTTGATATGGAGCATAGTAATAGCTGATTTAGTCTTTGATCTCTAAACTCTGGGTCATCTTGGGGTTTTATCTTTATTGTCTTTTTCCCTTGAGAATTAGTCACATTTTCCTGGGGCCTTTTTTATTTGTTTTTGGTATGTTGTGTAATTTTTAATTGTATGTGGGACATAATGAGTTATGTTGTAAGACATTAGGTTCTGCTAAACTCCTGGAGTATTTGTTTGTTTTGCAGGCAATCAACCCAGTTAGGTTTAGAATGCAAGTCTGTCTCACTGTCCCTGGACAACGGCTCCACTATCAGCTCAGTTTTCAAAGCTGTTGCCATACTGCTTTGGGTCTGCCTCATATTTGCGTAGGTCCAGCATGAGCCTGGAATTTGTTCCAGTTCAAACACATATTTGGGGGTCCCTTTCTTCAGCTCTCTCCTTTGACATTCCCTACACACTCTCTGGTGTCCCTTTTTCTGAACTGCTGGCCAGAAATATATGGTTTATCTTACCATTTAAGCAGCTACAGATCTTCAACTGGGGCCCCATCTCAACGCAAGATGGAGAACTTAAGAGGAAAAAATCGGAAATTTACATCTGCATAGGTCACTTCTTCAAATTTTGACTCCTTTCCCCAATCCGTCTGCTTTTTTTAAGTTTTCAGGTTTTCAGGTACTTGTTTTTTGTGCTTTGTACAGAGTGTTAGCTGTAATCACTAAGAAATAGGCTATACCATCTTGGCCAGCAGCAGAATTCAACTATTTGATTGTTTTTTCAACTTTTCCTATATATTTTTCATTTTATCTTATTCTTTTCTTATAGGTTCTATTTCTCCTTTTCATCTAATTATTTGAAGCAAAATTGTTTTATTTTCTCTATCACAATGTTCTATGATCTCAAGTTACTGCTTATGGTGAATTCTTACCCTGCCTATTTCATAATTTTGTATTGTGAGCTCATCTTGAGTCAAAATCTTTTGGAATCCTTTGCAAACCGGGCTGTGAAAGTAGTCCTTCAGAGTGGCTTTGTATTTGCTTCTCCAGAGGTCCCTGGTGACTCACTAGCCAGAGATAATTTATATGAAATTTCTCAGTATCATGATTTCTAGACCACAAAGATGGTATAATTTGGATGTTAATTTGTCAAGGAGATTTTGTTTTCGTTTCCAGCAAGAGCTCAGGCAAAAAGCAATCTTTCTTGACATCTCCCTGGGCCAATAAGCAGTTTGTCTAGTTTCTTTTTCACAAACATGCAGCCAATTAGCAGACCATAGCAGTGAAAAGGTGGAGAATAGATTTGAAAGCAGAGAGGGATTAACATCCTCTATAACCCAAAGCAGCTGAGCCCCAGTAAGGCCCCTTGATTCTTTTAGGCAAGTCTCAGGAACTCAGCTTTTCTTACTATCTTTCTGCATTTGCCACTACCAACCTGTCACTCTGTGTTCTCTTCCCTCATACCAGCCATGGACTAATTTCCTCTTCCATCAGCTGGAGAGAATAAACACCTACTCTGTTTATTTCACAGTGTCATTGTGAATTACGATGCTCAGAGTGTCAAAAGCCACATAGTCCCCAAACCAGTATGAAAAGACAGACTTGAACTGAAGGGAAACTGAATTTTTTAAGGTTATCTTTGCTATCCCAGTGATGCGGACCACCGTGAAATACAGTCCAGAGGGAAAAAAATAAGCAAATCCAAATTATGGTGCACCTTTATCTCTACTTTCCCTGATGCATATAGATGTCATTGACCTTTAATCACTGGTCAAACCATAAGTTGTTTTGCAATTTTTTTGGATCTTTCAAGACTGGGGGTTATTATTGGGAGACAATTTTCCTTGAATCTCAATATTTCTGCAGATCTTGTTTGCAGAGATATTGACTTCCCTTTGTTCTGAACTATTTTTTCAAGGATATTCATATAGCAAACAGCCTTGAAATGTACATGTATCTTCCTCTAGAGCAAAGATGAGGTTTGCTTACTGCCTTTAAGATAGAGGTAGTGTTCCCCATGAAGCAAAGGGCAGGCATGCTTACTGTCCAGTTAGTATAATAAAGAAAATGTCTCTCCCTGAGGCAAAGGTCAAGCATGCTGACTGCATATTATACAAGATTCAGGTTCCCTAACAAACCCTGTTCTTCTGTAACAAACCCACTGCATTCACAGGTATTGTTTGCCCTCTTCAAGACACCCCATGAGAACTTGGGCTTGGGAACTGGTGCAAAAATGCTCATTCTCTGGCTTCTGCTACTGCTGTGAGTAACATAACTGTCCTTTGCCTCTGGCTCAGTCTCAACTCTACTAGCATCCTTGAAACCACGGCAGGCTAACCTGTTAGCTTGCAAGTAGAGTAAAATCTTGGACCGTCAGAGTCCTCGGCAGTTATATAATGTCTTTCTATGCCTGCCCAATGCTTCCATGGTATTTATTTCTCCAAGGGTGATGGTTGCCATGTATCCACATAGCAACTGGGCAAGGGCCAATTTACAGGTCCTCTCTGGGTTCGATCCCAGAACTGTGTTTCTTAATACAAGTACATAGGTGCCAAAAGTGGTCACTGGTTTCTTTGTTTCATCCTCGGTTACACATATTTCTCTTTGATATGCATAAACTCATATATCTCAATAGCTGCAAGCAGAAGCAAACACAAACAGATTATATTCTATGGCTACTGTACACATCTATGCTAAGCCTATACAAATGCATTAATAAACCCCACTTGACATTAAGGATGTAAAAACCCCATGTAAGACCATCTATAAATATAAAGTTTCATTATTATTACAAGAGCTAAGGTAAGCCACCCCTGAGCTACTTATTAGAATTTCCTCATTCCTGAATAGAGCTTTAGTTAAAAGTAAATCAGTGAGCACTCAGCTAAAACATTTCTTAGAGATCAGTAAACAGAAGTCTGTTTCCTCTGTCAAAGGCTAAAAGGGACCAGGGACCATGTTTAATCTGTAGATAGAAAGTATCACTGTGCCTCTCTATTTTGGTTGTATTTCCCTGACAATTTGGTTACTAAGTTGTAAGATTCCAGAATTGACTCTTGATTGAGTCCACTCGGTCTAGCAATGCATATTAAATTAATGAACAGGAAATGAGTTAACTTAAATTCCCTGGCTATCTTATTTTTCTTTTGTATTATTTACACGGTATCAGAATCTGTTCCAGTTACTACAGATGCATAACAAATTACCCCCAAACTCAGCGGCACAGAGCAGTACCGAGTCATGCTCACTGATACTGTGCGTCAGGAATTTGGATGGGGGCACAATAGGCCCAGCTGGTCTCTGCTCTGATGTCTGGAGCTGCCGATGGAAAACTCAAAGGCTAGGAGCTGAAACTGTATGAAAGCTTCTTCACTGATGTCGGGTGTTTGGTGGTGACTGTCTACTGGGGGCCGTGTTTGCGCTCCACACTGACCACTCCATGTGAGTTAGTCTGTGCTTCCTCACAGCATGGCAGCTGAGTTCTAAGGGCAAGTGTCCTAAGAAAGGGAACAGATGGAAGCTGTATCATTCTCATGACTGAGCCTTGGAAGTCACATAGCATCTCTCCTGCCACATCTATTGATCAGAGAACTCAAGTCTGCCCAGATTCAAACAGAGAATATACAACTCAACTTTTAGTGAGAGGATGTCAGTCACATTTAAGAAATTCATGTGGGATTGCGATATGTATATTGGTGTGGTCATCTTTGGAAAATATGATCTGCCACAGTATTTATTTGTGGTGAATTCTCACAATAATCTTACAAAACAGATGCTTTCATATTCTTCCCCTTATAGATGGAAAATGGATTTCAGGCAAGTGAAGCAACTTGACCAACATAACAACCATTGGTGAACCAGTGCCCACCCTTAACACACATAATGCCTAAACACTTGATCATAAGAACAACCATTAGTAAACTTACCCATATTTGAGTTTTGTTTAGACTAAGAATTCCTCCTCCCATAACCAGAGATGATTTTGGTCTGTACCCAGAGCCACTGCTTTCAGGATTCTGTTGACCTTTCTAGTTGATCTGGCCATTTTCCCAAGTTTCAATGTGTAACATCTGGCACATGACCTGCCCTTTTAAAGTTCTTATTTTAACAGCTTCTGGGACTGTATTGGCTTGGTAGAGGAGCCTAGAGGGTCTCCTACAGCATGGTGGCAATATGAGTAAGCTCTGGAGGCAGATAAACAGGGTTTAAATCCTGGCTTTAACACTTCTTGTCTTAATACAGTAAATGCATTACTTAACTGCAAAGCCTCAGTTTCTTAACTACTGAAATGGAGACAATAGTATGCTTCTAGAACCTGGTACAGAAGTGGCATATTAATAGAAATACATAAAGTACCACTGATACCTGACTCCATATTTTTAAGCAGCATCCTAGGAACTTTGGTCTAATTATAACTAGATGCTTTCAAGTGGTGCCACATGAGCTCTTACAGATACATCACCATGGATGCCCCCCTTAGCTTCCTCTTCTGATCCAGATGCCCCCGCCCTTGGCAGATGCCTGCAGAAGTCACCTGAGGGCCGTGCCTCATCAGCACTTCAGTTATAGGTGCTCCCCCAGGAGAAGACTGTCTTCTAATGAGACAGTAGCAGCAATCCTTCAGGATGCCTGAGAGAAACGATATTCAAGTCCCCCACCATTCTACTTGGGTCACATAGGAAAACAGTTTCTTCTGCTTTTGCTACTAATTTCTCTCTCCAGGGGGCTTGTACCATCAGTCTTTGGAGCCAGGACAGAACACTGCCCACTACCATAACCATCCCTCTTCCCTCACCCAAACATTCCTTCCTCTTTCTTCAACCAAAAGCAAAAATACATACAACTTATGCAAGTTCCTTCTTCTCAGATCCATCCATGGCTTTACAGACTCTCCTGAGTTGCAATAGTCACGCTACCCTTTACATGCTCACTCTTTTCTGCCCTTCCTACTCTGATTTTATATCCTGGTCAGTCTCTCTCATCTCTTGCCTTTCCCTTTGTCCTCTGTGTTTGTAAAGCATGATATATCCAGGTGGGGGTTAGCTTCCATTAGCTGCTTTCTGTAAGGGGAGTTGTTGGCCTGGTTGGCCCATACTGTGTACCCAAATTTTATTATTTAGATCCTCCCCATGAAGCAATCAGATGTAACATTATCAGGAGGGGTCTTTAACTGCAGATTTCATTTAAAAACTAAATAAAAAAGAATGCATTGAGAATGACTCAAACCCCATTGTGGAAAAAGAACTATAAACAATTCACACTTGAATAACTTAAGCTGAATGTTATTTGCAGTTTAGTGTAAATTTAATTCAATGTAGGGCTGATGATAACTTACAGTCCCTCATCACTAAGAAATTTTTCATAACCCTTGGCCAGTTGTGGCTGAGGGGAGTATCTCTGCCATGGTCCTATTTACATGTCCTTCTTCTTTCAGATCCATTGCCCCATGCTGAGCCCCTTTCTGTATGTGTCTGTGTCTCACTCTGTCTGGGTTTAAGTGGCCACTCTCCTGTGTCAAGACTTAATGCCAATTATTTAATGCCATCTCTCTATCTGTAACTACTCAAAGCTCACTTTTAATTCAAATTCCTCATCAACTCTAGTTTTCAGAGGTTGCTTTCTCCAAGTATGTTCTACAAACTGCTATCTCTGGCTGCCTGCTGCCATAAATAGCACTCAGTCTCTACATCCTGTGCCACAGCAAAGAGAAGTGTTGTATAGCTCCAGGCATTTTGGTAGGAAGAGAGCTACTTCCAGTTTGGATAGTAAAAGAAAAGCTTCCCTTGTTGCCCAGACCTCTGATACTTCCTGTGTTTCCATGGCAAACTTCCCTCCCCTGGATGCAGCTGCTTGGGAGGGTTGGGAAGAGAAGAATTATTAACCATTTTGTTCCCGTAACATACGTTTTATGCTTTCTCTTTTCCCGGCACACTACATTTCACTTTCTGTCCTTGTTCCCTTTTTAAGCACCCCCATCTCCATACACACATGCTTTTTTTTCAGCTCTCTCAATGTGTGGGATTACTCACTTAACCCCAGAAAACCTATCTTTTTGGCAGTAAAATACTGGATTCATAGCAGTGCCGCTAGAAAAACATTTTTTTAAAGTAAGTCCTCTTAAGTCCTCTGTTTTTAGAATGAGTAGGCCCTTGAACCCCTAAGCCAGGGCCGTTGGTCACTCCAGGAAGTCACCTTCAGCTGTAAAAACCAATGCATATAATGAGGATAGTATTTTTGGCATTTTGAATATATATTCCCCCTTAAATTACGCTCCTCTGCAGCTCTGGCATCCCAGCTTAGCCAAAAAGCTTATTGCTCCAAGGAATAACAGGCCATTGATCATCTTTGAGTTATAAATCCGACGTTTACAAATCCACATCAAGACAACAGTCATGAAAGCCAAGCTTTGGGTAGAGAGAAAAAAAAAGAAACAAAAGAAAATCACTCCACGTTGCCCTGACCTCATTTAACATAGCAAGAGCCAGACCTGGCCCACCAGGGGGGTCTCACCATGGGCCTAGGGTAGAGAGAACTCAGGACAGAACACAGGAGGCTGCAAATGTGACTGAGCATCATAGCCTCCTCCCTACCCCATGCTTACCCCTCCCCCCAAAACTGGGATGTGAGCCTAGAATGGGATTTACATAGAGAGGTGCTTTTGCCTCCTTTTCCATTTGGGACTCAGAGCAACTTGCCACAGAATGGCTGCAGCAGAGGAATGCTGGTTGTACAACATGATTGTGTGGGGAACGCACTGTGGGGGGTGGGGGAGGCTCAGTTTAACCCTTCAGAGACTCCCTTAGCCCTCATATGACATGAAAAGTGTCTAGAAGTTTCCAGATGCCCTGAGAAATGAAGCAGGCTATATGTGATGATACTGCGTGGAGAGCTTACCAGAGGGTCACTGTAAGGGGCCACAGGGGAGTCTGCTAGGCTAGAGGGTCAGATGGAAGGGACAAGAATGGAAGTGATACCAATTCAGCAGAGAGAACAGTCAAGCCCCCAAGTGAACCACAAGATTACAGAGCATGTGTCCACCAGCTGCTAACTTCAGCTGTTGAGCAGCAGTCACCAGGCATAAAAAGGACATCACTGCAGAGAAAAGAGGAGCCAGGATAGTACAGATGGGTCTGAGGTGTCTCTTTCCCACTGCCATCAGGTCAGAAGGCCTTATTCTTGCCATATACTGAGAAACCGTCTCAGAAAAGAAAGAGAAAAAAATTTTAAATTCTGAATGACTACCCGAAAGTTACTGTTACCCACATCTGCCAAACCGGGCTAAATTTTACTTTTTTTCCCTTTGTAGTAAGCAGCTTCTAAAGATTTCTCCCAGGGATCCCCACT
Organism: Monodon monoceros; assembly: GCF_005190385.1. Lineage (NCBI taxonomy): Eukaryota > Metazoa > Chordata > Mammalia > Artiodactyla > Monodontidae > Monodon > Monodon monoceros. The sequence goes on from NW_021703767.1 coordinate 88,919,970, forward strand.
TCCTAGCATTCATGGCCTTGTACTTGTGCTTGAGTATGGTATGGACCTAATGACTTGCTTCTCACAAACAATACAGCAAAACTGTTGGGTTGTGACTTTGAAGATTTGGCTTGAAAGAGGACTTGGTTTCCAATTTGCTCACCTCTCTTCCTCTCTCCTCTGCTTGTTCTGATTAAACAAGATACCATGTTGTAAGCTGCACAATGGAGAGGCCCATGTGGCAAGGAACTCGGGAAGCTTCTGAACAATAGCCAGAAAAGAACTGAGGCCCTCAGTCCTACAATTCGCAAGGAACTAAGTCCTGCCACCTGACATGGACGAGCTTGACAGGTTGTCCCTCAGTCTAGACTTCAGATGGAACCCAGCTAAAGTAACCCAATTCATTTCAGTTTTCCCAAGACTTTCCTAGTGTGAGCACTGAAAGTTCTACATCCCAGGAAACCACTCAGTCTTGAGCAAAATCCCACACAGTTGGTCACCCTAGATCTAGCCCTAGATGACACCTTGAATGTAGCCTTCTGAAAGACCCTGAACCAGATGACCAAGCAAAGCCACACCCAGATTTGTGACCTAGAAATCATGAGATAATAAAAGTGTGTTGTTTTAAACTGCTGCACTTTAGGGTAATTAGTTTTGCAGCAATTGGTAACTAATACATTCTTCATTACCAAACAAATTAAAAGTTCAAGAGAAATATCAGGTCAGCTATAGAAAAATAAAGAAGCTGCATTTTTCCTTGTGCATCTGCATGTAGTGTGAGTTAAATTAGCAACTCACTACAAATGTACTATACTTCTAAACAGCTGATTCCACGAGCACAGTTTTCAGAAAGAATGAAGAACCAGGTATGCCCCTGATCTTCAAGTTTAAAAGCAGATTAAGAAATCCAGGCACAATCACCTGACAGATCAAAAATTGCTATCACAAACTTAGTTTCTTTTCTAGACGCCCTATAAGTAGACTAAATAAATTTTGTAAGTCAGGCAATGAATCTATCTTGTAGATAGGACCAGAACCAAAATATCTCCCTATCTCAGGAAGCAAGTATATCATAAAGCCAATATTGAATACGAGTGGGAACTCTTCAAATTTTCTCCTGTCACAGGAAAATTGGCTTCATTTAGCCAATCTGCTACACAGAGATCAGCCCTATACCATGCAGGTCGGCATTTAACAAATGCAACTTCATGATTATGAGGCATACAATGTAGTATATTAAGATCCTGAGTATTTTCAGTGATAAGGCTCAATCAGAGGCAGTGGCTGAATGATTAGTTTCGGGCATGGAAAAATATGCCATGGAGGCCAATACAAATGCTTCAGCTTCAATTGAGATAACAACAATAGCCATAGCCATAAATATTTGTACAGTGTTTCACAGCTCAGAAAGATTTGCACACACTTTAAATCAAAGATTCTGACACTTCAACTCTGAAAGACACCTAGGGCTGAAAGAATTCTTTTCACTCTCATTTGATATGAAAAATTGAAGTTATAAACATTTAAATGATTTTTCCAAAGTCACAGATCTGGGATTCAAACCCAGACATCTCCGAATGGCAAGTGCTACTTACTCTCTTTCCTCCCCAGCAGCAGAGAGTAAGTGGAAATATTCATGAACTATCCAGTTTCCTACTTTCACTGGGAAATGATCTAGGAAGCACTGTGGAAGGCAGAGAGGATCTATAAAGCATATTTATGGAAACAGCAGAACTGTTATGCATCACTGTGGGAATTCTTCTTTCCCTAAGCCCTGGGGTCTCTGAAACACTGCTCTAGTAATAATGATGGTTTAGGTCCAGATGTAGAATAAGTTTTTAGTTGAAGTGTCATATGAATAGAAAATCTAGAATTACTGAGAATAAATTATGTTAGAAATTTGAAAAACACATGGCAAGTGCCCTGAAGTATGGTAAGTTCAATTCAATTTAACAGACAATGATTGAGTCTCCCTCCCATAAGTCAGGCAGTAGTATTCTAGACCTGTGCTGTACAGCATGGTAGCCAATATTCACATATGGCTATCTAATTAAAATTTAAAAAACTAAAACTCCAGTTCCTAGTCACACTAGCCACATTTCAAGGCACCCAATAGCCATATGAGGCTAGTGGCTAATTACAGAACATTTCCATTATAACAAAAAGTTCTACTGAACAATGCTATTAGACTCTTAAGAAGAAATAACCAAGTCTCCCAGAGTAACTCACATTCTCATGGAGAAAACACTCTACTTTATAAGTACTCTAAAAATGCAGGAGTATAACTCTGGCCAGGCTCTCTAACAACATCTTATGAGAAGTAACACATGACTTCTGGAATCATTCCAAATAGGTGCTAGCTAATTAGAGGCTTCTCTCATCCTTTAAAGATGTTATGACATGTATTAAAATGTCATGCCTTCTATTTTCCTCATCTTACCAATATTCCACAGGAACCACACACCAGAGTTAACATAAAATACCAGATAGTCTCTATTGTAGAAGTGTATTTCCTGTGCACCACCATCCTAGGGAACATGCCAGGCACCACAGTAGCCACAGAATGGGCTGCCCTTTAATCCCTGAAAAAGGTCTGCCAGATTTATAGACCTCAACTGTTGACCCAGTCATTCGTTGGGTGTGCCTGAGAACAGGAGGATTGGATGTGGAGCAGCAAGTGGCAACATGATTCAAGGAACCAGTGACCTGGATGGCTATGTGTCATAGCAGTGAGCTCTCAGGACCCACCCTTCCTAAGTCAGGGTCCTGGCCTTGAACAGAGCTGTTTGGCCTCAGCTAGATGTCAGCAGAGCAACCTGGCACGCAGCTCAGAGAGTTTTCCAGCCAATCTCACTGCCCCACACAGCCCCATCCTGCTTGTCCATTACAGGCAAGCTTCTCTCTAGTATACTAGAAGCATCTCTAGTATACTGGACAAAAACCATCCCAGTAGACAGTACGGATCAAAGTGAAAAGGAAGGAAACCTGGAAATCATCCTTCCCATACCCTGAATCTCATAGAAGCACAGAGAGAAATGAGAGACATGAGGTCACCAGAACCAGGGTAACCTGTTTCTGCATCTGTGAAATAGATGTTTCCACACAGAGATGTCATGTCTCACCAGCACAACTACAGTCACCAGCATCACGCTCCTGTGCTGTCCCAGCTCTCAGTTCCTCACAGCACCCTGCAGTGAGTAGTACCAGCTTTTAACTCTTCTCCTGTGGATAGGCTTGTTTCTTCTCTACTGCCCATGTTTTAATCAATGAACAACTCCAAATCAATGACCAACTAGTTGACTCTTGGTCATTCTTCATGGGGAACATACCAACAGAAGTCTATAGTAAGTACAGATCCCAACAAGACAAATTCAATTTGGGAAATAAGGATCTAGGCCTGTTGCCCCAAATACTATAACTGATAAAATTGTTACTATCATAAAACCTGATTCACCCAGCTCACCCTGTCATTATAATTTTATTCTTGGGGGGGTGTGTGTCTTAAAATATTTACAAATTTCAGTCACACAAGCTTCAGGTGCAAATAGTCAACTCATAATGAACTACTAATGCCTTAATAAGGATTAGGATACAGCTACCCAGATTAAGAATGGGACACCAGATGAATCCTGCAGATTTAGCTCCCTAGGGGTGGAAACAAGAGGAAGTTTAGAGCCAAAGACAAAACCTAACTTACATTGAGACTGTGTACAGGGTAGGCCTCATTTCCAATGGTGAAAAAAGATGAAGCTTTTTCAATAGGTCACAGGCTTTTTAAGTTACAGTCTTGAAAAATCAGCCACTGAAATAGTTTATGAATCTGTGGGTACAGCACGGCGAAACATTTAATCAGGGAACAGAAAACTTTCTGGAACAAATAAGCCAAATGAATGCCTAGAAGTAGAAATGTTAACTAGTGATGTAAGTTCAGAGTACAGCTGTGTCAAAATGAGTCAGGCTTCTGGCCCAACAAGCAAAGTCTATGAAAGATATAGAAGAATTTATATTGTTTTTCCTAAACTCAAAACAGTGGACTTTTGCCATGTTAATTCTGAGTTTCTGAGATGAGATACAAGAAATTAAGAAAGCAAAATGGAATGGTTATAAAACAAATACTTCCTATGTTATTGTGTTGAGGAGATAGGGTTGTATTTTTTTTCTTCTGGCAGAGGAGTGATTAGACATCTTTCAGGAGATATGCCTCAGATTTATTTCAATGACCTTATAGTCTGGGTATGATGGCACCAAAAATATACTCAGTTTATTAGTTAATGTCTAATGAATCACATTTTGTGTGTTTTAGGACAATTCATACGCTCTGTGGTTCATTTGGTCCACAAGACATCACTGAACAAACCACAATGTCAGTGCCTGCATTGGCTGTTCTGCACTCCTTGTGGAAGAATGGTTCCAGGAACCATGCAGGGTGGGACTTTTTGCCAAACTAATCATCATAATTGTCCAACAACATGATAAAGACTTCAAAGTATCAGTCATTACTTACGTAGGCTTTGGGAAGAAGATAAATCAGTTTCAAAAGGTTCTGATTAAAACTGTTCTTAATAATAGTAACTATCGCATATGGAGACATTTGTCAGGCACAATAATAGGCACTATTATTTTTTCCATTTTATATTTGAAGTTTAGGCAGTTTTTAAAACTTGCCCACGGTTACATATCTGGTATGGCAGAGCCAGGGCCTCCAGGAAAGACACTGGAATGCCTCTGCTGGCAACAACTTCAAGCTACACTAAAGTAGTTCTCAGTTGAATTGAGCAGGAAAAACCTTACCAAGTCAAATAACTAGCAAACAGTGCAGAACTGTATGTAATAAAATGCTGAATAGTGGAAAAGAGATTCTAAAGTCCTAGAGAGGTTCAGCAAAAGAGAAAATCCAGACTGGAAGACACAAGCAAGGTTGGCAGTAGAAGGTGCATTGTGAGCTGACCTTTGGAATGGCTGTGACAGTACAGATACAAGAGCAAAGGTGAGAACAACAGGAGGAAGAGGTCAGAAGGTGTGGGAGTTATGAAGAGGCCAGACTGAGCAAACAGTACAGGAAGAAACAGTTGTCCACTTTTAGGCTTATTCCCAATTTTTAAGCTTACAAAGAACTCAAGGGGCATACAGATCAACCCATGTAATACATAACGGCAGACCTGATAAGGAATTGCGCTGGAATCTCCGTTACCCCATCTACAGTGCTTCCCATGAGCTACCATGCAGAAAGGCTGTGCTCCATAATCCTAATTCAATCTAATGCTGATTGAGCCCCTACCTTGGACAGATACAGTGCTAATTATTGGGAAGATAAGAGTGAAAAAGATGTCCGGTCCCCAGGGAACTCATGTTAAAACTACATAAGTACCCAAATATTTGTGGAATGGGTTGGCCTGGGGAGGAGTGTGACAAAAGATACACTAAGTGTTAAAGGAACAAAGGAAGGAGTATCCCATCTCTCTTGAGACAGGAAAGACCTCTGGGCAGGGGCAATCAATATGGGCCTTGCAAGAGGAGTGAACTATGGTCACTCAAGAAAAGGAGAAAGGCAGAACAAACAGCAGGAGCAGCTGGCTGTCAACATGGAAGGCTCCTACATATGCTATTAGAAGGAAGGGCAACCCAGGAGAGCTAGAGCTGAGAAGAGCAGATACGTGAGTCGGGAGGCAGAGCTGCCAGAGCAGTCTTAGATGACGGGGGTGAGGGATAACATAAGGAATCGGAACGTAACTGAGGAGCCACAGAAAAACTTAGCATCGCAATGAGATTTGATCTCCAGTTTAAGATGTAAATCTGGCAGCAAAGTGAAGAACAGATGTGTGTGTGGGGGCGGGGAGAATGAGCTAAAAGGCTCCTGAGCTATTCAAGAAGAAGCCCGAAGTCAGGTGATGGTAACAGACAAGATGAAGGATTCATGAGGCAGAGGTAGATTAACAAGGCTTACCAACTAAAAGATAATGACGATTTCTGATTTTAATGACTTGGTGGATGGTGGTGTCACTAAATAGGATGGGGACATCAAGACCAAAAGCAATCAAAAGTAAGTACCACTTGAACTAGAAAAATTCTGAAAACACGTTGATGGATTCTCAAAACTGGGTGATGCCATTTTCTATAATGACTGTGTAGTCTGCCAGAGCAGATGGCTCAGGGGAGTGATAATAAGGACAAAGGACCTCCAGGTCACTAGTTCAAAGTCACAGTTCTCAAATGTCCAAAATTTGTTCACATATCTGACAGCTGTTCAATGACTTATGTAAAAGGAATTAGAGGTCTTAGTTTAGGTTCTAGCAAGACAGGTGTTCCTCTTTATAAATGATACTCTTGTTGATTTTTTATGAAATTAAACCAGTTCTTGCCCTTGAGTTGCCTGCTAAGGTGGTTTTGGACTAATCAGAGTCATTTTCTTCCAAAAGCATTCAACAAATCAGGCGTAGCTGATTTGTTTGAAATGTTTAAAAATTTTAAAAGTCAAGGATAAGAGTTGGCAAAAGTGATAAAGCAATCATTTAATACAGCTCTTTCTGCTTCCATCCATCCTTCTTTATTCTCATAATGTCACTTACAAAAAGGTATCTGCCACATTTCGTGTCTCTGTTTCTTTCATTTCTCTGTCAAAATTTAGATCCAGATAAAGCATTCAGCATGCAGTAGTGGATCTCTCTGCCTTTGGAAGATAACACAGTGTCACCACAGGTTTTTGGATTTTACGTATATATATATATATATAAAACATGTGTTCTTCCTTTCAAACCCAAAGTTCCAAGTGGAAGGATATGTGTCCTGGGCATTACGTGAGATATACAGGGTGTTCCCAGAGGCCTCTACTGCAAGAGACTCTTTGAGGTGCAGGGGAACCTCAGACCTCCATGGTTCCATATTTGCTTACCCTGTCCCCATGTGTGGACTGGCCCATGGCAAACCACCGTAAAAAAATGAAGTCTTATAAGAAATGTGCTTGAGTTTGTACATTCCTTGGTGTCGGCTAAAGCCACAGGAACTTTGGCTGTATTTTCAAGTTACACCCATTCCCCATTGCAGTGCAGGTCTGTGAAATAATGCCTTAGCTCTGCCAAAACCCACAATGATTATCAACAGTGTAAGTAATCAAGTAAAAGCACTATTCCACAGCCCACTGACCAGACTGTCAAGAAAACAAGAAGTAGTAGCAAAAATTGATTGCCGTTTGCAAAGGTAATTTCTATCTGAATTATATTACTGTATAGCAACAGTGATGCATAATGTGTGCCTGGCATCTTTACAGTAAACACTTTAGGTTTAATTTAGAAATCTGAGTCATTAGAAAACTCCTCTCTCATTATGATGAAGGGGCCACTGTGGACTCAGCACTATTACAATCTGAAGAGGGAAAGGGAATAAACAAGCAAGCTGCACACACTAAAAGCAGAGAGAATTACCACTGGGCTGAAATATTGGGAAGAAATTCAAATTACAGATAGCTGCTTACTATTGAATAGTTAATACAAGCATGGTTATTTTACATTATTAAGCAGCTTATTTTTAATGTTCTAATATAAAGTGATACGGTCACTGTTTTGTTGTTTTAAACCCTTCATTCCTATGAGGGAAATAAGGCTTCAAATTGTAGGAAACAGGCCAAATACATCAACCAAACTAGACTTCCCCACCCCTCACAGATACCCCTATGCTGCCTCTTCAATAATTGCTAGCATCAGTATTCAATAACTCAGGCTGGCAAGATGTTCAACCCTATACTGCTGGAAAATCTTATTTAAATTGAATTTTTCCCTATTCAGCTCTTAATGTCAGAACCTGGAAGATGTCCGGTGAAAAGCATCAAGCCTTACTGGAAATTAATGTAGCAGAAACATAATAAACTTGGGCCGGAGGCCTCCTCCCAAGATTAGTAGGTGTGAATCAGTGGTTCAAAACCTGCTTGCATACTAGCATGGCCAGGAAGCCTTTTTTAAAATACTGATGTTTGAGCAGCCCCCTCCAGGGGCCATTTAATAAAACACCTGGTGAGAATGGGGCCCAGGCACGACTGGGTTTTTGAGCCCCTCCTCCGCAGGTGCTTCTAATGTACAGCCTGGTTTGAGAATCACTGTCTCGTGCGCTGGCATGCCTGTGGAGAGAGAGTTTTGTGCGCGTTTGCCTAGAAGTACTTGCGACTGACTACACTAAGAGCCCTTGGCATTCAAACTTACACATCCATTGGAGAAGACCGCTGACACCTGCATCTCACCTTCCAGGATTGTGATGTTCTGGGAGTGGACAATCATTTCCAAACGGCTCCCATGTGTAGCCAAGTTTGAGAGCCACTGCTCTCCATCTATGAAATTGATGAGGGCTGAGCTGGAGGTGGTCCAATATGAGTGTTAACAAGACAAGGCTCAGGGTAACCTACAGACGTCACACCGAAAAACTAGGAATCCTTCCTCCTGTTGCCAGAACTGTGATGCTGACGTTTAGACTGTACAGAAATAAGCACATAAACAATTGTCTATTCTGAGTAATAAGATAGAGTTGATTCCATAGAAACAACTGACTAATAATCATAATGGCTAATTAGATAAGTGATTTCCAAAACGTATTTGGATGATAACTAATGTAATAAACTTCAAACTCCTTGTTCAGTGACATGTTTCTTCCTGCTTCTCTTAATGGTCTGTCAAGGCTTGGCACTCAGGTCAGTAGAAACCAGTTTTCTAAACCTTAACACCTCCAGAAGAATTACTGAGTGCAGAGAAAAGTAGCATACAACAAGCTTGAGTGTGGAGTCAAACAGACCAAAACCTGCATCCTGGCTGTGCCATGTATTAAGCAGCCAGCCTCAGGAATGGGGCTGAACCTTCCCCCCTTGTCTTCTCGTCAGTAAAATGGCAGTGATGCTACCCACCCACAGCATGGTAATGAGGATTTGAGAGAACTAATTTCTCTGTTACAGTGCTTTGCACATAGCTATTCCTAGAAAAAGCATAGTAACTATTATTAAAATCATGGCCTAAATCGGGGGGCTAGTCAGGGTTAACATGATACCAAAGTTAAATTTCTCCAGACAGGATGACCACAAATAAAGTTCAAATGACTCCTTACTGCCACCTCATCAGAATACAGAGTCTTGCAATGATTGGGTCTCACCACCCTATTTTTCAGCACATTTTGGGTTTTTTTGGACCAATGACCAAGATATTTGGTGGTTCTCCCTGGTGCTATCACCCTTCCTGGCCACATCCTCAGGGTAAAGATGACTGGCCTATTCTTGATGTTCCTGCATTCCTCTCCTATTTCTGCCTCAGTGCGGCTACCAAATCCATATCTCGCAGACAAGGTTCTGAAACAGAATATGCCGCCATCAGTCTTATTTACTCAGCTAACCAAACAAGCCCAGGTGATGTGCTCAGAACCCTCTGTCCCTTTCCCTCCTTCCCAGAGTCAGCATCCTAGGGCTGGGAAAAGTATAAAATTCATGGCTCTGACTCCCTTATTTTATAGATGAGTCACGTTAACTACCTCAGCAGAAAGATTCTAAATGACTGTTCGCTTTCACACCCTCAAGGTACACCTCAGCAGCCCTATGGGGAGGTTACAGAGGAGTAAACAGAAGCCTAGAAAAGATGGAACCCTGCTGAAGTCACACAGCTGGCAGAAGTGGGATGAGAACTAAGGCCTGCTGATTCCTAGTTCAGTGCTCTGCATAGGAAGCACGTTTGCAGCTTTCCAGGTTTTTCTCAGACTGTCTGCATATAGCACCACCATAGTGAAAGTGCCATCCGTTTATAAAGCAGAGGTGAAGTGATATGCATTTTTTCCTGAGAGACTTTCTCGCAGATAAATGTTTTATGGCTGAGTGCATGACTGAGAGCATTCAGCAATCTAGCCAGGTCCCACAATGTAAAGTAAAATAAAGTGGTCCTAGGAGGTTCCCAGTCTCCTCCCCAACACTGACACTGCAAATTAAAGTACTAAAAGGAATTCTGTGAACCGCTTGTGAACAAGCCAAACCCACTGTTATTGTCCCTAAAAGCCTGACACGCTTGGTGCACAGGCTGGGCAGCCCCATGCAATGCTGCAAGGGCCTGGGTGCAGCACACGTTGGATACCCCGGCTCCGAAAGGAAGACCAGAGGAGACAGCGGCATTCCTTTGAGCCACCATTTGCCTTGGGATAAATACATCAAAAAGCAATTAGTGCCAGTCAGATTCTACCAAAGGCAGGAAGATAAGACCACTAGTGAACAGCAACTGGTTAGTGGCCTATTAACACTTTTGGTCCAGTCTGAGAAAAGCAGCATGAATGCATTTTCCCAAAATGATACATGTCCTCTGATGTTGCAAGTATTTTAAAAGGTTCAGGGGGGCTTCCCTGGTGGCACAATGGTTGAGAATCTGCCTGCTAATGCGGGGGACACGGGTTCGAGCCCTGGTCTGGGAAGATCCCACATGCCGCAGAGCAACTAGGCCCGTGAGCCACAACTACTGAGCCTGCGCGTCTGGAGCCTGTGTTCCGCAACAAGAGAGGCCGCAACAGTGAGAGGCCCGCGCATCACGATGAAGAGTGGCCCCCGCTCGCCACAACTAGAGAAAGCCCACGCACAGAAACGAAGACCCAACACGGCAAGAAAGAAAGAAAGAAAGAAGCTTTCATTTAAAAAAAAAAAAAAAGGTTCAGGGATAAACCTCTGTTTAAATTACGTGGGGTTTTTTTTCAAGTGTATGCATTTGAAGCACACACACAGCACATTAAACTCATGATCCCCTGACTATTATTGCTTAAGATGAGGCTAAATTTAATTGGAAAAAAGTTGACATAAATAAAAACTGATGGTTCATGGCTTTGGTAAAAATAGTGACACATTTAAAATAACTCCAGTTTGGGAAACATCAGTGTACTGGTTAAAAGCATGATAGGCTTTGGAGCTTAAAGGACTTGACCTTGAATCCTGAATCTACTGTCTTGTAATTGAGTGAGACTTAGGTCTGTTTCCTCACCTATGAGGTGAGGATAATGACACTGACCTCAAAGAAGCAAAGTTTCAATTAAATGAAATACTATAGGTAAAGGGCCTGGCATATCTGCTGACTATCATTATTATTATAACTGCCTGGATAGATTCAATAGACTGAATAAAACCAGTCCTATCAAGCAAACTTGGCTGCTGCCATTTAGAGAGGAGTCACACTCAGACTCTAGACTAGCTGTCACCAGCAAAGTCCATTAACAATTCCCGGAGAATAAAAATAGAATGTGAATAACAAAATAAAGTCTAACCTTTTTTTTTTTTTCCTTTGGGCTTTGTCTAGTTTTGCTGGCTCACAGGGTACCTCAGGCACCAGTTACTTCAGACCAGAGTTCCTCGTGCGAAACGGCTGTGCGTGGTTCACCTCAGCTCAGGGGCCTTGTGCAGAAGCGCCGCGCACAAGACGCTGAAATTCAAGATGGCCACGCAGGCCGTGTGCGGACAGCCTGCACCCAGCACTGCCGTCTGGAGCGGTGAGCCGCACAGCTGGGCCAGCCCCGCGAGATCTCCGCCCCTCCCCCCACGAGACCCCATAAAGCAGCCCCGCCCTCCGCCTATGGGGAGAGCGTGTGCTCTAGGGCGGGAGCGCGAACTTGCATTATCTGATCAAAGAAGGAAGCTTTCCTTTGCTTCTGAACTGAACTTGGTCTCCTTGTACTGGCTTCAAGGACACCAGGCGGGATGACTCATGTTGGGGACTGACTTGGGAGGGTTTGGTAACATAGGGAAGTCAGTGCTGCCCATGCTAGGCCTGCTACCCTGTCACAGCTCCAGGGCTGTCGTGACCTCCCTGGTAGCACCATCTGCTCCGAGCGAGCCACAGTTCACCAGCTGGTGGGAGGCAGAGCTCTTCCTGGGCGTAGCTGCCACACTGTCGTGCTAACGCCCTCCTCCAGGTGTGCGTGCTGACGCTCTGCAAAACTGTCTTTTCCAGCAGCATGGAGGCCTCACAGCACGTTTGTATTCCGAGCACACTGCGCACAACTCTGCTCCACTGCGAGGCCAGACCAGGGACAGCCGGCATCCTGACCGCAGTGAGAAACAGGAGAGGTCTCAGTAATGGCTGCCATAGACTGTCTTGCCTTGCCTTTGAAACAGGCGATCCTGGGAGGATTTCTTCAAGAACCCTGTGCTGGCAGATAAATGGAAGCAACCATTGCCTCCCCAGCAGAAAGCTCTAACAGGCACCTTCAAGCCCAGATTGTCATCTACCTACGAGGCCTGGCAGCAAGGCTGATGCCTCAGAGAAAACTAAGAGCACCCAGTCTCACCTGGCAGACTCAGGGCCCGTGCTTGTTATCATTCTTCTTTTCTATCATAAACATCACATGTACTCAATGTAGAAAATTTAGAAAATATATAAAACAGAATTTCCCAAATGCCACAACTCAGTAAGAAGTATTAACATTTTGATATTTCCTTCCAGAATTAGGATTTTTTTTGTACAGTTGTTATGGAACTATTTATATATTTAACATTGCATCAGAAATTCCCCATTCTGATGTTTTTCATAATGGCCAGATCATTGCATCATATAAGTATACTGTGATGTGCTTAACCAATCCCCTATTAGTGGGTATTTGCATTTTCATTTTTATTATAATTAATTCTGTAACAAATATCTTTGTGCGTGCATCTTTATCCGCATTTCAAATTATTTCCTTAGGAGAATTTCTATTTCTAGATATGGAATTACTGGGTTAAATTGTGTGTTTTTCGGTTCTTGATATGTACTATTCGATTGCTCCTGGAAAGATAAAAACACTTTGCAGTCCTACAACAAGCATATGAGACCCCAGTCTTACCAAATTCTTGCCAGAGGATTTCTCCTTTTTAATTCTTTGCTAATTTAACAGACAAAAAGAAACTAATGGCTTCTTGTTTTACTGTGCATTTCTCTATTGCTCAATTTTTTACATGCCTTTAGCCATTTGTTTTGCTCTTTTGTGAACATTCTGATCATGTCCTTTGCTCTTTTATCTTTTGATTTCTTTTGCTAAGATCTATAATTAAAATATTCTCACTTCACTTCCATTCAAGTTCATTAGAACTAATTTTTCTCCCACTGAAAGAACAATACATTACATTACCTTAGGTGTCGGGATAAAAAATGGTTCATCTGTCATTTTATTCCTGTGTAATTAGAATATAAAAACTTTTATGGAATGCAACCTGACACTTTAACTTGTTTAGGAAAGTATATAATAGGTTATGGTTATATTACATTGCCTTGTGTTTATTACTGTTTTGGAATGTTTTACTTCATGGATTTTAGTTTGGTAGACTAGACATCATTTTGGTTTAAAGTACAAGATTATGGGGTTTTTTGGAGATATTAAAATAAAAACAGAAAACATGGTCAGTTGATTTATTTTCAAAGATTGTGTCTCTGTGAATTTCCATATATAAACTATACCTGAGATGACCTTGGACATGATGTTAAAGTTAACCAAGGTTTAAAAAAACAAAAACCACAATTTTCATAAAAGAAACATCTAAAAACAGATGGCCCAAATAAAATCTCTCCTCCTCCAGGGAGCCTTCTCAGAATCCCCTAGGCAGAATTCCTCTCTCCCTCCCCAACATACCCACAACTTACTGCATATGCCCCAGTGCCATTAGTCATTAAGATCAACCTTGAATTGATGATATGTGTACATCTCACTCCATCAAGGTGATTAATTTCTGGAAAGCGGGAACAATGTTTTGTTTATCTGTGTGTCCATCTGTGATCTCGATACAGTGGCTTGAGTATAGTACATGCTCAGTAAACAGATTGAATTGAACTGAACTTTAAAATTTTGAGAAGGGGACTATGTGGAATAGTGGAATCCATGCAGGGTTTTGAGTCAGAATAAGTCAGCTCGGAATCCGGCTGTGACACCAGCTATGAGACCCCATGCAAGTTAACTTAGCCTCCTGAGCTACTTTGTCATCTATACGGGGATAACAATGCCTACTGTGGCAGGCCCTCTAAGTTGGCTAACCCGGTTTCACTCTTGCCTTCCTCAACTGTAATGACTAGAAAGCTAAATCCTCAATTTCCCAGCCTCCTCCCTGCTGAAAAGGTCATGGGCCACACTTCTTGCCAGTGAGACAAAGACAGAAACAGCTGAAAAGTTTCTAGGAACTCTTTGTGTTCTAGATAAAGCAGCTCGTACACCCTAGACAAAGCGAATGTCAACATGACGCCTACAGATACAATGCCCACTTTCCAACCATGAGGCCAAAACATGAAGGCAGTTGCCAAAGACTGAGGAAGATGGACTGGGAAGCTAGAAAGAGTCTAGAGACTTTAGTGGCCTCACTGAGACCCAATTCAACAACTGCCATTCTCTGGACTTCGTATATGGAAGAAATTATCCATATATGTTTAAGCCACTGTTATCGGGTGTTCTATTATTTACCACCAAATACATTTCAAAGTGACTCTACCTTACAGGATTACTGTAAATAATATAAATCACATATGTCACAGGACTTAATACATTGTAAGGATTCAATAAGTGATTGCAGATAGCCTCATCCAATAGAGGGCAGACAGCAGAAGCAAGAAGAACTACAATCCTGCAGCCTGTGGAACAAAAACCACATTCACAGAAAGATAGAAAAGATGAGAAGGCACAGGGCTATGTACCAGATGAAGGAACAAGATAAAACCCCAGAAAAACAACTAAATGAAGTGGAGATAGACAACCTTCCAGAAAAAGAATTCAGAATAGTGATAGTGAAGATGATCCAGGACCTCGGAAAAAGAATGGAGGCAAAGATCGAGAAGATGCAAGAAATGTTTAACAAAGGCATAGAAGAATTAAAAAACAAACAAACAGAGATGAGCAATACAATAACTGAAATGAAAAATACATTAGAAGGAATCAATAGCAGAATAACTAAGGCAGAAGAACGGATAAGTGACCTGGAAGACAGAATGGTGGAATTCACTGCTGCGGAACAGGATAAATAAAGAATGAAAAGAAATGAAGACAGCCTAAGAGACCTCTGGGACAACATTAAATGCAACAACATTCGCATTATAGGGGTCCCAGAAGGAGAAGAGAGAGTGAAAGGACCCGAGAAAATATTTGAAGAGATTATAGTCAAAAACTTCCCTAACATGGGAAAGGAAATAGCCACCCAAGTCCAGGAAGCGCAGAGAGTCCCATATAGGATAAACCCAAGGAGAAACATGCCGAAACACATAGTAGTCAAATTGGCAAAAATTAAAGACAAAGAAAAATTACTGAAAGCAGCAAGGGAAAAATGACACATACAATGGAACTCCCATGAGGTTAAAGCTGATTTCTCAGCAGAAACTCTACAGGACAGAAAGGAGTGGTATGACATATTTAAAGTGATGAAGGGGAAGAACCTACAACCAAGATTACTCTACCTGGCAAGGATCTCATTCAGATCTGATGGAAAAATCAAAAGCTTTACAGACAAGCAAAAGCTAAGAGAATTCAGCACCACCAAACCACCTCTACAACAAATGCTAAAGGAACTTCTCTAAGTGGGAAACACAAGAGAAGAAAAGGACCTACAAAAACAAACCCAAAACAATTAAGTAAATGGTAATAGGGACATACATATCGATAATTACCTTAAAACGTGAATGGATTAAATGCTCCAACCAAAAGACACAGGCTCGCTGAATGGATACAAAAACAAGACCCATATATATGCTGTCTACAAGAGACCCACTTCAGACCTAGGGATACATACAGACTGAAAGTGAGGGGATGGAAAAAAATATTCCATGCAAATGGAAATCAAAAGAAAGCTGGAGTAGCAATATTCATATCAGATAAAATAGACTTTAAAATAGCAAATGTTACAAGAGACAAGGAAGGCTGCTACATAATGATCAAGGGATCAATCCAAGAAGAAGATATAACAATTATAAACATATATGCACCCAATATAGGAGCACTTCAATACATAAGGCAACTGCTAACAGCTATAAAAGAGGAAATCGACAGTAACGCAATAATAGTGGGGGACTTTAACACCTCACTTACACCAATAGACAGATCATCCAAAATGAAAATAAATAAGGAAACAGAAGCTTTAAATGACACAATAGACCAGATAGATTTAATTGATATTTACAGGACATTCCATCCAAAAACAGCAGATTACACGCTCTTCTCAAGTGCACACAGAACATTCTCCAGGATAGATCACATCTTGGGTCACAAATCAAGCCTCAGTAAATTTTAAAAAACTGAAATCATATCAAGCATCTTTTCTGACCACAACACTATGAGATTAGAAATGAATCGCAGGGAAAAAAACGTAAAAAACACAAACACATGGAGGCTAAACAATACGTTACTAAAAAACCAAGAGATCACTGAAGAAATCAAAGAGGAAATCAAAAAATACCTAGAGACAAATGACAATGAAAACATGACAATCCAAAACCTATGGGATGCAGCAAAAACAGTTCTAAGAGGGAAGTTTATAACTATACAAGCCGACCTCAAGAAACAAGAAAAATCTCAAATAAACAATCTAACCTTACAACTAAAGAAACTAGAGAAAGAAGAACAAACAAAACCCAAAGTTAATAAAAGGAAAGAAATCATAAAGATCAGATCAGAAATAAATGAAATAGAAACAAAGAAAACAATAGCAAAGATCAATAAAACTAAAATCTGGTTCCTTGAGAAGATAAACAAAATTGATAAACCATTAGCCAGACTCATCAAGAAAGAGGGAGAGGACTCAAATCAATAAAATTAGAAATGAAAAAGGAGAAGTTACAACAGACACTGCAGAAATACAAATCATCCTAAGAGACTACTACAAGCAACCCTTTGCTAATAAAATGAACAACCTGGAAGAAATGGACAAATTCTTAGAAAGGTATAACCTTCCAAGACTGAACCAGGAAGAAATAGAAAATATAAACAGACCAATCACAAGTAATGAAATTGAAACTGTAATTAAAAATCTTCCAACAAACAAAAGTCCAGGACCAGATGGCTTCACAGGTGAATTCTATTAAACATTTAGAGAAGAGCTAACACCCATCCTTCTCAAACTCTTCCAAAAAATTGCAGAGGAGGGAACACTCCCAAACTCATTCTCTGAGGCCACCATCACCCTGATACCAAAACCAGACAAAGATAGTACAAAAAAAGAAAATTACAGGCCAATATCACTGATGAACACAGATGCAAAAATCCTCAACAAAATACTAGCAAACAGAATCCAACAACACATTAAAAGGATCATACACCACGATCAAGTGGGATTTATCCCAGGGATGCAAGGATTCTTCAATATACGCATATCAATCAATGTGATACACCATATTAACAAATTGAAGAAGAAAAACCATATGATCATCTCAATAGATGCAGAAAAGGCTTTTGACAAAATTCAACACCCAGTTACGATAAAAACTCTCCAGAAAGTGGGCATAGAGGGAACCTACCTCAACATAACAAAGGCCATATATGACAAACCCACAGCAAACATCATTCTCAATGGTGAAAAACTGAAAGCATTTCCTCTAAGATCAGGAACCAGACAAGGATGTCCATTCTCACCACTATTATTCAACATAGTTTTGGAAGTCCTAGCCACGGCAATCAGAGAAGAAAAAGAAATAAAAGTGATACAAATTGGAAAAGAAGAAGTAAAACTGTCACTGTTTGCAGATGACATGATACTATACATAGAGAATCCTAAAGATACTACCAGAAAACTACTAGAGCTAATCAAGAATTTGGTAAAGTTGCAGGATACAAAATTAACGCACACAAATCTCATGCATTCCTATACATTAATGATGAAAAATCTGAAAGAGAAATTAAGTGAACACTCCCATTTACCATTGCAACAAAAAGAATAAAATACCTAGGAATATACTTTCCTAGGGAGACAAAAGACCTGTATGCAGAAAACTATAAGGCACTGATGAAAGAAATTAAAGATGATACAAACAGATGGAGAGATATACCATGTTCTTGGATTGGAAGCATCAATATTGTGAAAATGACTCTACTACCCAAAGCAATCTACAGATTCAATGCAATCCCTATCAAATTACCAGTGGCATTTTTTACAGAACTAGAACAAAAAATCTTAAAACTTGTATGGAGACACAAAAGACCCCGAATAGCCAAAGCAGTCTTTAGGGGGAAAAAAGGGAACTGGAGGAATCACACTCCCTGACTTGAGACTATAATACAAAACTACAGTAATCAAGACAATATGGTACTGGCACAAAAACAGAAATATAGATCAATGGAACAGGATAGAAAGCCCAGAGATAAACCCACGCACCTATGGTCAACTAATCTATGACAAAAGAGACAAGGATATACAATGGAGAAAAGACAGTCTCTTCAATAAGTGGTTCTGGGAGAACTGGACAGCTATATGTAAAAGAATGAAATTAGAACACTCCCTAACACCATACACAAAAATAAACTCAAAGTGGATTAGAGACCTAAATGTAAGACTGCACACTATAAAACTCTTAGAGGAAAACATAGGAAGAACACTCTTTGACATAAATCACAGCAAGATCTTTTTTGATCCACCTCCTAGAGTAATGGAAATAAAAACAAAAATAAACAAATGGGACCTAATGAAACTTCAAAGCTTTTACACAGCAAAGGAAACTACAAACAAGACAAAAAGACAATCCTCAGAATGGGAGAAAATATTTGCAAACGAATCAATGGACAAAGGATTAATCTCCAAAATATATAAACAGCTCATGCAGCTCAATATCAAAAAAACAAACAACCCAAACCAAAAATGGGCAGAAGACCTAAATAGACATTTCTCCAAAGAAGACATACAGATGGCCAAGAAGCACATGAAAAGCTGCTCCACATCACTAATTATTAGAGAAATGCAAATCAAAACTACAATGATGTATCACCTCACACCAGTTAGAACGGGCATCATCAGAAAATCTACAAACAACAAATGCTGGAGAGGGTGTGGAGAAAAGGGAACCCTCTTGCACTGTTGGTGGGAATGTAAATTAATATAGCCACTATGGAGAACAGTGTGGAGGCTCCTTATAAAACTAAAAATAGAATTACTGTATGATCCAGCAATCCCACTACTGGGCACATACCCAGAGAAAGCCATAATTCAAAAAAGACACATGCACCCCAATGTTCATTGCAGCACTATTTACAATAGCCAGGTCATGGAAGCAACCTAAATGCCCATCGACAGACGAATGGATAAAGAATAGGTGGTACCTATATACAATGGAATATTGCTCAGCCATAAAAAGGAAAAAAATTGGGTCATTTGTAGAGATGTGGATGGATCTAGAGATTGTCATACAGAGTGAAGTAAATCAGAAAGAGGAAAAGAAATATCGTGTATTAACGCATATATGTGGAACCTAGAAAAATGGTACCCATGAACCGATTTGCAAGGCAGAAATTGAGACACAGATGTAGAGAACAAACATATGGACACCAAGGGGGGAAGGCGGCAGGTGGTGGTGGTGGGATGAATTGGGAGATTGGGATTGACATATATACCCGAACATGTATAAAATAGATAACTAATAAGAACCTGCTGTAAAAAAATAAATAAATAAAATAAAATTCAAAAAATAAAAAAAGTGATCGCTTTTAATAGCACTAGAGAGGGTATGACGTGCTGGTGAGTGACAAGGAGTTTTGGAGCATCAGGTGAGAATCTGGAACTAGGCACTGAAGGAGAAAGTAGGGAACAGTATAGGAGGGACCTTGTAGGCCAATTTAAGGACAGAAATCCACCGTGAGAGCAATGGACATGGAGCCTGTAGAGAAAAGAAAATGAGACTGGATGGTGCTTAATGTTCTCCTGGTTCTCTGGGCTCCTGGAGATCAAATCCCCTTGTCCATCAACGCCCCCGCCCTACCCCTACTCCTCAGGGTCAGATGTGCTTCAGAATCTGTGCTTTATAAGAACACAAGGAGTCTCATGTAAAGTGTTCCCAGCTCTTACTTAGATATATCAATGTCCAACATCACTGTCTTTGCAGTAGTGGCCAGTGCCTCCCCCTCAGAGTCACTTCCCCTCTGGCCAGGTCCTCAACATTGCTCCTAAGTGCTAAAGACAGTCTCTTACTTCTCCTGGGTACCTACCTTGGGCACCCTCATTAATCATCAGCCCAGAGCTTCATAGAAAGTGGTCTTTGGGGTCCTTGGGTAACAGATCTGACTGGTCTAACTATCTTCTCCCCGTTCCAGACCTACTTTCAGAGTTTACATATTTGCAGAATAGCATTTCCCACATGTGTAATATGGAGATTACTCAAGATACTACTAATAACTCATAAAACAATATTATCATGGTCAAAGAAATCAGAAGAACGTTAGGTTTAACAGAGTTAAACAGGCTTCTTTCCTATATGACTTGTCAGAGCTTCTATAATAGTGTTATACACGCACACAGAGTACAGTATTTTGTAGTGTTTTGCACACTTGTTCATTTGTTTTTCTGCAAATTAGTCCATGAATATCTCAAGGGCTGGTGCTTTATGGGATATACTTTGGGAAATTCTGTCTTAGAAAAACAGGCTTCTGACTTCCCTCCCATAGTTGGACACCTTCTCCCCACGTTGTTAAACATTCTCTTCACCCTATAGGTTTTCCCATATTCCCAGCCCCACACTGACCCTTACTCAACTTTTCTTCTCACACCCCCTGACCCTCAAACCTTCTAGCCCCCCCAGCCTGTTACCACTTCCTAACCAAGCCAGGCTTCTCCCACCTCCGGGCCTTTGCACAAATTATGCTGCCTTCCCAGAGAGTTCTTCCACCTCTTCTCCACCAGGGAAACTCTTATTCACATTTCAAGACCTAACTTGAATAGTATATCCACTGAGAAATGTTCCCCAGTTATTCAGAGCACATTAGTTACTCCTACCTGTACGTTCCAGGAGAACTTTGCAGTTGCTTCTGTTGTAGCATGTTTTACCTTGGTTACAGTTGTGAGCTGACCTTCCTTTCTCTCCAAGCAGACTATTGATTCCTCAAATAGTGTGTGTCCATAAGTCTGCTCCAAGTAATCAGCAGATCTTGAGTAAATGTAGGTTTTATCAATGAATGAATGAATGGACTATCTTGAAGTCCACAGGGACTGGCCTCTGTATCTTTAACAAGGGTGTTATGAATTAGTATCAGATCGATTACCATGGCAGCTACCAAGGTCCTACTACAAGCCCAGGGATCAAAATCAGGATGCTAAGGAAACTCCTACAGCCCCCAATTATATTTTGCTTAAAGGGGGAAAAATAAATTTTATATTTAATGGCTAACAAAATGGAAGCAAGCAATTCCAGTTTTAATATAAGGTAGTAACGCCAATAGTCTGTCAGTATTTTATGTGCGTGAGAGGGGTAGGGGTTACCTTGTCTTTGGTTAGCTGCAAGCTGGCCTCTTAGAAGAGGAGCAGGCCACCAGCCTGTAGCCATGGAAACCAGTCACTGATGAACACTTAAAGCAATCAATTTCAGTCACCTACAAGGCTTGGACCCCACCCTCACCAACTGTACCAGAGCAGGAGCAAAATCTTCCCCAACCATCAACACTGGTGAGTTGGAGTTTAAGCCCACCATGTCATACCAGCCACGACCCTCCAGGATTGGACCCCAGCCCCAGTTCTGCCAAGGGAGGAGCTAATGCTTCTCCAGTTATAACCCCTGGGCTGGCAGGATAAAGATGGAGTCAAGGTCCTGCCAGGCCATTTTGCTATTGAATCCCAAGCCTTGAACATGCCAAGAGAGGGGCTGGTTCTTCCTATTCATGTAACTGAAAAGCCCTACAGTCCCAGAACCTGGTTCCCCTCCGAGAGAAGAGAGACGGATTCCCAGTATTGCTAAATGGAAGTATGCTCTCCTGGAATGCCATGGGCCATGGGGGGCCAAGCACCCGCTACAGCATCTTGTTTGCCCAACAAAATGTTTTAACGATTTATTGTTTATTTAGTGAGGAGGAAGATTGAGTTTGGTTGGTTGGTTGTTCTCTCCGCTTTGGTGAGAGAAGTGCCAGGAGCACTGGGGAATTGGTAGCCACCCCTTCCCCATGGAAGTACTGCAGCTGCTGCAGGGTAATGCTTCCCTCACAGCCACTGCCACCTGACCAGCTGACAACCTCACAGGTCTCCTCCACTTCACATTCAACTTACTGGTGCTAGCTTTAACCAACATCCACAATCACCTGGCAAGCATGTCACAACAGGGCAAAGCTGGACCAGGTGGTCCCCGAGACACTGACAAACCCACAAAATATCGGGATATATAACTGAGAAGGAATTGAGTCATTGGAGAGGGCAGACTGGACTTCTAGACTTTCTGCTTTTACTGACCAACAGGGCAATTGAGCTTCTCACCCTGGTGACTAATTTGTACTTCAGACTATGAAGTAGGACACTCTGAAGGTCATGTATTTATTCCTTAAGCAATGCGATACTGTTGAGGGAATCAGAGTAGCAAATAATAAATTCATTTAGCACCTATTATGTTTCAAGTACTGTACTTAGTATTACTAAACGTTATTTCATTTAATCCCAAAGTAGACTTAGGTATTCCTCTCCCATTCTATGAATAGGGAAACTGAAATTCAGAGAAGTTATAGGTTCAAAGTTAAAACAGCAGTGAGTTAAAACTGATTAAAATTCACATCTATGTGAACCCCAAAATCCATGAGCCTCCCTAAAATTGTAGTTGCCAATATTAAAATAGCCATAGTCAACTTATTATGGAATATGAGCCTTGGGAAGTGGGCAAGCCACAAAATACAAATAACTAAATGCCAGAGGCAAAACCTAAACCTAAGCATTTTCCAGTTGACTTTTCACTTTGGAGACTGTGGTACATCATTTCCATGCATTAGATTTACACGAATCTGAAATAAACTGCCTCCTTAAGCCTTTTTCAGCATGAAACGTTAATCAATGTTGTCTTTTTTTTTTTTTCCTGGTTGTAATACTATCTTCCCTACCGATGAAAATTGATGAGGCACGTTTAATATGAATAGAAGAAATGAAAGGGCAACAGCAAAGGCAACCAGATCGAAGAAACAGGAAAAAATGGTTTTCATGAACACATAAAATATATGACTAGAAGTGAATGAAAACTTCTCCAAAAATAAATAAAACACCTCTGCTGTTAATTTGGTTGATGACTCATGTTAAAATAGCATGTGTTTACATCTGTCTCACTGTTCTTGTCCGTGCAACATTCTTTCTACCTTCCTTTACCCAAATAACTCTTACACATTCTTCAAGACATAACTCAGTGGCCTCCCAGATTTCCACACTGGGCTATTTTCACCGCCTCCACCCCTCTCTAGCTCCCTGTGCATAACCGTGTCACTGCTATGACCACTGAAGTTTCTGACCCTTTATCTGAACCGCGAGCTCCTTGAGGACAGGGCCTAGATGTATCTTTATCCCCTGGCACACATCTAACACATAATGACACCCAGTAAAAGCTTGATTACCCAAATTGAATGTTTTCATCTTTATAAATAAATGCTCAGATAAAGTATATGTAAATTGGGGCATAAGATCATATTATGTCAAGTTAATGTTTTAATCTGAAGAAAACTACACATTTGCAGATAACAATACCCAGCTAAAAACCACCAGAAGAGCCCAACCCCAAATTGTGTAAATTAAGGCCATTAGTATTGAACAAACTATAATTCCTGCCCAAGAGAAAGTTGATTCTGTTGCCTTTCTGTATGTCAAACCAAAACTCTTAAGTCCTAGAAGATTCTCAAGTGATTTCAGTGGTTGGCGTCATTCAGCACATACTGAGCAGTAGATATATGGACTCTTTCCTGAGTTTTAAATGACCCTAAGTAATTCTAAGCTCACCATTTTTCAGCTAGTCTCCCTTTCTCCAGTTTCTCCTGAAATGTGTTTTTTAAATCTGGGGCTCCTAGAGCTGTATGACTTTAGGCAATCATTTAACATCACTGAACCTCAGTTTTCTCTGTTTCACCATCTATAAACTCTGCCTTGGTGGTTTCACGTGAGAAGGCACAGAACTCTAGAGCGTGCCAAGACAGGCTGTCCGGACTCATGTGCAATGAACCAGGCAATAGTAACCCAGCTCTGGAGACTCTAAAGAGTCCTCACGGGATGGCTGAAATTATCGTGTCAAATGGAGCCAGCTGTAAAAGAACCAGTTTACTATTAAGAAAAATTAGTAGAATTGTAAATATAAGATAGATCAGAACCTAGTGTCAATAGTACCTTCAGTTGTGGAGTGTACGCCAGTGAACACTTGAAGCTGAAGGGAGACAGAGCACAAGGAAACAAAAGGAGACGATCTGTTGGCTCAGAATTCCTGGCACTTAACTCAGGAAGAAAGAGCTCCTTCCTTCATACTCTCAGAGCCTGGGGGAGCGAGGTAAAATGCTTTCAGGATCCTTTCTGAAGACTCGTTTTGCTGAATCAGTACCACTTCTGAGAAGTTCCCAGAAGAGTTTCTTTCCCATTAGTTTCATTTGTTTCCCCAAAGCTACAGAAGAACGTCAAAACACTGGCAATTACCTTCAAGGCCTGAAAATCTCAAATAACGGATCTTGCTGCCACATCCATTCTTCTGAAACATGAATTTTACCATGTCATCCTCTGCTCAAGGACATACAGCATCTCTCTCCTGCTCTCAGATCCATCAATCAGTTAGTCTTACTGAACATCCCATTTGGTACACAGCCCTCCACTACACATAGGAATAACTGAGTATTTTTTATTGATTTAAAAAATGTTTGGGTTTCCCTGGTGGCGCAGTGGTTGAGAGTCTGCCTGCCGATGCAGGGGACATGGATTCGTGTCCCGGTCCGGGAAGATCCCACATGCCGCGGAGCGGCTGGGCCCGTGAGCCATGGCCGCTGAGCCTGCGCGTCCGGAGCCTGTGCTCCGCAACGGGAGAAGCCACAACAGTGACAGGCCCGCGTACCGCAAAAAAAAAAAAAAAAAAGTTTGCATACCGACTAAGTGGCAGAAGCCATGTTGGACACTGGAGGATGCTCAGATGAACAAGGTGCAGTCCCCTCCCTACAGAAGCAGCTTGCCGGAGTTGCCAAATGAGTAAACAGTAATTACAACACCCTGTGATAAGTCAACACTAAAGATACATGCACGGAATTCGGTGAATCCTAAGCAAAGGCATCACAGAGAAGACAACACATCAGCCGGGTTTTCAGGGATGAGTAGACATTTACCAGATGACAAGCAGGGAAAGGGTACCCAGGCTGAGGGAACACCATATGCTGTGTTGACCTAAGTAAAACAGAAAACAATGAGAAATGCAGATTACTTTGTATCATTTGGTATTTTATTAAGTGCTAGAGATTACGTATTTTAGTACAGCAGAGATCAAGAGGGCAGGACCTGGGGTAATCAGACTTTGCTCATGTTATTCCACTGCTCTCCCCAGATAGAATGGAGGAGGGGAGTCTCACACACACACACGCACACACACGCACACACACACAAATCTTGGAAAGAGATCCTAGTCAGAATCACAGCTCCACTAAAAAGTGTGTTGTAGCCAAATTAGAAATGCAGAAATTTTCACAGCCTTTCCCCAGCTCACCCATTAAAACAGGTTCTAGCTTGTCTTCCCATAAGTCCAAGGAAAGTCTTACTCTTCAAGACTAGTTATTTGGGGCTTTAGAATGCAGACTCAGCATGGGGGCAGGGAAGAGAAAGACTAGAGGCCCACAAATTAGGTCAGGAGCACTGAGATAAACGAGGCTCAAAACCAGTGCATGATGAAATCACAGAAAGTCATAGGGATTCATCTTCATGGCATTCTAGAAACCCAAGAAGATTCAGTTATTGTGAAACTTTTTTTTTTTCGCTTATACATTAGTTTATTGTTGTTTGCTTGTTTTGTTTTCCTTTGATTTTTAACCTAACTCTGCCTAAGACAGGGCACATGGGTCATGGCTTTAGAAGAATCTTATCTGCTATATTAGAATCATACTAGCTATTAATGAAGTGCTTGGATATAACCTCTTTACTTTCCTTATCTGCAAAATGTGAACATACATCTGAAATATTTTATGAAGATGAAATGAATAACTAATGTAAAATTCTGCTAATCAAAGAGGAAACTTTCTCTTATACTCCTATGCAGTCCCTTTCATTCAACTGTTTATTCATTCAATTCATATATTTTGGTCACTTGCTACTGACATGGTCTATTAAACGTTTTGTCCATAGAAAAGCCTGCCCATCTTAAAATGCTGTTCATGCTTTAGTCTGCCCAGTACTGTTTTCCCTCCTTTCCCCCCAGCTTTATTGACATATAATTGACACAATATTGTATATGTTTAAGGTCTATAATGTGATTTGATACATGTATATATTGCAAAGTGTTTACACAATAAGGTTAACACATCCTTCACCTCACATAACTACATAACCACATAACTGCTATGGTGAGAACATTTAAAATCTACTCTCAGCAACTTTCAGGTATATAGTACAGTATTGTTAACTATAGCCACCATGCTGTACATTAGATCCCTAGAATGTATTCCTCTTATAACTGGAAGTTTGTACACCATTTGTCCCCATCTCCCCAACTCCCAGCCCCCGTAACTATCATAGAAACATCTGCTTCTATGAATTCGGCTTTTTCAGATTCTACACACATGAGCTTCTTCCCTTTTCTTAAGGTAATAGCGCAAACCCCTGTGGACATTTGACACAAGTTGGCCAGTCATGATTTCTCCTCTTGGCCCAATGCTGCTCCACGTAACAGGCCCATCACCCCAGCTAAGCCAATCAGAGTGCTGCTTAAGATTTTTCAAACTAGAGCTCGGAAAGATGCTTTTTTCCCTCTGAATTTAAGAGTTTAAAGATGTAAGCATAAGAACGTAGCAGCCCTAATTCCAGCCACTAACTTAGAGAATTTTGAGAATGAAGCCAACCCACAGAGGGAAGAAAACAAAAGAAAGAAAGAGAAAGAATCCCTGGTCTTCCTGGGAGCTGATTATAGCAGTCAGTAAATGTGACCCTATGTGCTATGCTGACTTGAGGTGGTTCTTCTCTCCCAGGTGCTATCAGAGAGTTCTGGTTAACACAGCATCTTTGGTGACATCACTCAATTCCCTTTCTCCCTGCTCTACGGGACATCCTGACTTCTCTCAGTACCTACAGCATTGCTGCCAATCCTACACAACTAGCCACTGACACCTTATGTCTGCCATTGTTGTGTGATTCTCTTTTTCCCAAACTTCGTGCTTCTTAATGCCAAAGGCTTCGTGACTAAGCACATAGTAGGTGCTCAATAAATGTGTTAAGATAAACTGAGTACTCTCAAACTATTGGAGGGAGAAAGGGTCTTAGAGAATCAGTTGGGGGAGGGGGGTAGGGAGGCTCAAGAGGAAGGGGATATGGGGATATATGTATGCATATGGGTGATTTAGTTTGTTGTACAACAGAAACTAACACAGCATTGTGAAGCAATTATACTCCAATAAAGACCTATTAAAAAAAAAAAGAGAAAGAACCAGTTGGAAAGTCTCTGGAAACTCAGAAATGTATAGTGACTTTTTTTCTTTCTATAATAACCCTTGGAAGGAAGCAAGAAGATGGTCATATAAATGTATACTGCAATTCTTCCCAAGTAATCACAAAATGGAATAATATCAAAACTGCCCACGTGTAAGTATGTATATGTATAAGTGCACCCAGGCATGCCTTATTATAAAGGAGTGTTCATGCTCAGAGGATGCCTGAGTCCAGCTGTAACTCATTGTCTCCAAAGACAAAGCACACAATATAATTAAAACTTTACCTGCATTCAGCAGTATATTCAACACCTAAGAAACATGTGTACCTCTTGAGCCACCACTTCTGTTTTGGGCAACTTACCCTAAGACAAGAAGTATTTACAGAGATTTAGGCATGAAGATTTTCATCATAACATTGTGAAAAATTGCAAAGGATTGAAAATACCGAGTTATCTATTCGTAGGGGATTGGTAAAGAACTTAATGGCTTATTCATACATTGGGATTCCATCTTAAAAAATCATGAAAGAAAGATGTTCACATTGTTAAATGAAAAAGAGTAGGTATCAAAATGGTATGTATGTAGAATGGTTCCATTTTTGTGTGTATATTTAAATATACACAAGTATATGTATATGGATATGTGTATGTGTGAACATATAAAGGCTGGAAGAATATACATTGAAATATTAACTGTATGTATC
Organism: Monodon monoceros; assembly: GCF_005190385.1. Taxonomy (NCBI): domain Eukaryota; kingdom Metazoa; phylum Chordata; class Mammalia; order Artiodactyla; family Monodontidae; genus Monodon; species Monodon monoceros. The sequence goes on from NW_021703767.1 coordinate 88,948,168, forward strand.
TCTGGATTGTAGCATTATATGTGAGTTTGACTTTCTCTTTTTTTGCTTATCTTTATTTTGGGAGTTCACCATGAATACATATATATTTTTAGGTAATTAGAAGAAAACAAGAACAATTTTTTAAATATACAGGAAAATGTTCTTAGAGAACATCCAATCCAAAATCCTTACATTGCAGGGGAGGGAACGAAGGCCCAGAGAAGTTAAGTGGCTTGCCCAAGGTCCTACAGTTAGAAAAATTAGTACCCCATGCCCAGACAGAGTTCTTTCCACCAGACCAGGCAACCACATTATGGGTATTGTGTTTGAAAATTCCAGCTGACTTCATTTAACTCTGCATTTGGAAACAATTGTCCTAACACAAGTGCACTTAAGTATGGGAGCAGCAGCAAACAAACACACCTTGAATTTCATCTCATGCATTGGCTTTAGCGCTTTAAAAAAAATAGTGCTGACATTCCCTTCTGGTGTTGTATTATAGGATGGGATTTATTATGGAACTGAAACCAAATTCTTTAATTAACAGGCAGAACATAGGTTTAATATTAGTGAAGTCATATTTTTGCAGCTGCCCTCGTTCTCAATTCTTCCACAGCTTAACTTGCTACCTTTGTGATTTTAACAAATGGAAGGATTATTTGTGGTCATTTATAATTGGCTATATGCTTCCCCTAACTTACAAAAATTCAATGATTTTCAGGAATCATAACAGACCATGACCTATAAATTCAATTTCCAATGGCAAAAATCCCCTGACCAAAGTGGATGTTGACGACGAACTAATGTGCTCTGTAACGATCTATTTTGAGCATTGAATTGACCTGTAAGTGTTCCAGATACTGCCTGACGAAAATGGGTTCTATAATATTCCATTAGCAGCTGCTCCAGCAAAATGAACGGCCAGTTCACAGGGGAAATAAAAGTGCTTCCGGGGCTTCCCTGGTGGCGCAGTGGTTGAGAGTCCGCCTGCCGATGCAGGGGACGCCGGTTCGTGCCCCGGTCCGGGAAGTTCCCACATGCCGCTGAGCGGCTGGGCCCGTGAGCCATGGCCGCTGAGCCTGCGCGTCCGGAGCCTGTGCTCCGCAGCGGGAGAGGCCACAACAGTGAGAGGCCCGCATACCGCAAAAAAAAAAAAAAAAAAGTGCTTCCCTCTTCAGAGTTGCCTCTGCTACAAATGTACACAAAGCTCTCTCCTCCTCCCCCTCCGCCCCCTCCCTCCCCTTGTCCCACCCTGTGCCACACTGAAATTTCTACACTCAAGGCCATGGCTGGCAAAACCTGCCCGAGTCCATGGCATCGAATTAAAGCTTAATGGAATGTAATTATTTACAGAGCACCTACTATGCCCTCAGCAGTGTGGTGATGGTTGGCACACGAGGAAAATGGGAAGACAGTACGGGGGGAGTAAAACATTGGAAAGAGTGCTCCCTGCCCTGAAAACCATAACTGAGCTTTCCAATTCGTTCTTTTTCATTAAACAAGTGCCTATGCTGTTCATGCTTTATATACATAACCTCTAATTCTCACAACAGCCTTACAAAATAGGTACCATTATCTCTATTTGACACACATGGAAAAATGAAACCTGGAGAAGTCAAGTGATGCACACAGCTAAGTGAGAGAGTTGGGCTTCCAACCAGCTCTCACTGGCACTAAAGTCTGCACCTTAGCAATACCCTGAATGGATGCTCAAGTCCAAGGGCCATCGCTAATGAATCTCAGTGAGGTGTGGTGGGAAGGACCTGAGATTTGTTATCAGGAGACCTGTGTCCTAAACCTAGCCCAGCCACTTGAGAGCTCCGTGTGACTTTAGGCAGGTGTCCAAACTTCAGTTTCTTTACCTGTAAAAACGAGTGGTGACACCTATCTCACATGGATGATGTGACATGTAACCAAATTAAAGAGAATAGTATAGGTATCAATAAAAACAATCCAGATACACAGTACCAAAAAATGTAACATTTGAACAATTTAGAGTGTTCTAAAGTTAAGCCCCTTCATCAAAAAAAGAGGGGGTAGTTTTGGAATGGCAAAAAAAATACGTGTCCTCCAACTGGACTTAAATGCCTGATAATGTTCCATGGCTAACTGTGCTTGCCAACTACACATAGATCTTGTAGGAAGTCTCTTGTGCCATTATAGTGGTCTGCTTTACCTTTGGCTGTTTCTTGCATTTCTGAAAAATCATTCAGCACTATCTTTGTTTCTGCAAGTTAACCACAAGGCCTCTCCCAATCTCTCCACTTTTCACATTTGCATCCTGAAAAACGGTCTTTCTGGCAAATGCATACATACATGTGTGTAAGTGAGGTACACAAGCATTTACAGGAATCATTTCTCCAAAGATTTATTGTTTCCTTCCAGAGAGACAGTGAAAAATCTCTCCGAGGTGTTATACAAAAACCACTTTCTCTCCTGGCTTCTATCTTCCTTCTTGCTGGCTAAATAAAAGATCCACCCAAAGTTCTTTTCTCTGACCTCTCTTCTCTCACTACTCTCCCCCTAGATGATCTCATCTAATTCCACAGCTTCAACACTCACCTAATACATGTGGTTCCTAAGTCTCTCTAAGCATGACCTCTTCCCCAGCTCCTAGTCTGCATTCTCAGCTGTCTGCCAACCAGCAACACCCACACACTTCCCTGAACCCCAAGCTGACAACTGCAAATCCAGAACCTGTGTGCCCGCTGTGTTCCTTATTTCTGCTCAAGGCACCACCGTCTTCCCTGTATAGATCTAAACTAGCAGACCTCTTTCCCTCTTTCTTCCTTCATGCCCCTTACTCAAACCTATCAATCCTCCTGCTACTTCATTGATGTCTCTGTCTTTCTTTCCATCATTTCAACCACTCCAGGCACACTTGGGGTTGTCACAGTGGGGGAGTAGCACAAATAGACTCTCTCACATTCTATCCCCACCTTTTAATCAGTTTGACAAGTTTCAAACCCAATTTAAAACTACTAAAAACCCTCCTAGATCTCATCTGATGCTGTCACTCTGTGAATCTAAATAAAAAGGACCATGGTGGGCACTTCAAGGAACACAAAGACACAGGCTCCCACGATCTTAGTAGGAAGACAAGGCATAAATGCAAAGAAAGGTAACCAGCAGGAAAAGAGAGCCAATGGGAGAATACAAATCACAGCTCCTCTAGGGTTTCAGAACGGGGATGAGGGATTTTACAGATGAGGAATTTGAAACTAAAAACAAAGCTGAGTAACTTGCTTAAAAGTTAACAGGCAGTGAGTGTCAAAATTAAGATTCTAGCCCAATTCCATTGGTTGCCAGAGCCCACATAACATAGTGTCCCCAAACTCCTACGTTTCTACTGTAGTTGGGACAATTCCAGATGGTGTCAACTTCCAGACCCTCCATATATTTATGAATGACAGTTTTGCAGACAGCACAGTTTAGTGACCTATACTGACGCTCTGAGGAGTTGTAGAATTTTTGGTTTTGAGGTTTTGTTTATGACAGTGGTGTAGTGGTGGTATTTTCTCAGTGTTCTTGATGTCTGAGTTCAGCTGTAAACCTCTGGCTGTGTAATAATGATATTTCTGGCTACAGCATATACATTTAGAAGGACTCCTTTCTCATCCCAGTTATTTAATAATATTTCTTTTAAAAATGACATCACCCCAAGGCTGCCAGGCTCTTCTGAGTCAGAAATGGAGGTCTGAGTACTAGGAGTAAGAAGAACATATTTCACTGGAAAGCCAATGCAGTGGCTCTTCATTCAGACTAAGTGGATAAGATCCACACACCAGTTTTGCTATATAGTTTGCTGAGGATTTCAAAGCAAAAGTCACAGTGTGTTGGAAGAAAGAAAGAGAGAAAGAAAGAAAGAAAGAAAGAAAGAAAGAAAGAAAGAAAGAAAGAAAGGAAGGAAGGAAGGAAGGAAGGAAGGAAGGAAGAAAGGAAGGAAGGAAGGAAGGAAGGAAGGAAGGAAGGAAGGAAGGAGGGAAGGAAGGAAGGAAGGAAGGGAGAAAGGAAGGAAGAGAAAAAGAGAGAGAAAGCAAAAAACTATTGTTATTCAAGGTTTCAGAGTAAAAGGGAAAATCCCTAGGATCACAGCCAATTGTCATGGGAGAAATTTTTCTTCCTGATCTATTTTTGGCAGCCACTTCAACTTCATGCATCATTGTTTTACTTATGGCATGTACAGTAGCCAGAGAGAAACCCATAGTATCTTTTCTGTCTGGTGGGAATCTTATATTCCTATGCACAGTAACAAATGGCTTGATCACAACAATATTTTTCTCCAGGCATCATAGTGTTTTAAATATCCCTGAATCTGTGGAACACATTTAAAGAGAGTAGGGGTAGGACTCAACATACCACAGACCCAGAGACCATGGTACACATTAGCAGACAGCATGGACCAGTTGGAGGAACAATGAACACAAAGCCATGGAGTATAAGGAATGTGAAAGAGCAAAGGATGCGCAAGCTACAGAAGCATCCATTTTGAGGAATATTTTTTTTCCTTTTCAAGTAAGAAGAGTACTCAAATATTTAAGCAAGGGCAGAAAAATAGATTTAATCGTGGGAAAAATAATTACAAATGGCTTAAGTCAGCTTATGACTTTCACCACTTCTTTATCCTTTATTTTCATTTTAACCTTCTGGAAAAGGCCGTGTTTTGTGGTAAAGCTTTTGAATCATGCTAATTCACTGCTTCAGCTGTTTTTGTCCTTTAGTGGAGAATTTTCAAAAACATGAACTCTTCACAGGAAAATACTTGGGACATTAGAAACTGACTCACGTTTCCTAGTTTTTCATGAAACAATGACATTTTTTCCCTTTGATGCTCTCATCTAACTCCACAGGAAATTTTACTATCTAGCTGCTTTCATCTCTTTCCTGGTTTGAAGATAAATGATCCTTGGTCCCCTTTAGACCTGCATAAGCCACAAAGCAATCTACTAAGAGCTGCCGGTGGCCAGCAGTCTCAACCAGAATACAAAGGACGGTCAAAATACCCATACTGGGGCTTCCCTGGTGGTGCAGTGGTTGAGAGTCCGCCTGTTGATGCAGGGGACGCGGGTTCGTGCCCCGGTCCGGGAGGATCCCACATGCTGCGGAGCGGCTGGGCCCGTGAGCCATGGCCGCTGAGCCTGCGCGTCCGGAGCCCGTGCTCCGCAACGGGAGAGGCCACAACAGTGAGAGGCCCGCGTACCGCAAAAAAAACAAAAACAAAAACAAAACAAAACAAAAAAAACCCATACTGCTCACCCAAGGGGTAACCGGCCAAAGTGACCCAAAACTGCATGTCCTTCTCTTATATATACAAAGCTTGGCACACAGGGGTTGCTGAGAAACGTGAATGAGCTCCTCTCTGACATGAGTGCCATGGTGTGTGTTACAGGTTAACTCTAACTTCTCTGCTCTTCCTTAGCAACAGGAAACCCAATTTGTACAAGGAGTATAATGATCAAGAACTCCATTTCTTTCATTTTAAAAAAAATCATTATTTACTTTTTATCTTAGTACATGAACAACATTAATGGGATGCCAAGTGGAAGAGGAAAGGGTCATCAACCATAATCCTGCCATCCAATGAATTAAAATATTTCGATTTGCCTGTGCCCATGCATTATTCTTCCACAGGACCTGATGGGGCTGAGATACACCTTCCTGTCGCTGTTTTTTTTTCACTTCACAAAGGCATTTTCTCTGTTGCACACATAATCTTCCTATTTGCCAAGGGATGGAATTGCATCAGGTGATTTGTGCCTACATTTATTTCACTTGCATCTGGTTGGACCATGAAAGTTTAAAAGGCAGCATAAAGAAGTGGTTACTAGCCCAGGCTCTGCAAATAAACTGGGTTTCAACCTGAGTTCTGCCATTACTGGTCCAGGGAACTCTGGTTGATTACTCTGTCTCTAAGCTTTCTCTGTCTATAAAAATGGGGACAAGCTAGCATCTCCTTTAAAGTATTACTGTGAGAACTAAATGAGACGGGGCACGTAAAATCCATAGCATCTCTCCTAGCTCACAGAAACCACTCAAGAGATGTTGACTTTTTATTATTAATAATAAAGAACTTAATTTTTTTCGCTGATACAAGTATACAAGGAGATAAAATAAAAATTCTCCAATTTACTGAAGAGGGGTGAGGTCTAATCTTCAATTTTCCTCATTGCTATGCAATTTTCCCACCATATCCTCTCTTTTCAGACAGGGTTAACAGCCAAAGGGGCTGCCCCAGCAGGCGGTGGCCAGGCCCTCAGCTTTGATCTTGCATAATAGTGATGGGGTCACTATTGGCCTAGTCACCCAGAGCATAACACTGAGAGGGAAAACTTAGACATCCATTAAATCCAACTGCCACATTGTGTCAGAAGGAAATTGAGGCCTTGAGAAGTAAAATGATTTGTCCAAAGTTGCAATGAACAGGACTCAACCACAGTCTCCCATTTGCCTTTGCTCATTGCTTCCATTCTGTTGCAAGTCTGGCCCTGTTTACAAAGTATTGAGGATATCTACAGGGATTCATGCCATGAACTTAGTGTCCCAGCCCTGAAGTCTTTCTCAGCCTCCTTGCTTCTGTGGTGAGGTCACCTTTCCTGGAAATCCCTATGATTTCCTTCCGCAAACTCTTAGCCGTGTGTGTGGCAATAACATCAACAGAACCAAAACTAATGATTACATTTAAGTAGACTAAATGAACCCTTTGATTGAGCTCAGGCAAAACCACATTAAATCTAAAACATCGTTCTCTTATACTTCAAAAACAGAGGACCATCGGGTTCTTCTTTATTTGCTCTTTTTTCCTTTTTTCCAAGTTGCCTTCTACATCTGTGTATATGTTTCATTTATTCAGTCCTTTCCCCTGGCACTAGAAGAACCCCAATTTTTCTAGTAGATCATTTCAAGGTAGTTATAATTTAACCTAAAACAGGAAGTGCTCAGTATGACATAGTAAGGAAATCTATTCTCAAGACAGTCATAACATTACAAGAGGTTGTACTAAAGTATGAGTAAGCACCTGAATTACAGTTTATCTACAAACCTATCACTACTGTTAATCAGAAAAAAACATGTTTCTGATAAAGTTTGTCACCTGAAGAAATCTTTACAAAAACTTGAAAAATCCACTGGCCTCTACCCAATCAGTTGGCTTTCCCCTATAGGTGTTTGTAGCTTTGTTTTTACCCATCAGTGTGTTTTTTAAAAAAAAAAAAAAAAGAAAGAAAGAAAAGAAAAGAAAGAAAGAAAGAAGTATTTTAGGCTCTATTCATTTTTGACAGCCAAACTGTAAGCTATGTGAACCTAAAATTTTTAGGATTTTATAGAAACCTAGCTTTAGAAGTTTTTAACATCCTGCATCCACTAACTCAAATTAGCTTAGTTGAGTATTGCCAAGTAGAGAGAAATGAATAAAAATCATGTGCAATTAGCCCAGCTTTATTATGAAAATAATTGATTCAGAAATGCTTGGTTCTGTTGAAAAGGCTAAATGTTACCAAAGTACAATATAGTTCAACTCATATCAAATTTCTACAAGTTTCAAATTCATGTTAGTTGAGTTAATAAGATGTTTGTTGGGTTTACTTTTTTATTTTTATAACAGCATTAGGTTTATAGGAAAATCTTATTTCACAAGCTTGCTCTTGGGAAGATTCATTCCTTTTTCCCTTTCCATATGCCCCGTATTCTCTACCATGCAGACTCAACTACCTATTACCATCCCCAACCCATAGCCAGGAAAGAGAAACTCTGCCTTGTATTATAGCTAAATAAAATCAGTACATATTTACCCTGCAACCATGGTGTGCTCGATATAACACAAGTTGATCTAAAAATGAAAAGATCTGTGCCCAAATCATAGGACTTATAATCTACATCATATTTCTTTGCGCCCCTGGTAGGTGCAGCCTGAGCAATGAGCTCTATGGACAATGGGGGAGGGGAACAGACTTCCTTTCAGATGCTGGAGCCTCCCTCACTTCCAGGAGGCAGTTTCCAAATCTTTTACATAAGCACCTCCCAATAGTAACTACCATTTACTGAGCCCTTGCTTTAGGGCAAGCTGAGCACATTCAGTCTTTGCAACAACCTGATAAAGTAGTAATTATGATTTCCATTTTACAGATGTGGAAACTTTGGCACAGACAATTCAAACTGTTCTAGGTTAAACAGCTCTAAAAAGTGGCAAAGCAAGAATCTGAACCCAGGACTAACACCAACGCCAAACTTCTCAATCAGTTTCTAATCACCTACTTTACCAGTATCTTTAGCTTCCACCTCCACCTTTGTCCGTGCCTCAAAAATCCCTCCACCCAGGAAGATCAGGCTCATTATTAAGAAACAGAAAGAAAAAGCTTTGAGCTAGAATGTAAACCTTAGTTATAGCTATCAACAACCTCTCTTTTACTATTATTATTGCACGAAGCTATATAACAAGAAACGTTGCCCAGCACTGTACTAAAGATATATTGACTAAATATAAAACTAGCCCATTAACTTTTAAGAATTTTCTTCTCCAAATTCCATACGGAACGTGCAAATTAATTAAGCTCTAGAGCTATAAACCGGAGATAATCAGTCTGAACCAGCTGAAGAGCTACTATGTCATCCAGTAGTCAGAAAGCCACCAAATAACTAAGCACATTTCTGACATAAAAAAGCATATAAACTTTTTATTATAAAATAACAGTACATTCACCCAAATGGCTAAATAGAGATTGCTGCCTGCGTCTCAATATTGTTCAGCTCAGAAAGAGGTATGGAGTTAATATCACGTTTCCAGGGCCCATCAATTCCTCTGCTACTGACTAGCCTGGTGATCTAATGTCAGGGAAAACACTAACTCCCCTTTTAAAGTTAATTATTTCTAAAAGGTAATAATAATAAAAGCAAAAATGCTACTTTTCATTTGTTGTGTAGTTAAAAGGATGATTATGTTTTTCAACACACCTGGGTTTGTATGTCAGCGCTATAACATTGTAGCAAATTACTTAACCTCTCCAAGCCTCATCTGTAAAATTGGGGTAATAAAGACTCTCTCAGAGGCTCACTTACACTACAAGCAGCACAATGCCTGGTACACAGTGAAGCCTATTCAGTAAAGGGTAGCTATTAATTCCGAGGCTTTTATGAAAGAGAGAAAAGTCAATGGGGGTTTAAGGTTTGAGTTTCTTGGGAGGACAGGATTGGCTTGGTATTTTCATCTTTAATTTCTTGCAGAGGCACTTGCATTCAGTATCTCATCCATCATAACCCCATGTGCACGTTGTAGGCCATTAACACATGTGGTTCTGGATCTGGTACACGAATAGGGATGGATTGCTCAATAGGAAGTGCTGTGTTTTTATGTTTTAAATGCTATTTTTCCCAGAGGCTTTCAGCATGTCACTATTTCAAAAACAAGTGGCTCACATGTCTAGAAAACCATGTGCTGAGGCTCACTGTCAGAGATTCTGTTTACTCACAAAAAGGTCATCAACTTGGAGAGAACATTATTTTTCCTCCAGGTTGGTGTGCATTAACTACAAAGAGTTGGGGTATTTAATGGTGCTTATTGTCAAGCCATCCTGAGGTCAGTGATCCTTTCACCATGAACTCATGGGATTAGCAGGCATTCTTGTGATGTGTTGCAAAAGAAACTCCTCTCGGTTCCCAAAATATATTGTATTTATGTAGTGCCACAGGACATGTAAACTGAAACACTGGAGAAAATATTTTTGTGTGATTCCATCAGGAAGGACTTGTGATTTTGCTTTCTGGTCTCTTGATTGCTATTATCAAAGCCCCTTTTTGCTTTATGGTCCAGAGTCTGCTGAAGCTAACTGGTTGAATAACAGCTCCCTGCGGTACTCACCAGCCTGGACATAAGGACACACTGGCCCTCCCATCTTTCCGCTGCCTCGCTGTGTGAGCTGTGTGAATTACCAGAGCTCTCTCAGCCTCTACTCCCTGTCACAAAACAACAAAAACTAGGTTACCTTTAAGATAATCTGTCCCAGCTCTAAAGGCCTAAAATTCTACCACTATCTTTTTCAAATTTACTGCTTTGCCAAGTATTTCATTTTTCTAATGATGAATAGTATGGAACAGAATAAACAACTGCTACCTAGAAGATATAATTAAGTTTGTATATTATTTTCTACAACTAATATGCAATGGATTTTAATTTTATTCATAATTACTAACTTCAGGCTTAAAATATCTGTATATTAAGCAGAAATATTACACATTTTACAGTCTCTTCTTCTCATATTAATAAAGTAACATAATAAAACACCACCCACACAAATGATAAGCCTCTTTCTATCAAGGGGAAGCATAATTAGCAAATTAAAGAGTTGAACTTATATTCCCAAGGTCTTTCATTTAAGTAAAGCCCATGGCCTAAATCACAGTGATTATAATATGGCACTAAGTAAATACAAGTATGTCTGCCTTTCATAATTTATGTTTTTATCTCCCATTTTTCATTTTCAATATAAAAGCTCAGTTTTGTTTACACTTTCATTTACAAAAAAATTCTTCTTAAGTAATATCTTCTGAAAATTGAAGTGCAAACATATAATGCACGGGTTTTTGCCCCCCATAAACATTAGCTTGTATCCAGTCTTTGCTGGTGGCATGCAAATAGAAAGATTGATGCTTTCAATGTAGAAAATTTTGTACTTTCTCTATTATCTTCAAAAAGCATTCTTTGAAAGAAAGGTTACTATCTTTAGGCTGGTTTCTCTGCATGTCTCTGGAATAACAGGATATCTAAATCAGTTTCAGAAGCAGTAGTCCAGAAAACACAGGAAATTCTGAAATGAGAGGGAGACACAACCTCCTAGGGAAAGCACTCCCTCAGATCAAAAGGTCATCTGGCCCGTTCCTTAAGACAAATGTACTGTGGTTGAGTAGACACATCGGATCATACAGACTGAAGTTCACATCCTCGCTCTGCCACTTACTAGTTTATTCTTTACACACCTCCATGTCTTTGTTTGTAAAATAGAGGAAGTACTGCCTAATTCATAGAATTTGTGCAAAAATTAAATTAGATTATGTACATAACATACTGTATATCATAATCACCCAAGAAATCATGGAAGTTATTGGTATTTTTATTATCATTGCTATTTCTATTATAATTACTACATCACAAAGAATGTGACCCTGGGGGTGAGTGCACACCATGGTTTCAGCCATGACATTCAGGCAGCAGCATTAGTTTCCCTTAGAGAGTCTTGCTGTGCCCAGAGTGATGGAATTGGAGCTCAAAGACACGCAGAAAGCTGACAGCCTTGAAGACCTCTAAGGATGCTCAAAACATTCTTTCTATGCCTGCCTGAGGCTGCATTACTGCCTACCAAGCTTGTTTCTGCCCTCAGGCACTCACTTCATTTCTCTGCTTCCAAACCAGCCTTCCTAACTTTCTTTGTGTCCCTCCTGCATCAGTCGTCATAACACCCCAGCTCAGTGACAAATAAGTTGGATAACTCCCATCAGGTCACTGCCTCTACAATTGGTGGAAGGGAGGGATTGGATACGGGACTCAAGCAGAAGATAAGGGTTGAACTCAGCAAGTCACACACACACACCCCGTTACCAATTGCAAAATCAATTTAGCGTGTTAGTGACCAGTAATATTTTTCATGAAATAGAATAGAAAATATCAGTAAGCAAAATATTATTTCATTAAACTTTATTTCAGCTATATGTATGTGTGTATATCTATCTCTGTGTACATACGTGTGTAAACTGGGTTGCAATATAAAATGTATTTCTTTTTGTTCTCATTTGGAATAGATTTTTAAGGTCCCTTTTAACTAGAAAGCCTATAGTTCAATAAGTCTCCAAAGTCTGTAGAACTGGGATTTAAAATGCCAGTAGTTATTAGTTTGGATTAAGCTACAGAAATTTATTTACTTTAGTGAATAGGTAAAGTAAGCATAGAAAAATGGTTTTTTTTGTTTTTTGTTTTTGTCGTCTTTATTGGAGTATAATTGCTTTACAATGTTGTGTTAGTTTCTGCTTTCTAACAAAGTGAATCAGCTATACATATACATACATATATCCCCATATCCCCTCCCTCTTGCGTCTCCCTCCCACCCTCCCTATCCCACCACTCTAGGTGGTCACAAAGCACCGAGCTGATCTCCCTGTACTATGCGGCTGCTTCCCACTAGCTATCTACCTTACGTTTGATAGTGTATATATGTCCATGCCACTCTCTCATTTCATCCCAGCTTCCCCTTCCCCCTCCCCATGTCCTCAAGTCCATTCTCTACATCTGTGTCTTTATTCCTGTCCTGCCCCTAGGCTCTTTAGAACCTTTTTTTTTTTTTAAAGATTCCATATATATATGTCAGCATAAGGTATTTGTTTTTCTCTTTCTGACTTACTTCACCCTGTATGACAGACTCTAGATCCATCCACCTCATTGCAAATAACTCAATTTCGTTTCTTTTTATGGCTAATATTCCATTATATATATGTGCCACATGTTCTTTATCCATTCATCTGTCAATGGACATTCAGATTGCTTCCATGTCCTGTCTATTGTAAATAGTGCTGCAATGAACATTGTGGTACATGACTCTTTTTTTTTTTAAATAAAATGATTGCTTTTAATATTTTTTGTGATAGTGCTATTATGGTTATGTGCTTTTGTTTGTTTGTTTCTTATACTGCAGGTTCTTATTAGTCATCAATTTTATACACATCAGCGTATACATGTCAATCCCAATCGCCCAATTCAGCACACCACCATCCCCACCTCACCACGGTTTTCCCCCCTTGGTGTCCATACGTTTGTTCTCTACATCTGTGTCTCAACTTCGGTCCTGCAAACCAGTTCATGGGTACCATTTTTCTAGGTTCCACATACATGCGTTAATATACAATATTTGTTTTTCTCTTTCTGACTTACTTCACTCTGTATGACAGTCTCTAGATCCATCCACGTCTCAACAAATGACTCAATTTCGTTCCTTTTTATGGCTGAGTAATATTCCATTGTATATATGTACCACCTCTTCTTTATCCATTCATCTGTTGATGGGCATTTAGGTTGCTTCCATGACCTGGCTATTGTAAATAGTGCTGCAATGAACATTGGGGTGCATGTGTCTTTTTGAATTATGGTTTTCTCTGGGTATATGCCCAGTAGTGGGATTGCTGGATCCTATGGTAATTCTATTTTTAGTTTTTTAAGGAACCTCTATACTGTTCTCCATAGTGGCTGTATCAATTTACATTCTGACCAAGAGTGCAAGAGGGTTCCCTTTTCTCCACACCCTCTCCAGCATTTGTTGTTTGTAGATTTTCTGATGATGCCCATCCTAACTGGTGTGAGGTGATACGTCATTGTAGTTTTGATTTGCATTTCTCTAATAATTAGTGATGTGGAGCAGCTTTTCATGTGCTTCTTGGCCATCTGTATGTCTTCTTTGGAGAAATGTCTATTTAGGCCTTCAGCCCATTTTTGGATTGGGTTGTTTGTTTTTTCATATTGAGCTGCATGAGCTGTTTATATATTTTGGAAATTAATCCTTTGTCCATTGATTCGTTTGCGAATATTTTCTCACATTCTGAGGGTTGTCTTTTGGTCTTGTTTATGGTTTCCTTTGCTGTGCAAAAGCTTTGAAGTTTCATTAGGTCCCATTTGTTTATTTTTGTTTTTATTTCCATTACTCTAGGAGGTGGACAAAAAAAAAGATCTTGCTGTGATTTATGTAAAAGAGTGTTCTTCCTATGTTTTTCTCTAAGAGTTTTATAGTGTCCAGTTTTACATTTAGGTCTCGAATCCATTTTGAGTTTATTTTTTTGTATGGTGTTAGGGAGTGTTCTAATTTCATTCTTTTACATGTAGCTGTCCAGTTTTCCCAGCATGTGGTACATGACTCTTTTTGAATTATGGTTTTCTCAGGGTATATGCCCAGTAGTGGCATTGCTGGGTCATATGGTAGCTCTATTTTTAGTTTTTTAAGGAACCTCCATACTGTTCTCCATAGTGGCTGTATCGATTTACATTCCCACCAACAGTGCAAGAGGGTTCCCTTTTCTCCACACCCTCTCCAGCATTTACTGTTTGTACATTTTTTGATGATGGCCATTCTGACTGGTGTGAGGTGATACCTCATTGTAGTTTTGATTTGCATTTCTCTAATGATTAGTGATGTTGAGCATCCTCTCATGTGATTGTTGGCAATCTGTATATCTCCTTTGGAGAAATGTCTATTTAGGTCTTCTGCCCATTTTTGGATTGGGTTTTTTTTTTAATATTGAGCTGCATGAGCTGCTTGTATATTTTGGCAATTAATCCTTTAGAAAAATGTTTTTAAATGGTGATTCTAAAATTATTGGAGAAGATATATCCTGTAAATATTTTGATTAAAGTCTCTTTGAAGTCCTTTAAAAAATAAATAAAAATCAATTTAAAAATAAAATGGCAGTAGTTTGGAGGCTTTGGGTTTATTGGGTTAGTCTATTTATTTTCCAAAAAGAAAATAAATTGTCTCCTCACCAGTAAATAAATGTGTTAAAAATAATATAAATAGGATCTGCAATCAATCCCCCAGGAAGATGGGACATCTTTTGGGAGTTAGATTATGGTATAAAGTAAACACAGTGATTGGTGTTTGAAGTATACTTTGGACTCCATGATTCACTCCCTCGACTCAGCAGCTCACTTTTGTACACAGTGTTCCATCCATGGGAACTTGGGCCTGCCTATGAAGACCTGAAGAGAGGAGAAAAACTGCTGGGGTAGAGGGCAAGGGGGATCCTCTCCCAGCATGTTCACATGCACGAGCTCACACACTCACACAAGTGCACACCAAGAAGCCAGAAGATGTACGACGTATCTGTGTATCTGTCAAGCTTCTAGAGGCCAATGGAAGTATGTTATGGGTCAGTCGCAGAGCAGGCCTGGGATTCCAAACCCTCTGAAACCTGTTTTTCACTCTGCTTCTCCTTGGCATGAATAAGTCACTTCACTCTCCCCTTCACCCAGGCAGGTAATTAATTTACATTGAGAACACTAACTGCCCGGATAATCAGACACTCCAAACACGGGTCATCAGACACTCCAAACACGGGTCGCTACAGATTCCCCTGTTTGAAAACTTAAATTTGAAACTTTTTATATAATCAGTAGTGCTCAACAAACATGAAATTAGAGCAAGGGGAACTAGTGGGAGGATATTACCTATTGGTTCTCCAAGCAATCACAGTCTGATGGTACAAAACAGCCCCAAATGCTCAGGTTGCTGCCCAGGCCCTCTCCCCCTCTTCTCGTTTCCTTAGCTCACCACACTCCTATTAACATCTAGTTCTTCAGATGATGAAACATGGTCAGCTTGGGTTAAGCTACCAGATTCCATTGTCCTACACTGAGACCACACTCAAACCACTTTGGCTGTCCTCACAGGTTTCCAAATTGCAGCCATCTACGTATAGACCAGCCACTCCCTTCCTTTACTACTGAAGATGGTTAGTCTCCATCATTATTAGTGAAATTTCTATCTCAACCCCCAGAGGGGTGCTATAGTACAAAGCTCTGAGGATACCTTACTTTATCACCATGTGTGAACACAATGCCAAGAATGAAATCCTCAAGTTCAACATCTTCTTATTCTAGTTGGTCTTGTACAGGGGGTTGGTATGAAGGTAACTATTTGCTGTTAGTATTATTTAGTTGCTATTCTAGGTTACTTTCCATATAAATGATGTATTAATGATTTGAACATTTGCCCTGGGAGAGTTTTGCAATTAGAACAAATTTTAAATCAAAGAAATAAACACTCTCAACAAAGCGCAGCTTTTTAAGTGGCTTTCTAAGGCTTGTTGCAATTAGTCACTGGCTTAAGAAGGCAACTCCATTATCATTCTATTGAACATGAGTCACACATGCTTTGTGGCCATCAGTGCAGGAATAAATACATTGCCCCTTTCTTTGTATGTCTTCAGTATTGACAGTCTTCTGCCTCAGGAATTTTGATTATCAATATGTTAACCACAATTTTCAAAACAAAACTCTAGACATAGTTTCTGAGATTAAATTTTGCCTGATTTTATGATTTCTTATAAAATGACTTATCCAATCAAATTGTGGCCATCGCTTCACATTTTGATGTTAAAATATAAATTTAAAAGACAATAGTTCTGAATTGTTCCTCTGAAACAATTTTGAACTGATTTTAAATTTCCTAACTACATTCAATAGCACCTGGGAAGAGTCACTGTCTCCTACCCCCACTGTAGTCTATCACCTGGCCCCCAGTTTGACAGGATTTTATAAGTACAGTATTCTCCAACTTTACAACTAAAACACCAGCACATGTATACTCATAACTGTATTAAATGTGGGCTAGCATGCACATGTATCTTCATTAATCCCTGAGTTCCTTCAGCCTATGACTCAAGTTTTATGACACATATGTTGTTATTATATTACTTGCCCTGAGTCATTCAGTTACTCTTTATCAAATACTGGGATTTCTCAGTATTTTATTGATTTGTGGAGACAATGGGTCAGAATATTTGAAACTGAGGCTGTCTCAGAAAAAGAGACATATGGTCCAGGAATGAAGCAGGCATTCCTCTGCAGGAGCGAAGGCATGACAGAAGGCTTGCCCAGGGCATCAGGGCAGGCCCAGTGTAGCTGTCAATTAAAGGAGGGGAATTCCAATGATCATCACCATCACAGCTACATTTCTGGAGTGCTTACTATGTTCAGGTATAATGCCAAGTACTTTCTGTGCACAACCTAATTTAACACTCATAAAAGCCTCGACAGAAGCCTTTGTTAACCCTGTTTTACAGATGAAGAAATGGGCATGGAGAGAGATCACTTAGAACTATTAGAACCTGGACCAGAACCCAAGTTTTCCCAATTCCAGAGACAGCGCTCTGGGATTTGAATCTGCTCCTGGACCAAACATAATGCCCATTAGACCTTTAGGAAGCTTCACACCCCAGACTGTAGTTCCAGCCTAAACCCTCCAGTCGTCTTTACAATCCTCACCTATCTCAGAAGGAAGCGTGTCCTCTGGGCTCCAAAACTAGGAAAATGTCTGCAGCGGGATGGGCAGTCAGGAGGTATTTTTTCATTTTTTCCTTGAAATAATTCTCATAACTAATGCAATTTACCATTCCTGACTCCTCACACTTTCCCCCTCAACATGCTCTTTTTTGATTATTTATTATCATCATAATTAACATTTATTGGACACATTACTGTGCAAAATATTGAGGAAGACAGACTCCCCCACCCTTTTGGCTTATGATCCAAATATTTAGATTGTAAACACAATGTTTTTGGCAGGTTAATTCTGTATGAAGAAATAGAGCATTTGCAGGAAATGTCAGATGCTTACTTTACGATTGGTGTAAGGAGGAATTTACCCCACACAAAGATTTTGACTTGGCAAGGAAGCCCTGTCTACCTATCCACATGTGAAGAAGGCAGAGACAATGCTTCTTCCTTGCCACAATTTTTAGGAAATGGGCATTTTTAACTCTCAATAAAATGTAGTGGCAGGAAGGGGCAATGTAGGTGCTTCTTGGTCTCCTGCACAGCAGCTAGGCCAGAGGCATTAACAACAGAAGTCTTTCCTTCCCCCTCCTTATAGTAATGGATAAACATGGTGTTTTTAAGAGACACATGAAACATTACAAAATTACTCTACTTATTCCTCTTTCGCAATCTGCAGAATAAGACTGTCAGCACATAAAGGAGATAACTAGCTCCAGCGCGCGGCTTCAAAACTTTCTGCCCATGTGGCATTTCTTCTTTAGAGATATAGTCTGAACCCCAGACGTGCAATGTTTTGCATTTAAGAAACTGTGTCAATTTCATGTAACATGATACTGAAGTCTATAAGATGTAAGAGAATACTAAATGCCTGACCTGACAACATTTTTTACTTAATAGTACTCAATAACCAACACTATGAATCTCATGAAGGTGGAGTGACTTGCATAGCAAACTCAAATTTCCACTGAAAGGAGACTGTGCACTTTCACAATTCAGAAAGCTGGAAGGTTTTATTAATCACCTATGAGCAGGCATGAGTGTTGAGTTGAAATGAATCATGGAACAGAAAGGAAATTTAGTCCAGTACCTTCATTCTATAGTTACGTGGGAGACCATGGGTATCATCCACGGTCATGCAGCTGGTAAGCAGCAGAGTTGGGACATGAATCCAGAATCTTTTGGTCATTCAGTCTAGAGCTCTTGCCAACATGTCATGCTGTCCCTGTTTTGTTTTTTTTGTTGTTGTTGTTGTCTTCTAAATTATTTATCTATTTATTTATTTGGCTGCACTGGGTCTTAGTTGCAGCATGCAGGATCTTTAGTTGCAGCATGTGAATTTGTAGTTGCGGCATGTGGGATCTAGTTCCCTGACCAGGGATCGAACCTGGGCCCCCTGCATTGGGAGCTCAGAGTCTTAGCCACTGGACCACCAGGGAAGCCCCTGTCCCTTTTTATTTTTTTAAATCACAACACAAAACTATACAGGAGTGAATATGCAACTCTTGGGTAATCCCCAGATTCTGAATCATCTGAGCATCTTTATAAAGTTGGTGGACCCAGAGAGGAGGACTCCAAGTCATTAGTCATGGATAGTCACCCCATGAATTCCAAGATACCTCAACAGAGGACACTTCCAACAGGGCTTCTGTTTAGCCGGCAGGTAAAGCATCCCAGCCGGGGTCCAAATGAATTGGTCAGAACCTATATCCTATTAGTTGTTAGATATTTTGACTATCACCCCTGCTTTCTGGGAGCTCCTGCAGGTATCAGAGCATCACTGTGCTTATCCACAACACCACTTCAGTTATACTTGCAGGAGGCAACATTTGCAGCTGTTAAGTGCAAATTATTCATGTAATATGGGGAAAATGTTAAAATTACTCTGAAAAAAGCAACAGAGACACCTACTTTTAGCTGCCTTAATTTTCTTTTCCCATTGCTATAAATTCTGGCCACATAAGAACAAGAAATCTGACAAGGGTAGCCTTTTCAATGTTTGCCTTATAGTCTCAAGTAACTTGGTAAACCACTGTTGGAAGCCATTAAAAGGGCAGGCTCTTTCCATCCCGTTCATCACATAAGCTTGACACCTTGTTTACTGAACTAACTGGAAGTATAAAAAGAGAGGGGTCCACTGGGTTGCTCCATACCTGATATTGAATTCCATTATTGTAAACCAGTTGTTCAATTAAAAAAAATCTTCCAATCTTTCAGCCTATTGATGAAATAATGAACTCCCACTGCTCTGTAATAAATATTGCATGTGTCAACTGGATTATAAGAGAGCTTGGAATTTTGCCCCTTTAATTAGCCGTTAAGAACACACCCACAATATTGGCAAGTGCCTCTAATAGTAGGCACCCTAATAAAGGGGCCTTAGATAATGTCACATTTTGCATGGGGAAAGATTAGTTTCTGCTGTGATATAGTGTTTCTGCTGTGACATTTAGATGAGTTTAAAAAATGGCTACTACATAAATTTAGCAATCTCTTACTTATACCATATTTTACGCTTTGACCATAAAGTTCTCTTTTTCTTTACATCTTTGGGGTTTCATTCATTAGGTTTTTTAATGGCATGCTATTAGTGATTTTTTTGGGTTGATTAATAAATGTAATGTCTTCCTGGCACATTTTATAAATAAGTTGAGGATGACCTATTCCTTCTCAATGGCCTGCTCCTATGTGGCCACTGGGGAGGATGGATGACCCTGCTCATCCATATATTTATATAACTTCTCTAAAAGGCAGCCAGCCTAGTCCTTTATACCATAGCATGCTTAATACAGAGGCCATAAATGTTTCTTATCCATTCAGTTAGTTAATTCTATTCGCAAATTTACTCTACTTGTGAATTGCCTACTAAAATATATGGTGATGCTTCAGATTTTTAATCCAGCTTTTATTTAAAATCAGTAACATTGTACCTTTTCTTTTTCCATGTAACTATAAAAGTAATCCTTGAGAGAATGACCCAGGGAAAGACTGTCTAAAATTCATTTTGGGAAAAACTATCTAAAATTCATTTCAGAAAGGCCAAATGTTGGATCTCAGTGTTTCAGTCTAGTCTGGGAATTTGGGTCATCATTGCTAACTATCTGAGCAGAGCATTGCACAATACGCTTTGGTTATTTTCTAGCCAAATATTAGTCTAACTTCACCAAACAATTCAGTCTATAGACCCAGTTCAGACCCAAAGAGCAACCTAAATACATTCCTTAAGTAAGGGAAAAGAAGAGAAAAGAAAGCAGAAAAACGTAGCTAGTCTTAGGTTTCTTAAAGGAAATGTTAAGGTTCCCTAGTAAAAGAGAGTTTATAATGTGTTAAAGAAAATGAAAGGGCTTCCCTGGTGGCGCAGTGGTCGAGAGTCCGCCTGCCGATGCAGGGGACACGGGTTCGTGCCCTGGTCCGGGAAGATCCCACATGCCGCGGAGGGGCTGGGCCCGTGAGCCATGGCCGCTGAGCCTGCGTGTCCGGAGCCTGTGCTCCGCAACGGGAGAGACCACAACAGTGAGAGGCCCGCGTACCGCAAAGAAAAAGGAAAAAGAAAATGAAAGAGTTGAGTGATGTGAATGCAAAGTGGCAGGGATGTGGCCCATTGCAGGGGTGTCAGATTCAGAGTCCAGAGGTCTGATCCCAGCCCCTCCACTAACTAGCTCCACCATGTTAGGCAAATTACTTCTTTTTCTGAGGCTCAGATTTCTCATCTGTAAAATGATGGAGCTGGTCCTTGTTCCCTAAGGTCCCATTCAACTCTAACATGTTGAAGTTATGAGCCTATATAAGATTTGAGATGGCTAAAATAGGAGAAGGAGGCAGATGGTATATTGGGCTCAAGAGTTCTGACTAGGAAGAGTAATAGGAGTCAAGAAGTAGAAAAAGAAAAGCAGACACAATTCTATTTAAAACAAGTAAAAAATCTGAACACACCTGGAAAAGTAACTAAAGAAGGTAATAGCTGATAGCAAAGTCCATTTCCAAAGGTATGGGAAGAAAAATTGGCAAACAAGACCAAGATGTATGAGGAAAAGAGCATGGCAAAAATTAAAATGTTGCTCATTAGGGCTTCCCTGGTGGCGCAGTGGTTGAGAACCTGCCTGCCGATGCAGGGGACACGGGTTCGTGCCCCGGTCCGGGAAGATCCCACATGCTGCAGAGCGGCTGGGCCCGTGAGCCATGGACGCTGAGCCTGCGCGTCCGGAGCCTGTGCTCCGCAACAGGAGAGGCCACAACAGTGAGAGGCCCGTGTACCGCAAAAAAAAAAAAAATGTTGCTCATTAGGATGAGCAGAAAAAAACTGTCTAGTGAGAATTCAGATCATCATATATTCATACTGCCAAATTCTTAAAAAGGAAATCTATACCTAGTGGTAAACAGGCATTTTTTTAAAAAATGTAAATGTGTATCATCCTTCATGTGTCTATTTGTCTATGGTTTGAGCCAGGCTGGGGAGCATGGTCTTATATGACATGTAACAGGGAATCCCCATTATATAGTGAAGTGACAAGATGAAACACTGCCTATTGCTATAGACTGAGTGTGTCTCTCCAAAATTTATATGTTGCAATCCTAACCCCCAATGTGATGGCATTAGGAGGTGAGGCTTTTGGGAGGTGTTTAGGTCATAGGGTAGACCCCTCATGAATGGGATTAGTGCCCTTATAAAAGAGGCCCCAGAGTGCTGTCTTGCTGTTTCCACCGTGGGAGGACACAGCAAGAGGAGGCCCAGAAGAGCACCTCCACCAGAACCACCCCCATGCTGTCATTCTGTTCCTGCACTTCCAGCCTCCAGAACTATAAGAAATAAATGTTTGCTGTTTATAAGCCACCCAGTCTGTGGGATTTGTTCTAGCAGCCCGAATGGACTAAGACAGAGATGCAGAAAAGTTAAATAAATTGCCCAATGTCACAAAGCAAGTAAGAGACGGAGCCAGGCTTCCAACATGCGCCATATGATTCTGGAGCCTCTTTGCTGCTGCTTTGACACCCGTAAATCTTTAATATTAATTAAGATAAATGCTGCAAAGGGAAGTAACCTGGCCCAGGGGGTCGGGGAAGGCCTCCCTGAGAAGGGGACATTAGAGCTGAGACCTAAAGATGAGCAGGAGTTAAGCAGGCACAGAGGGGAAAGCTGCTCCAAGTGATTATCAAATAATTACACTTCACTTTTATTCACAAAGGCCGTTGTACCATTAGCACATAGAGATGCCTAAAATAGCTTTAAGTACACTTTTTAAAAATTATTTTAGTAATCCCAACGGCGTACAGAATTATCTTTTTATGTAAATTCCGGATTAGACAACCATTTCTCTCTAGGCTGTGCTATAGAAATAGTCTCTAAGAATCATTCCTGGATCACAGTGCCAGGAACCTGAAGATTCTGGTAATGAAGCCCTCACTTCCAAATGATTAGAGCGGGGAAGTTGAGGAGACAGGGTTTTCAAGGTGCTTGGCTATTCTGTATAGAGAGGATCCAAGTTCTATAAATGAAGAATAACTGGAACCCACCCACCTCTGACCTTCTCTCCATCCACTAGCTGGGTGCTCACTGAGGGAGGGCAGGCAGGATTCTCAGTCCTAGGGTTAAGAAGAGCTTCTGTGGTTCAGGATGAAGCTGTTCCTGGTCACAGTGCAGCAAAGGGAGCAGATAAGATGGTCGGCTTTGGCCACTACTGCTGCGGGGAGCAGCCCGCAGCAGGCTACAAACGGCGGGAATCATGGGTGCCCGTGGATGCACGTGACTATGCTGTCTCTGGGAGGTATGAAGCGAACAGACAAAGGCAGCACTCCTTTTGTGTCAGGGGGCATATACTGAAAGCTAGATCTAGACCAGCTCTAAAATATATTTTACAATTCTGGGTCTAGGAGAGTTTTTATGCTTTGTGCTGCTTCTTCCAGAAACTATGCTCCTATTCCACAGAAAGGAAAAAGGCCATGTCCATAATTCTAGCCTTAGGTTTCTTTTTAAAAAGGATAAAATGGCCGTCATAACCCAAGCATTCCTAGAAAACTGTTCCTACCACCACTTGTTTGTTTTTTTTTTCTTTCTTTTTTCTTTTTTTTTTTTTGCGGTATGCGGGCCTCTCACTGTTGTGGCCTCTCCCGTTGCGGAGCACAGGCTCCGGACGCGCAGGCTCAGCGGCCATGGCTCACGGGCCCAGCCGCTCCGCAGCATGTGGGATCCTCCCGGACCGGAGCATGAGCCCGTGTCCCCTGCATCGGCAGGCGGACTCTCAACCACTGCGCCACCAGGGAAGCCCCACCACTTGTTTTTTAATCCTGACTTCCATTTCCAGTGATGCGTCTAGCAGGGACCTCATGGAGCAGGCGTCATGTAACAACAGTCATACGTAAAGACTCTACACATACTCTCCACTGGCCTACCTTAGAGAAATGATCCGGGCTTGGAATATTTACCTGGGGGAGGAAGGGTAGCAAACTCGTATTTATTGACAACAGCTCTGTAACTGGTACTTTCGCAAATACACCGAGCCTTCGCATCCACCCAGCAAAAGGAACCCAATGTTCGGAGGAGGACACAAGGCTCAGGGCCTCCACCTTCACATGACCCCCTCTTGCAAAGTGATTTTACTATGTGTGCCTTGCGAAAGGCAGGCAGAGAGCATCAGGAATGTGATCAGCGCTTTCATGTGCTCGGCACAGATTTTAGGTGCATCTGATAACGTTATCAGAAGCAGTGCAGATGCGACCTGCAGACTCTGCCCCTCTGGGGTAGCCCTGCTGTGGACTACACTGTGAAGTGTCTGCGTACACAGAGAGGCCGCAGGCTGACTTTCAAGGCAGCAACACCCGTGTATCAGGGTACCACCCACCGCTGAGCAGCCAGCTTTGGAAATCCCTTGGAGGAAGAGTGAAAGGCGACGTGACCTCGATTGAGTCAGAGTGTCTGGACGAAGTTGGTGAAGGGCAGTGGGTGAAGGGGTATCCAGGGCACAGGGCAAAGGTTGGGGAACCCGGCTCCAAATGGGACTGAGATCACCCAAGTCCCTTCTGCCAATGAGGCGAGTTTGGGGAAAAGGTTGATGGAGCAAAGTTTTCCAAAGGAAAACTGCCAAGAGCATTTTAATTTTTCTCTCACTAAAACATGAAGAACAGCCATTTATTTGCTTCACCTCTCACAGAAAAATAAATAACTGACCCATCAAAGCCTATGGAGCTGACCTTGGCCTCATATTTCCCTTTGCCTCAAGATCCAGTCTTTTATTCCTTTTTTACTAACATTAAATTGTGGGTTATTAAAATGTAACGCAAAAAAACCTAGCTTGTGAAAACGAAAACTACTAACAAGCAGTGAATGTTAGTTAGGGTTATTTTTTTAAGGGTATTCATATGCAACATTTGTCTTACTTCAACATTTTATTTCCAGTTAAGAGCACAATGCTTTTTCTTTTCTTTTAAGAAAAAATACACACACATTCTGAAAGGTTGTACTATTTCTTCTCTCCTTGGGCATGGGTGGCAGTGCCAACAATAGAAATCAGCATGAGGAACACGTGACTCCCCTCTTCAATGAGGACATAAACATGTTACAAGTAAATGCTGAAATAATGACTTTCTTTGGACATTTTTTTAATTAGAGCTGAAAGACTTTAGAAAAAATAATAACCACCTGGCAAGCCAGCTCCTCTTTGAAAGCGGAATTAAAATCAAATGAGAGAAATAATTAAGACAGCTGGAAATAATAAAAACAATAGATACCAGACACATCTTTGACAAAACACAACAAAGAGACATTGCGATGTAAAATCTTAGTTGTGTCACAGCTCGCTAAATCTCTCTCCTTCCACCACCACCCCCACCCAGTTCTTGATCACAGTGAAAAACACCGTATATCAATATGCAAGCCAAAAAGCAATAACATTGTTATAGCCTGAATGGGCATGACAATAAACAGAGGTAGCTGCTATAGGATAGTGTATCTAAACAGACACAATACTGCAATTTGAATGAATTACACTTCTCCTTTTTTGTCCCTTGTATGCAGTGTGAATTTTTACTTCTTGCAAGTTGTTTGTAGACTAATACCAACTTTTTCATGTATGTATCAAGTCTTCAATATGGGGCTGATTTGGATTCTAATGTCCAGAATCAGAATGAAAACAAAAAAACAAAAAAACAAAAACCCTCACCTGAGATGAATTATGCCACTCCTATAGAATGCAGAAGCTTCTGTAGTCACTGCTATTCTAAATGGCATTTTTTTCTTTCCATTTTGCAGGGGGGTAGGGAGAGGGCCATATGCCAAAATGCTAACAGTGGTTTTCTTTGGGAAATGGAACTTCTGGTAATTTTAATTTGTATTTATGTTCTTTCCTCTATTTACCAAGTTTTTCATAATTTAAAGCCAAACATAATTTCATGTAAATCCTTCAATCCTATAAACGCATCTAAGAAGGGGAAGCGACCCAGAGCACATTAACATTAAATATAAGCTATAGGCAATGGGAATGGAATGCAGAGGAATGAAGTTCACAGACTTTGCAAGTCCATTAAAGTGCAAATCACTGGCACCGTAAGTTACCTGTAATGTAGGGAAGGGTGGATCTGGAAATCAGGTTATCTAGATATTCAGTGACTGACATCCTACATGGTGGTGTGAAAGCCACTTAATCTTCCCAGTCTTTTTGCCCAGAATATCTTCTTTACCACAGGCAAAGCTTCTGCTTCAAGTTAATGGAAACTGAGAGAATTGGTACACCTCTCCCTTTACTTTTTCTCTCTGTCAAACCAAGATAAAGGTTTTATTCAAACTTTTTTATTTGAAGAGGAGCAGCACCTGAATGAAATTTGGTCATGATCAGAAATCCTGAGAATTAGAAATTTCCAAACGCCCACAGAAATGATATAATGCCTTGAAGAAAGAGGGGGAAATTGTTATGAACAAAAATATAGCTATCTAAGCAGTCTTCCTTGAAATAAAAATGTTTTCCATATATGTGCATTTATAAAAGTAATATCTATCAAGAAGAAAAAAAATGAAAAAAATTTTAAATTTAAGATTTAATTTAATGAAAATGATTCAGGTTTTTATATTTTAGTACACTGGCAAAAGCAATTTTGTTTTTAATTTGAATAGCAATAGCTAGTTTAACCTTTTTTTTCCTAGAGGTTTAATTTGGCCATGACTCCTTCTTTGAAAAATGCGAAGTCTTGCTTCTACATGTTTAATAATTCTATTTAATCTCCCACAGTCTGTCCAATTGAAAGTCAAAAGGGTATATGTAGAAAGATTACTGATTGTTTACCCAATTCTGCAATTAACTAACTAAAATTAATGAGTAATCTTGAACAAGTTGTTTGATATCTATGAATCACACAGTCCTGCTCACCAAATATTTGTTCAATGAATAAATGAATGAATAAATGATCAAATAATGCTGATTTCTCACCCTGTCACTTGATGACTCGCTCTAACCTTCTATGACCTATGTGTTCCTGTTAAACTATAGCAACAGTTCCCAAACACAAGTCAGCTGATGAATACCAACCCATCAACTAGTGTCGGCCTGTGATGAAACTTTCAAGACCTTGCATACAATGAGAGGAAATAAGAAAGGACAATATAGCTGGTTTCTCATAAAGCTAAATGTACCTAATTTAAAGGACTCTCCTGTAGTCTGAGAGTATGTCCTTTGTATTTCATTGAGGTGGTAATATCTTTTCTTTCATGAAATGATTTTAAAAAGTACTAACTGTTGGAGCTTTTTAGGGTCTTTACTTGGCAAAATATAAAGTCCACAATCTTACGTCAGTCCACACTCTTGTCTAATTTTATTGCTCTGTAAACGCTCTAAGTCTGGAAACTACTGACTTACAGAATGTGCATTACTTCAGGTACAAGAAAAAAGGAGCTTTCTCTTTTCCCATCCCCAGGTTTGTCGCTCCTGGGAGGACAGAGAGTCTATTAGCTGCTTCTCTACTTCAAACTTTTCTTTAACTCTTCCATCCCCCACAATCCCCTAAATGCAAAGGGGTAGCCAGGTAACCACTTTCTGCATCACAATGGAATAGTAGACCATCTATTCCAGGGAGAAATGATGTAATAGATGCAATTTCATTGACTCTCTCATAGTCCCTTCTAGAAAACTGCAGTGCAGCCAGCTCTAAGATTGACATCTACCCCAAGGCCAGCCAACTCATTTCCTAACCAATTACCAACAAGATCTGCTCTCTTTGCATCTGTGCGAACAGGACATAAAGCTGGTCTGTGGTGGGTACTGGGCCCAAGAGACCAGGATACAAAGTTGGGGCTATTGAAGTCATACAGAGACACATGTAAGGTGAGTGAGGAGGGCGAGCTGCTCAAGACAAACATCAGGGTGGATGTACAGAGAGAAACAGACTCCCCAGAAACCATGACAGTAGCTTCATTTTTCATTTCCAACTCCCAACTCCAAATGGATTCTATGAGCTCCTTATTTAACCCCTTCTTCCACCACCTCCCTTTTTGTACTTGAGCTGGTGGATATGTGTTCCATGTCGGAAAGAACACTGTCAGGAATTGAAAACATGGACTAACATTCTTGCGTTCTCACAAGAGTGATTTACCATTCCTTTTTGCCCAAGTTTTTGTGCTTGTTTGTTTGGTTGGTTTTTATTTGCTAGACATTTTTTCTTCCTTTATTTCTGCAGCACCAACAATATACAAACCATCAGTCATACTTCCTCCTCTATGTTCCCTTTAAGCACTGGGCAAAAATATTTTGCGTGCATGAGAAAAAGCACAGCTCTCAGCCCTTCTCCTCACCCTGCATCCATCCACCCCCATCTTCACCATGATGTAGGCCTGATCATGTATCCCACCCCAGCCTGGTGCCCTGCTCAGACTCAGAACCAGGTAAGGCACAGCTCAGAACCACACCAGTGACTCCACTGGGTAAAATTCCTCATCTCTGCCATTTTCCCATTGAGAAAAAATCCAGAGGGGTGAAGTGAGAATTTAATGTCATACAAGGAAAGGGCAAGGAAAATAGCATTTTATTTAATCTTTTCAACTACCCTAAAAGGTAAAATGTCATCCCCATTTCCTATAAAAGGAAACTAAGCCTCACAAGGCTTGCCTATGGTTTACCAAAGATCACATTACCAATGAGAGCTGAGTCCTGGCTTTGAGTGAAACTTATTAAACTCCAAAGTCTATACTTGTTTAAAAATATATCTTACTGCCTCCAAATTTTTAGTAGTCAAGCCACATTTAAACCCAAATCACGTGACACCTAACTCCTAAACAAGTGCTCTCTCCACCAATTATGCAGGAACAGCTCAGAGAAAAAGCTGTAGAGATGTGGCACTGGGTAGATACTGAGAAGGGAGGGCAGCTGAGTGTACTCTTATTACCTCAACCCTTTCCCATCTTCTTCTCTGCCTTCATCAACCAAGCACATGATTCAGAGCCATCTTCAGGTTGTGGTCCTGAGTCACTGCCCCTACCAAGTCCAGTACTAGGGTAGGCAGCGGCTAAGGTGGCCGCCAGTGATCCCCACCTGTTAGTATTCATACTCTTGTACTCCCTCCCGTTGTACCTCCATTGGTCTGGGTAGGTTATTTTTAAAATGCAATTTCTGTCTTGAGTGCGCTCCTCCCACACACACCCACTCTCTCTCTCGGATCACACACTCCAGGGGAAGCCAGCTGCCATGTCACGAAAACACTTGGGTAGCCTACAGAGATGCTCTGTAGATGCCTACAGAGACTTTAGATGCACTAAAGTCTCCAGCCAACAGCCAACAAGGAAAGAGTCTGTCAACAACCATGCAAGTGAGCTTAGAAAAGACTCCTTCCCCCAAGCAAAGTGTTCAGGTGAGACTGCAGCCCTGGCAAACACTTGCATGCAACCTCATGAGAAACCCAGCACCAGAACCACCTGCTAAACTGCTCCCAGATTCCTCATCCACAGGAAAAAAAATTTGTTATTTTAAGCTGATATGTTTAGGTGTAATTTGTTGTGCAGCAACAGATAACAAATTCAAGCCCTGAGAATTCTCTCCAAGAACCAAACATTTCTTCTACCTTGGCCCACTCAGGTGTTCCCACCGGGGGAAGAACAATTCTTCCCCTTTGCATTCCATAAACATTTGTGTCAATACACTAACTCCCCGTCTCTGGCTGGGGAGTAAGCTCTAAGGCTAATTCACAAATACTTTCACTAGAAATATGTATGTGGTTCTAGATAGTGGAATCTTCAGAAAGCCACTACTGTCTCTCTTTCCCTTGCTCCATCATTTTTATACTCACTTTCGTTTGTGGAATCTTTTTCTCACCAGTCAATAGAAGCCAGAGAATGTTAAGGAAGAGTTTGACTCCTCTCCTGAGCAGAATATTTAAGTCATACATTATTGTTTGTTTTCAAGCAAACCAGTACAATTATGCAACAGAAATTCTTTTAAAGCATCTGGGACTTCAGTTCAATTTAAAACCCTGTGGGGTTTATTACCAGAATGAATGATTATAAAATATATGCATGCAAATGAAGAGATAAGAAAATTAAAGAGCATATGAAATTTAATGCACGCTACTTGTAATTCCATGCCAAATTGTTACAAAAGACAGTGGCTATGCAATACCATGTAAAAGTGTGGTTTATAATATTTATGACTTTGGAATGTGGATTTAATATTCTATTGTCATGAATAGATATTATAAAACAGAGTAGAGAATTAGTTTCTGGGTGCTAATAGGAAGGGGAGGGGAAGAAAGGTTTACAGCTGTCATCAGTTTTACTGCCAAAATAAAGAGCCCTGCTTTCACCCCAATAGTGTACCACAGTGAAAATCTGGTGAAAATGGAGAGTCTCTGTTTTTCAGTGTTCTTATTCTGAGAGCTCATTTGGGGCCAATCTAACCTAATCAATATGTATTAAGTGTCAAAAATGTGAAAACTAGTATATTTGAGAATTTGGGGGTTGAGGGAGGAGAGAATAAAAATTGAACCTTACAATCCCTACTTTTGAGGAGATCACAATCTAGAGAGATAAGCAGGTATGTGCATAAAGAATCTGAAACAGGATTGTGTAAATTGTTGCAGCCGCCAACAACAGGCTCCCACCTCCAGACTCCTCTTCTAATCCATCCTCCTCACGGCTGCCTGAGTTAGTTGCCCAATATAAAAGTCTACTTGTTTCGCCCTCCTGCACAAAGCTCTCCATTGCTTAGAAAAATATAGTCCAGACTCCTTAGTACAAGGCCCTTCAACATTTGGTCTGAAACTACCTGTTCATATCCAAATAACACTCTGGAGAACAACGGGTAAGAAAAAATAGATTCTACTTGAAAAGACTAAGGATTCCAATATAGTTCTTCAAATAGTGTATGGACATCCACTGTTTCTGCAGGACTCATCCCTTCCTAATTTTTGTCTTCAGCAAGAGAACTAGTTTCTAAAGAAGGATGGAGTCGTGTCAACCACGAAGAAGCTGGGGCATTTCCTTGCAAGGACTGGTACAGAAGGAAACAAATGGGTGTGTTACTATGAAAGAAATTCACTGCTATTTGCATCTCCTTTTCCTAGCCCCTCCCACCTCAGTCCTAGTCCATCAAAGAGGAAAGTGTACTTCTAAATGTCTCAGGTCTCTTATACTTCATTCAGGAAGAGAAACTGCTCTGAGATCTCCCCTGAATATAGAGGGATTGGTGAGATTTGGAGACAGAGAAAATTGGTTAATATTTATTAGGCTGAGGCAGCAAGATCCAGCACTGTGGAGGTGAGAGTTGAGGAGCCTTAGAATGGGAAGGCTTTTTTCTTTGGATTTGAGTCTTTTAGTGGGTGGGGAATTCATGCATGGTGTAGAGACAGGTCCTTCTTTATGCATCACTCCTACATCACAGTATGCCTTTAGAAGGGAGACACTATGAGAGCACAGCAGGTGGTGGAACCCCTGAGCAGTCGCTAGGGAGCAAAATGTCTGCCTGAACTCCCAGTATAGTCAGGAGATCAGCCCCAACGGGGAGAAGTAATAAGGGCAGCACCATGGACCAATGCTGCCCATCCTAATTGTGCCCCATGAGCCCCTAATAAACTCAGTTTCTGTGCAATCTCAAAGAAAAGGCAATCAGAGTTTGAGTCTTCCACCAGTCAAAGTAGAGTGAGTTCAGAGAAATATATATTCGATTTAGAGATTTAAGGAATGCATCTTACATCATGTTTTAAAATCCTTGTATACCAGACATAGTTCAGGGGCTGCTTCCAGATAAGAATGCTAGGGCTACTGTTTCCAGATTCTTGAAGACCCTTTGCCATGCCGAACCCCATATACACAGGTCTATAGAGGACACCAAAGTACAATTTATGGAAAAACCCATAGGCAGAGCATTGGGTCCTGCCTTGGAGTTTCCCTTTCGGGCTGAGGAGAGGCTGGTGTGCCTTTTAGCAAATGTCCCAGGTTATTCTGACTGGGGGCACTCTTCCAACCTGACTTTGAAAAACACTGACTTAGACCACTGGCTCAGAAACCCCCTCTCTCCGGGGTGCACCGCTATCTGTGGGGAAGGTTCATTCTGTTTGTGTTATCCTGGCTCGGCTTCTCACTTTGCACAGCCCAAGTATCTCAGCAGATTTACATTTAAGATCCACACATACCCATATGGTTTCTACCCAGTATTAAATATTTGTTATCTTTAATCATATTTTATATCTCTCCTACTGAACCGCAAATCTCTCTGGGGCTGATACTTCATTTTATTCATTTGGTTTTCTCCCACTTATACTTGCCACAGTGACTTGCAACTAATAAGTGCTTAATAAATGTTTGTAGAACGAAAGGACTGCAAAAATAATTAGGTGTTGTTCTGAACCAGCAGCTTGCCTAATTCAATTTAAAACAAAAGACAGTCAAAAGAGGAGTACGAAAAGATGACAGTAGTGAGAATTCGTATCCATTGCTAATATTTTCATTTAAAAGGAGAAACTTAAAATATGGCTTGGAACAGTTCCTTAAGGCATAGATTTTAATTGCCACAACATTTTTGTTCTCCCCCCCCCACGTATTTAAAAGAGCTGCTCTCTCAGTAGAATATAATCACTGAGGAACACAAACAAACTCAGGCCACTCAGCTCCCCTCTACAGGCATGTTCCATTAGAACTCTTCTCAGCTGTCTTGGTTCAGGTCTGGAAAGCACTCCGCGGACACCTGGGAGGAGGCAGCTCTCCCTGCTGTTATCCTCCCCAATTTTACAGTCAAGATGTTTCTAAGCCAAGGTGGGCTTTCTAATCCCCAGAGACTCTGATAGACTGAAACTCGAGTACCTGTATTTTTAAACAAGCTCCTCCTGGGATTCTAGGAGCCAGGGGTAAGAGTCACAGGTGGAGTCCTGGTAAACAGAAAGCTGGCCTTGGCCACTGGCTACCCGGAATTTCCTGGTTGGCTGGGGCTGGAGTCTGCAGGCTGTCCCCACAACCACCGGCACCCCCACCCCCGACCTGTTCACCTTCTCAGCTCAGGCTTGTGGGCACTTTATTGGCTTCAGAAGGGAGAAGCCAGGCTGCAGGGTTCCCAGGCTGACCACTCACCTTGCAGAGACAGTTGAGTGATGTCTGGCCCCTCCTAGATGCTCAGGCGGCCACTCCTGCATTCCTACATTCCTGGATTCCTGGGAGCATTTCTACAAGCACACCCTCATTCCTGGCAGGAGGGGACCTGTGCCGGCCATGGGGGCAAACTCTGTAGTGCAGCAGCCCTTGTAGATGTATCACCTAGGAGTACATGTGAGTACTTGTCAAACGCCTAGATCCATGAATTCTACCATGGCACATAATAGAATTTTTCCCATTAAGTTCAGTGAAAGGAACTAGAACATTGTAACGAGTTGCTTAATGAAAATAATGGACTATGTAAGGAGGAATGGAAAGCGTGAACCTGCAAGAGAGGGATGCTGGGCAGCCAGCTAAGTTTACACGCCAGCTAAGTGACTCCTGGGCCACTGCAGCCAGACAGCATGTGATTCAAATCTGTGCTTGAACAGAAGAACAAATTGCTATACGTCATAAATCTTCTGGGTCATCTGCAAATAGCTGAAACTGGGAATGTTAAATCCATGAATGCCAAGGATGCATTCATATATCAAAATGAACATTTGTGCCGACAACATGAGTCCAAGTGAGAGAACATGCAGTTGCATTTATGTGTAAACGTGATAGTTAAAGATCTATCCACTGACTCTTTGAAACAATATCTCTACGGCCCCCTATATTTCAAAGTCAGCAATAGGTATAATAAACAGATTTTTCTGAGTCAAAATCAGAGCACGTGATTTGAGAAAATATTTTTTCTGCATTGTAAATGTATTTATAAAGAAGGTTGCCTTGGGCTCCTAGGATGACAAAAAAGCTACAAAAACAGGGATGCTGACAGGAAGTGCTAAGGCTGGAAGGAGGGAAGTTCATCTGAAGAAGGCAGCAGGTCTAGATCACATAGCACTTAGGCACATGTGAGCCTGCACCTGAGCAACAGCCCAGGAGCCCAGGGGACCCTACAGACAGCCCGGGGGCATCCAAGGCTGTGCCTGGAGAGATAGGGCCCCAAAAGTGCAAAAGAAGTCGAAATGAAGAGGCAGAAGTGTCCTTCTCCAAGATCACCGAGGCAGTTGCATCAACATCTAAGAGATTAGAATCCACCCCAGGGAGGAGGGGGAGGAAGAAGAAGAAAATCTGAGGGGTAATTTTAACTTGAAAGTGACTGAATTATAAACCTGAGCTTGCTGAGAAATGTCTGAATTAGATTGAGTTTACTCAGAAATGACTAAATCCAAAACGTTCTGCTGCGTCAGAAATTACATTTATTGTAAGAAGATAAGACAGTTTTGCACATCTGAGTGGGTGACTGGGAAAGAAAAAGCCATCTCTTAGGTTTTGTTTATTCTCTCCTCCTCAAGTGGGCAAGGTCCCTTCTTTCATTGAGGCCAGGGCAAGAGCGATGGCCACTCCCTGAGGTCTCCTTCCAAAGCCACTGCAGTGGGAAGTGCCCAAGCTGAGGCCACCAGCAGAGGCAGGTGTATCTATGCATTCCATCATTCAGTCACTCAACAACTGTCTTCTTTGTGCTCCACACTCCCAAGCCCTGGAATTCTGAATCAGGCAGCCAAGAGGAAGTTTGGGAAGCCAAGAACAACCACACCAGACTTTCCTCTAGATAGACAGCCCCTTTTAAAAAAACTTCCTTAACAACGAGATTTTTTTTTTTTTTTAACTATAAAAGCCAGTATTGCCACTGTGGCAGGGAAATGAGCACACACACCCACCATTGCACTGGGAGTAGAATGTAAATGTGAGTGGCTTTTCTGGAAGGCAATTATATACTCGTATCAAAAGCCTTTAAAATGTGCATACTTTCTTAACAAGAAATTCTAGGTCTAGAAATTTGCTTAAGGCAGTAATTAAATAGACCAATATAGTGTAGTGGTTAAGAGCCAATCCTTGATGTCAGCAGAATCTGGATTCAGGTCCTGATTCCACTGATGAGCTGAATGAAATTTTGGACAAGTTACTGAAGGTGAACTTCAACACCCTGTGTGAAATGGTAACAGGAACAGCCGTCGCACAAGGCTGTTATGAAGATAACTTGAAAGTATGGAAATGCTCCACACCAGTATATCTGGCAAGGTACATAAAGATGATGGTACAAGGATGGTCATCACATTGCTAAAACTGCAATGAAACTAATAATAAGTGAAGCATTAAACAAATTATGATGCACCCATATAATGAATATTAAGCTGTCCTTTAAAAAGTTATGGAAATATATCTATTTTGCTATAGAAAGATATTTACAATGTATCAAGTGAGAAAAGGAGGCTTACAAACTAGTATGCACAGCATAATCTACTTTTCTTTATACATGCACATATATGCATAGCAAAATATGTGAAAAGATGGACTCGATATTAAGATCATTGTGAGTGAGATATTTTTTTACCTGTATTTCTTTGGCTTTTTGTATTGAATATTTATTGTGTTTGCAATAAGCAAAAAAAAATTTTTTCACGATGTCACTTTTAGTGCAAACACTCCTTGGGAAGTCATAGGTAAATTTTATCAGGTAATTATCAAAAATCAAGATGATCCCTCACAGAAGAATCCCAAGTAATAATGTAGAAGGGGTGAGGGGAATAGAAAATCACGATCAAAAAAAACACAGTAATAATTGCTGCAGGCAAGATCCACCACTGGATGCTCAAATTTGTGGGTGAAAGTTCAAGGAGTAGAATAGTTACATTGTCTCAAAGGATCTCCCTCAAGATAGCTATTAATTACCAAGGGGAAAACAATAGCTTTACCATGGAAACAACTGGCAGACAGCAGCTTAACAACATGACCACGTGACCAAGATTAACATGACCAGCAATGAGACACATCAACCCCATGAATGAACCCCCTGATGTGATGTCCTGCATGAGAAGCACACGTGACTTCTGTAGTACTCTTGCCAAAAAAGGCACAACTTCCATCTCACCATGGGAACACATCAGACAAACTCAAATGGAAAGATAGTCTGTAGACTACCTGACCAGTTCTCATTAAGAGTATCAAGGTCATGAAAGATAAGGAAAGACCAAGGAACTTTCATAGATTGAAAGAGACAAAGGAGACATGACAACTAAGTATAGTGTGACATCCTAGTTTGGCTCTTAGAGGAGCTAAAGGCAACTAGTGGAGGAACTGGGGAAATCCAAGTAAAGTCAGTAGTTGAACTAATAGCATTATCCTAATATTAATGTCTTAGTTTTGATCATCGTTACATGGTTATATAAGATAGTAACATTAGAAGAAGCTAGGTGAAAGGTATATGGAACTCTGAACTATTTTTGCAATTTACTTATACATCTAAAATCATTTAAAAATAAAAAGTTTAAATATAAAGCAAGACTGGACAAGCCTAGGTACTTGGGGTTAGGCATTATTGGGAAGTCCCCGAGACGGCCTAGGCAGGAAAGGTCTCAGTCCTATATTTCCTTCTCCTATTTGAATAGAAAATATTACTTTTACAACTTGTTAGGCTAAAATTAGATTAAAGCAAACATAGGGGAAGGTAGCATACCAGTTCTCAGCACACAGCCACAGAACATTCACAGATATTATCAACATTTCTCTTTTGAATTGTCACTCTTCAAAAACCATAATTTCCCCATTCCAGTTCATTGGTTCAATTCCTTTTTTTATCTCAACAATCTTTTTTCAAGTCATATCTGTAAGTCAACAAAAATTAAAGATCAAAGTCCTTTGTATTTTAAATATCCCCCAAAAGTGTCTTTATTATTGCCCATTTCTTTTGTCTGCCCTTTCAGAATCAGATATAAAATGTTTGTTTCCTCAGTGCCCACTGAACTGGTATCTAAAATCACCAAGCTACACAAGCTAGTAGACCTCATGCTTCCTTTGGTAACATGTTTTAACCTCCCATTCCATGCCTCTTAGTAATGAAAACAAGTAGCAAATAAAAACACAACTAAATTTATTGGAGTTTGCTTATATTATTTCATTAATCCTCAAAACAACCCTCCAAGTGGGTGTTGTACCATCTCCATTTTACAGGTGACAAAACTGAGGCTTAAGGAATGAATTAATTTTTTCAAGGTCACAGAATAAATGGCAGAATCAGATGCCAGGTGCCAGGTACTCTGTGATTTATTGTTTTCTGTTTTCAAAACTTGTGTGAATGTTCATTGATGAATACCACTGATATTGGAGGTCAATCTAGAAACCTCTGGAAATCCAAAACTGCTGGTTGAGGAAAGGATGCCTACTGCAGGTAGGAGCCTGCTGACATAGATTGCTCTTTCTTTCTTGTATAGAGTAACTAAGAATACACAGATCTGATTAGAACAAGGCAAACCACAACTACACCGTGCAAATCAATGCAAGGACCAAATGGAAGTTTGATAATCTAGGGTTTCTCTTTAGCTATAGAGATTCATTTCACATTTTAATATGCAAAATTTCACTTGATGTAAAATGAAGACTAGATTTTCTAATCACTATAATTCCACATGTAGAGACTTTTACTGGAGGGAGGGCACCACCTCCTCATGGATATTCTCTTCCCTCCTCTAAACCATCCTATGTACATCTGCCAGATTAACCTTCTTAAAGTTTTAATTACCTCATTCCTCAGCTGAAAAAGCTTAAATGGCTCCACATTGCCTTTGAAATATTGTCTAAATTCCTCAACAGTCTGGCTTCAATCTCTCTTTCCAATAAAATTTTATCATCAGTTTAGATAATTTCTGTAACAAGTAACAGAAATCCCAACTCAAACTGGTCTAAACAGAAGGAAACATTTTCTCATATAACTGGGTGAACAGAAGTTGGATAGGCTTTGTGGTGACTTAATCCAGTGGTTCTGGTCCCAAGTCCCTAGGACTGATTCATTTCTCTCTGTCTCTGTGTGTGTGTGTGTGTCTCTGTCTCTCTGTCTCTCTTTCTGTCTCTTCCCTCTGGTCAATCATACTGTACTCAAGTCAAATGAAAACACAGATTCTTGCTTTCCCACTTTGTCATGGAACTTCCTGCACACCATTTCTATTCATCCTTCAAGGGCCGCATCTTCCATGGCTCATCCCTGTTTTTCCCAGCAGAGAGCCTTGCCTGCTTTCTCTGTAATTCCATGGTACCTTATACTTTTGTCTTTGGCCCTTACTATGACCTGTCTTGTAAAAAAGTCACCTATATCTATGCCTTACCTGCTGTACTAAACAATAAGGTCCTTGAGGGCTGAGTCCACATCCAGCCTCTCTCTGTATCGCCATTTCCTGACTAGTGCTTTGTACAAAGGCTCTCAATAAATGAGCCAATCAATCAACAAACAAGTCAGCCTTATGAGAAAATCTGCATGGTTACTTGTCCCAAGGCACCATTTTCTCCTTCTCCTTTGGTGGTCTTCAAGACCTAACACAAGTAAGACAAGTTTTTGATTTTTAGTTAAACATGCCATTCTCATTGAATAATAAAGAAGGCTTCCTTTTTTAAAAAAATAATAAATTTCACAAAAACTCCTAAACGTTGGGTTGAAAACAACTAGAGGACACTCAGGTTTAGAGGAGGAATTTTCTGCAGAAAATAGAACTCTCAGCAGAAGAACTGTTCCAAAGTCTAAAGTGATCATGGGATCCAGGCTAAGCCTGCCTCGTGTCAGTGATGTTCCCTCTGTGTCCCTACTGACCTGCACATTATCCTTGTCTAAGTGAGACACCAGACAAAACCCAGCATCTCTTGGCATCAGTCGCTCTCTAAACCCATTCAGAGGCCCAAAGTAGTCTGCTCTAAGATCTGTCTGCCCAGAGTGGAGTCCAAGAGAAACCCTAGGGGAAATTACATGGTAAAGTCAGGCTCCCCCGACCACCTCCCTACCCAGTATCATTACCCACACAAAGCACACTGGAATCTGTACTATATCAGAGAAAACTGGACACCAGTTTCCTTTAGTTAATAAAAGCCAAGAAGTCAGCAAAAGCATCATGATGCCTGAGTGCTCCGTGGGAGAGAATGAGTTTGCTTTGGTGTAGGATGAGGTCAATGGTCTGGCACTGGGATTCATTCACTCACTCATCCTAAAATATTTAGTAAGTGTCTGTTAGGTGTTAGGTACTATGTTAGTTATGAACTTTAAACTTCTTTGGGGCCAGCTGGAAAAGCTGACCCTTTCTTGTCCCAAAGACACCTCCCTCATCCATGACCCAACAGCTCAAGGTCTCCTTGGGATGTGGAGCTCAGGGTCAGCATCTTCCAAGTCACAGTGCAGATGTGGCCAAGACTCACTGCAGGCTGTGGCTGTGATAAGCCTGCTGGCCATGCCCCATGGACTGCTAAATGAGTGGGGAAATGCACCCACTCATCCCTTGTGAAAAAAGCTCTAAGAACAGATTGCTTATGATTTGCAACTAAAGCCTCACTGTAGATCATGGCACAGGGCAGTCCTTTGACTATGCTGAACTGAGGTGATCAGCCTAACACCAAATTTTGAGGGGTCTCCATTGTGATGGACAGTGGTTCAGAAAGGGAGCTGCTGATAGGGAGATAGCTCACTCTTCCAATCATTCATTCATTCATTCATGTATTGATTCATTCATCCAACGTTGAGAACTTCCATCTGCCAGGTTCTTTGCCCCTGAAGAGCTAACAGTCAGGGAGACAGACACGTTAAACAAATAATTACCATGTGCTACGATCAGTGCCATGACAGAAATAGGCACAAAGTGAGGGAGCACAGAGAGGAAACGACAAACTCTGCCTGGAAAGTCAGAGAAGGCTCAGAGAGAGGGTAACAGGTTCAATGAAGGATGTAAACACTGGAGATGTTCCAACCCACAAGCTATTCCCGAGCCTTCAAAGTAAGTATAAGTGAAGATGTGAGTAGATTTACTTTAAATATAGGAAGAGTTGGAAAACAGCAGGTTAGGACTTTTCAGCAAAATATGGGGATAAAATCATTTCATGAAGACAACCCAAGTCACTGATCATTTTCTTATTGACAATAACAACTTCTTTCCTGAGGCCCTTCTCTGTCTCCTCAGTTCCCTGTTGCTTTTGGGTAAATATGCACCTGCTACTTTACAGTCTTCCTGCTTAATTGGCAAACAGCTGCCTCTAGGAAATAAGTATTATGTTCAAGTGTAACTGTTTTTTCCACCCCCATCTTATCACCAGGAAAAAGACTAAGTCAAGAAAATACATTCTTAAAATAGACAGCTTATTTAAAAAAAAAAAAAAAAGCAATGAGATATAAAGTTAGTGCTGAGAATTCTATCTTTTCTACGGTGTCAGCTTAAGATAGACAAAGACTATACAATTATGATCTAGTGATTTTTACTGCATTCACAAAGCAACAGGAGCAGACCTAGTCAAATGTTAGTGATTTCTTCTATATCAAGTTAAAGAATTAGCTACCCCCTGAACTGCCTCTTTTTTTTTTTTTTTTTTTCTTCCGGTACGCGGGCCTCTCACTGTTGTGACCTCTCCCGTTGCGGAGCACAGGCTCCGGACGCGCAGGCTCAGCGGCCATGGCTCACGGGCCCAGCCGCTCCACAGCATGTGGGATCTTCCCGGACCGGGGCACGAACCCGTGTCCCCTGCATCGGCAGGCGGACCCTCAACCACTGTGCCACCAGGGAAGCCCTGAACTGCCTCTCTTGAGAGTGTTTTTATTTGAAACTTTTATGGCCCTTGGAACTTTTGAGACTCTTCAGTAGAAAATTTCCATGGTCTGGGAGCTGGATTTCTGGGTGAGCGGAACGCGGCCTCTCTGCTCAGTATAGCATCGGTAGGACACACAGAGAATAGGAGCACTTTGGAAGAGAGCCATGCACGTGTGATGGATACATGCATGACTAAGACCACCCTGACTGGCAAAGGGAGAAAAACAAAAACATCAAGGCATAACTGGTTAAAGGGCAGCCCAGAGAGAGGGGAAATTCCTAAAGCACACAGACTAAATAGTGCAATTCTAGGTGCTTTGGTCCACGGAATGGAAGAGATTTCCCTGGGGAGGTATTGGGGCTAGTACTGTTGTGTACAGCCTGCTAAGGGAACCAAACTTCATAGCGTCGCTATCTCTATTTATTTGTTAACATTGATATTAACATATAAAACAAAAAGTTAATTTTTTCACCCAGAAGACATCAAGATTGTGATGCAGGAATAAGAACACAGTGTCTTATAGATGTAGCAGATCAAGACCCAGAGAAATTTCTGAAGACCCAGAGAAATTCAACAGCCTTCTTATAGTCCCAAATAACTTAATAATACAAGAAATTGCACAGCAAATACTTCCAAACTGAAGATGGAAATTCCCCTGCTGGCAGCTCTGATGCAGGGCATTTTTCTGAACTTGAAAGGGGGCAAAAAGAAATGCTTTATAGGAACGTGTATATGTTCCCTCCAGGTCATCATAAAAATCACAACAAATCATAACATTTTGGAATTCAAGAAAATCTAATAAAATTCAACTCCTCCTTTTTATAGATGAAGAAGACGAGGCCTCAGGCAATACTGTGACCTGCTTAAAGTAATAGAGCTACCAAAGTATATGCAAAAGCCAAAACCTATGCTCGAGTCATCTGATCCCAACTTCAAACTATGTCCAACACCACCACCCCCAAAATAAAGATAATGAGCAACAGTAAGAAAAATAAAATCTCTACTTTTTCAAAGAGGGAGATCATTCTGACAAACATCTGCAACTTCGTGTAAATACCAGCCTTAGTACTAATTTGCATTCTCAGGCTATCACTCTCCTTGGTGAGTACCGTTTGTCTGATACCTGCTATGTTAAGTTAGGCTTCTTTTTTTTTTTTTTTTTTTTGCCGTATGTGGGCCTCTCACTGTTGTGGCCTCTCCCGTTGCGGAGCACAGGCTCCGGACGCGCAGGCTCAGCGGCCATGGCTCACGGGCCCAGCCATTCCGCGGCATGTGGGATCTTCCTGGACCGGGACACGAACCCGTGTCCCCTGCATCGGCAGGTGGACTCTCAACCACTGCGCCACCAGGGAAGCCCAGGCTTCTTTTAATGACTATACTGTGGCTCTAGCTTTCCAGGAATTGTTCCATATTCATCCTGATCCTTCTTGGTTTTACAACTTCACTAGATAAACTAGAAAATATCTTTCTTCTCCTAAGAAAATCTAATCTCTCCAAGGTTGCAGCTTGGTGCATTTAAATCTCTCTGAGGAGAGAGCAGGAATACGAGTCAGCTGGAAAACAACTGGTCCTCTAGCAGAATTCTCTTGAGAATTCACATGCACTCGGCTCCCCTCTACCACTGCAGCTCAACATTTGCTCTTGGTTTTGACCTGTTTCCGTGTCCTGGCAGCTGCCTCTGGGCCTCTGCATCCATGAGAGCCTGTCCTGGTTGAACACGTAGGAGGGTATCACTCATCCACATCCATCATCCCTAGCACGTGCCTAGTTTCCTCTTGGTCACCATCCTCACCTCCCACCCCTGCCAAGGACTTCCAGTCACCACTCCTTTGGCCCATACTCCTTCTAATCTGTCCTAGGGTGGGAGTGACAACCAAGCTCCCAGAGCAGAGGTTCACACACGTGTAGAATTTCCTGGAGCAACTGCCCTAGAGTTTAGAGGTCAAATATCTCTAAGAGTCAGGACAGCAACAAATTACCGAATCTGCACAGAGGGCCAGGACTTAGGTGAGGAGAATGAGGCATTGGCCTTGGATGCAAAATGTAGAGGGATGCCAAAAACTCAGGAATCAAGATAAATTATGTTGGGCTTCCCTGGTGGCGCAGTAGTTGAGAGTCCGCCTGCCGATGCAGGGGACACGGGTTCGTGCCCCGGTCTGGGAGGATCCCGCATGCCGCAGAGCAGCTGGGCCCGTGAGCCATGGCCGCTGAGCCTGTGCATCCGGAGCCTGTGCTCCGCAACGGGAGAGGCCGCAATAGTGAGAGGCCCACATACGGCAAAAAAAAAAAAAAAAAAAAACATAAATTATGTTTTAATAAAGCAAAATTAATGCAAAAATCCATCCATTTTGAACAAAATATTAAGATCTTCAGTAAGGACAGGATCAGTATTATATCGGTTTTTCCTTTTGCCACAACTCTAATATGGCTCTGACAGCTCCAAATGCATGAATGCAACCCATGTTGGGACCAACGGAAATTAGAGTGTTCCTTATATGACGCTGGGCTGCCTGAATGGGGGGGCCACAGTGCAATCTCTGGGCCTAGAGTGGTCTGTGTGCTACCAGTTCATGATTATCAAGTGTCTCAGAAGAAGGCTTACACTCAGGAATATAGATAGGTCAAGGCACACTAGCCAGAGTTTTCTTTACAAAAGGAACTGATAAACTTCAAGCAGAATGAAGGGAAATGTTCACCAAAAAACTCAGGTCTGAAAATTCTAGAAGAAGGAGAAAAGGGCTGTCCCTTAAACACCTGCCCTGGGTGCCAAATGGAGAGGGGATAAAGGATCCAGGCCGTGAGCTCAGTCTGGGCACCCTGCTGTATGCCAACAAGAGGAGTCAAGGCCATATGGCAGCATTCTGCTTCCCTTCCTACACCGGAGGGGACAAAAGAGAGGTAAATTTTAAAAAGTGAACTATGTCCCCCTGAGAGGCACTGAGACTGTAAAGCCTCTCTGTTTGTGGTCTAATCTTGAAGGCTCATATTTATTGAGCACTCCCAGTGCTTAGCACTTTCATACACTATCTCACTTCATACTGGTAACATCTCTCAGAGGAATACATTAGCCTTTTTTCATAATAAGGAAACTGGGGTCATAGTAGCATAGCTGAGACTTGAACCCAGGGAGTCTGATTCCAGAGCCTGCATGCTTAACCACTCACTATACTTCCTCTTAGGAGTTAAGACAGGAAGGAAGCACTTTCCCAAAATAATATTGATGGAAGGGTGTTTGGAGAATATACAGTCTGTCAATTCCCCCAGATATTTCAAATTTCAGCCTTGGATCAAGGAAGAACTCTAGCAAGCTGTACAGCCATTAGCTTGACACTGAAGGGCAAAACAAATCTAACACGAAGATGCTGTTGAAGGCATCATCCACTACCTTGACACAGTATCCTCCTTACCAAGACCCATGGGGAAACATTTCCTGTTACTCTCAGTATCAGGAAAAGCTGTATTCTTCTAAATAGTCACTTTGTTTACAAATGTGAACAGAGTAAATTCTGTTCCTGTTTGGTTTCCATCTTTGTTATGGCTGCTACGAATTATTAAGCCAAATTTATATCCCATGTCTAGAAATTCTCCAGGACCATATACCCATAATAAGTCTTTTTGTATACTATGCTCACTCCTTGCTTTATTAGTTTCCTACCTATATTCTCCTTTGGTTCTGATTTCCAAAGCTATTTATTTTATTCTTTCCTTAATTTATTACACTGTCTCTAATCTCTTACAGAATGAGGTGCTGAATGAATGAATGGATATATGCATGAATGAATAACAGCCAAACAATCAGTTATTTGTTTTTTAATGAATTGGAAGAGATGTGTGACACCTATAAAATTCCTGAATCCCAAATTGGAAGCCCAGAGTTGATCAACAAGGCAGTGCCTGGGGCCCTATGATCAGTAGGGTTCAATAGAGGCAATAACAACATCTGAACTAGCAAAGTCATGGTATAAGTGGACAGGGTAAATGATGACCTCATGTTAACAAAAAAAGGAATATTAATGCTACCCTGAAAAGCATTTCAACCATCCTGGGGTCCCTGCCAATAACAGAGAACTTTGAGGACTGGGTTTCCATTCATGATGCTGATGAAGGCTTGAACCTGAGACTCCTTATTAGACATTCCTGAGTCCATCATTCCAGGCCACAGTGTTCGACAAGATACGACTATATACACGCAAGATTGAGCTGTGTGTTTGCATTGGCTTGCCTCTCTAGTTTGCAATTTGTGACTACAACCATAATTATGCTTTTTGGTAACAAGTTTATCCCAGGTCTACAAATCAAGTGATTTCACTTTTGAGGGACCCCGAAATGCTCCCAAAGGTATCCCTATTCAAGACATTTAAATCTTTAATTGTTGATTCAATAATACAG
This sequence comes from Monodon monoceros, assembly GCF_005190385.1. Taxonomy (NCBI): domain Eukaryota; kingdom Metazoa; phylum Chordata; class Mammalia; order Artiodactyla; family Monodontidae; genus Monodon; species Monodon monoceros. The sequence goes on from NW_021703767.1 coordinate 88,992,696, forward strand.
CCCCAGCAAAGCCAGGTTGATTGGTCTATTCCAAATGGTCAGCAGAGGAAAGGGATGTCCAAGAGGAAGGTAAATTTGCCCGAAGAGGAATCACATGAGAGGAGCTCTGATTAGGGCCTTGCTCAGGGTGTGGAAGCAAATACACCCTAAATTCTGCGTTCAAGATTCCCCTGGTTGGATCCTGACTGACAGACTGATGAAGCACATCACCCCATGTCTGGGCAGTGATCTGGAGCTTAATGATGCATGATCATTCCAACACTTTTCCTAAATGTTTATACCTGCCGTAAGAAAATGTCCTGTGCTAGACTGGAAATATGTGGAGAAGGCCTTCATGGTTTTGTTTTGTTTTGTTTTTTAACATCTTCATTGGAGTATAATTGCTTTACAATGGTGTGTTAGTTTCTGCTTTACATAACAAAGTGAATCAGTTATACATATACATATGTTCCCATATCTCTTCCCTCTTGCGTCTCCCTCCCTCCCACCCTCCCTATCCCACCCCTCTAGGTGGTCACAAAGCACCGAGCTGATCTCCCTGTGCTATGCAGCTGCTTCCCACTAGCTATCTGTTTTATGCGTGGTAGTGTATATATGTCCATACCACTCTCTCGCTTTGTCACAGCTTACCCTTCCCCCTCCCCATATCCTCAAGTCCATTCTCTAGTAGGTCTGTATTTTTATTTCCGTCTTGCCCCTAGGTTCTTCATGGCCTTTTTCTTTTTTTTCTTCTTTTTTTTTTTTCTTTTTATCCTTAGATTCCATATATATGTGTTAGCATATGGTATTTGTTTTTCTCTTTCTGACTTACTTCACTCTGTATGACAGACTCTAGGTCCATCCACCTCACTACAAATAACTCCATTTCGTTTCTTTTTATGGCTGAGTAATATTCCATTGTATATATGTGCCACATCTTCTTTATCCATTCATCTGTCATTGGACACTTAGGTTGCTTCCATGTCCTGGCTATTGTAAATAGAGCTGCAATGAACATTGTGGTACTTGACTCTTTTTGAATTATGGTTTTCTCAGGGTATATGCCCAGTAGTGGGATTGCTGGGTCGTATGGTAGTTCTGTTTTTAGTTTTTTAAGGAACCTCCATACTGTTCTCCATAGTGGCTGTACCAATTTACATTCCCACCAGCAGTGCAAGAGAGTTCCCTTTTCTCCACACCCTCTCCAGCATTTATTGTCTATAGATAGGTCTTCATGTTTTTGAATCAATGAATTAAGTAACAAGTATTTCTTAGTCATCACCTATGAGTTCATCATTATGACAAGTTTACTGGTGAAACCACAAAAGAAACCAAGACCTGTTTGCTGCTCTCAAAGAGCCTACTCTTTAGTTGGAAGGATAAGACACTCATAAAAAATGAAAGAATCCTTATAATCAAATATTTGGCAGGACTAATAGAAGTTCAAAAAGGAAGAGAACACTGAGAGTGGGGTTTGTTAAAGCAGAGGTAGAATCTGAGCTGACCTTGAAGAGGAGGTAAAATTTAATGAAGAGCAAAACTGAGAGAGCTCATTCCAGGTTGAGGAGAAGAGAAGGAAGATGGTAGACAGAACTAGCCATAGTTGTTTTGAGCTAATATTAGAGTTCTTTCATCACTCTGGTTGGCTTAAGAGATGCTGACAGATACTCCAGGAAAGGAAGCACAATTCTTCCAAAACCACACAACTTAAATAGTTTTGCAGAAGCAGTTCCAAAGTTTTGCTTTCCTTATTTACCAATCGGACTTCATTTGATTCTTTCCCCTTCCACATGGGTCTTACTTTCCCAGTTATATTTTGATCTATAATTTTGAAAGCACATTTATTGGGGTTTGTAAAGAATGTTCAAAATACAGTTACATATATTTTTCAGTGGGAAGTCTTACCCTTCCAATGGCTCTGCCACAAGGAATACTGTTTCTCACTCTCTGCATTGGGATGAGGGTGCACTTTCCAATTATAAAATTAATGTAACATAGCTCCAATTTCCTGTCTGCTTCTAGCCATGTGGGAGAGCTTCATTTTTCTTGGAGATGATGATGGAAGTATCTGAGGAATAAGGGAATACACTTTTCCTTGGGGATGGGGGCAAGGAGCTAATTGATTCATAGCCAGTAGACATTTAGTCTCAAAGCAACCAGTGACGTTCCTGAAGCGACTAGAGCTAACTGGAGCCTACATTCTCCTGTCAGGCTAAGGGCTTTAGAGCAACCAGGGAGAGGAAAACAGCACATTCTGTTTCTTCATAATAAATCTCCCATCTTATTGTCTGAGACATTTTGCTCTCCTGAGGACATAGGGCCTGCTTCTCAGGCTTTTCCAAGTGGCTCTTCCTTGCCTCTCGCCCATTTATATTAAAATGGTTTACTTGGCGGGGGAGGGGGGGGCGCTTCTCTGGTGGCGCAGTGGTTGAGAGTCCGCCTGCCGATGCAGGGCACACGGGTTCGTGCCTGGTCCGGGAGGATCCCACATGCCGCGGAGCGGCTGGGCCCATGAGCCATGGCCGCTGAGCCTGCGCGTCTGGAGCCTGTGCTCCGCAACGGGAGAGGCCACAACAGTGAGAGGCCCGCATACCGCAAAAAAAAAAAAAAAAAAAAAAATGGTTTACTGGGATCCAAAAGAAGCAAGCTGCCACATCAAGCTTTTTCTTTTCTCCCTCTTCCCTACCTCCCCATCCTGGTCCTCCTCAGCCATCCATCATGACCCAGGGGGTCTCCTTCTATGGGTCTTCAGAGAGACACAATTCCTAGATTGGATCGTGAATCAAAGCATTATGAGACTCTAACAATCTCAATTACTCTGGCACTCCGTTTTATGGGTGAGGACTGCAATAAAAATAGAAATTTCTAAATTTAACTAGCATTATACAATGCAATTATTTATTACAGAAAGCTGTTGTTTATATATTGCCTGAGCTATTGATTAGTGTGAAAAGGGCGGTGTGCAGGAAGCCATATAAATCGATCATTATTTAAACTGGTTAATCAAGCATCTAATTTGTTTCCATGAGTTTTCCTCCAGTAATCATGCTGCGTACCACACAATGTTCCAATGGGCTGTAATCCACAGCCACATACCCACCCTAGAATAAAATCAGCAAGAGATGCAAAGAGATGACTTCCTCATTCTATTGTTCGAAATGCGGGAAAAAGCAATTCAAACATAGCAAACTATATTTCTCTTCCACATACCCATCCTCACTTTGCTCCCCCGCCCAATAACCATAAGCTGAAACCACTTAAGATTACAATTATCCGTCATCATTATCACCCATATTATGATGAGGCTGCTACCCACTGCAAACGACGCTTCTGAAAATGAAAGATGCTCTTCTGAGAGATTTTTGTTTGCTTGTTTTTTGCTTTATAGGTTCCTTCGGGCAGAATGGGGGCAGGGGGGAGAAAAAGAGATGGAAATTCAGTCAGGAAAACAATTAACTAGCACAGCTTCACTGCACAGTAACATCAAATCATACAGCAATTAGAGCTCTGTGAAACCCCGGTTTGGTTTCATGTGCATTTAAGGATGAAAACTGATATGTACACTGAGCTGATGCTGGACTGCCAATGAAAAAAAACAAAGAGGTAAACATTGTAAAATTTCCTTCTCTGCCTAATCACATCTCTAGAATGGTGATTTGGGCTAAGTATTTTTAGTCTGTACATAAGAAAATTCACCTTTTCCCTCCTTGAGCCTTGGTAGATAGCCAGAGAATTGTCTACCATACTTTTATTTCCAAATTAAATATTAAAAAGTCAATGTTTGGGACTTCCCTGGTGGCACAGTGGTTAAGAATCCGCCTGCCAACGCAGAGGACATGGGTTCGAGCCCTGGTCTGGGAAGATCCCACATGCCGCGGGGCAACTAAGCCCGTGTGCCACAACTACTGAAGCCCGCGAGCCACAACTACTGAGCCCACGCACCTAGAGCCCCTGCTCCACAACAAGAGAAGCCACCGCAATGAGAAGCCCACGCACCACACCACAATGAAGAGTAGCCCCCGCTGGCCGCAACTAGAAAAAGCTTGCACATAGCAACAAAGACCCAACACTGACAAAAATAAATAAATAAATGAATAGAATTTTTTTTTTAAGTCAATGTTTGCCAAAAGATATATTGCACTTGTTGGCGAATAAAGGAGTTATTTAACCCATTGTCCTCACAGATCACCAAAGCCTTACTTGTTAAATCCAGGAAAGTAACAACTAAAGCACCCCCCAAAGCAAGACAATGGTGCTTTTAAAAGAGGGAAAGATCTACCAAGCGTTGTGTGGCTGAGCTTTACTGCACAAAAGAAATTCACCTTTATCTTGTAAAAATGCCAGTATAGATTACATAACCTGCAAAATATGTATATTTCCTTTCCATTTTTTTCCTAATTTAGTGATTTTTCCCATGGGAAGTTTTTGGTACAATAGGATTTAATTTATAATTCAGCAGGAATTCCCCTATACAAAGCAATTCACAAAGTCTCATCTTCCCCTCTCTACCTCTGAAGGTGTTTATATCATTTGACAATGGCTTTAAAAAAGAAAGTGACTAAGGTATCTGCTTCCCTTATTTTTAAATAAATTAGTTTGGAATAATTTTAGATACACAGAAAAGTTGTAAAGGAAACACAGGAAGTTCCCATATACCCCTTACCCAGTTTCCGATTTTTTACATCTTACATTAGTATGGTACCTTCATCAAAACTAAGAAACTGACATTGATAGATTGCTAATAATTAAACTCTAGGCTTTATCTAGATGTCACCAGCTTTTGCATTACTGTCATCTCTCTGTTCCACCACCCACCCTCTGGTACCATGCTGCACTGAGTTACATGTCTCTCCAGTCTTCCCCGATCTGTGACAGTTTCTCAGTCTTTCCTTGTTTTTCATCACTTTGGCTGTTTTGCATACCGATCAGATATCCTGTCACATGTTCCACAATCTGAATTTCTCATTTTTTTTTCTTGAGATTACACTGGGGTGATGAGGTTTTAGAAAAAAATAACACAGAGGTGAAGTGCCCTTCTCATCACTTCATACCAGGGGTACCTTATATCCATATGATGTCACCGATGCCATTAGCCTTCATCCTTGGTTAAGGAAGCGTTTGCCAAGTTTCCCCACTCTCGGTTTTACTATCTTTCCCTTTCCTTTATTTATTGTGTGCAGGAGAGTCGCTAAGCCCAGCCCACACTCAAGAGAGGTGGTGGGCGAGAATCTCCTGGAGAGGGAAGTGTCCACACATATTACTTATGGAGGGGAGTATCTAGGAATTATACTGTAAGAAAGACTTGTCTCTTCTTCCCAGTATATTTATTTATTCAATCAGTTGCTTCCCTTAATTTTAAAATAAGACAGATCGCTGAGGTGATGAACATCTTAACTGTAAAAGACACAAAGAAAACACATTAGGGGTTTCAGTTTTCAAAGAAATATTGCTGTTTCCAAGGCTTTTTCAATAAACCAAATTTAATATTCATTTAATATACCTAGGGAAAAATATACGCATAAGGTTATACGCCCACTCTCTGACCCCCACCAGAGAGCTCAGTGTATATTATACAAATTAGGTTTTTTTATCCCAAGCTGTTTATGAAGACAAACAGCCATTTGAAATTTTGGCTGAAGCATTTTTGTTCAGCGATATTCTAGTCCCTTCTCAACCCTACTGAGCCACATGATTTGTTGGGCAGCTGTCTGGCTGCAGTGGAGGCAGATACAACAGAACAATACAGGCACATGCAAGAGAAAACACAAATTGAGATGATTCCCAAAATCAGTAACAATTTTTTCCACTAAGAGCCCCATGATCAGAGCCACTGATTTATTAAGTCCCCTAGAATGGGGGTTGGATCACTCAGGGCCTTTACCTGTGTCCTCATGTGACTTAATAAAGATGATACCTTAGCCGACTCATCAGGCATGAACACACAACATTCTGCTTGAATAATGGCACAGGTGCCTCCTTGCAAGGCAGTGATAATGTCCAAGGCCATTCTATTCTGGAGGACAGCTTTTCTCACTAGAGACATTTCAGCATTCAGTAAGGACAAGCTTTGCCGGATACCATTTAAGTCTTGTTGGGTAAATTTAGTAAGGGCTTCTATGTGTGCTACAATGTCCTCCGGGACTGTGGAGGGGAGAAAGATGGTGGCCAAATGATCACACCAGTAGAAAACAGAGCATGCCCATCTGGCCTTGAGGAGAGGGAGGTCAGCAACTGTTATTACCGTGGGGCAGATTCTCCCCTGTGCCCAGGGAAAACCCAGGGTACAGGGGTCCAACCATCCAGGTGGAAGCCATGCCCAAAGATTTGCGCCACACAACCAGTGGGTCCCCTTCACAGCTACCTAATAAATACCTGGACAGCACAACCAGTCAGTGCCAAACAGTCACTATCCTTTAATGTGACAGAATGACTGCACAGTTCCAGTGATATCCATCCCATATCCCTCATGCCATTGAATTGGTTTTTCTGTTCCCAACACAGGGGTGCATAAGTGTTCATATGTCCATAAGCTGGGGTAAGCCACATGAACCCATCCCAAATCTGAGTGTAGCCACTCATGGCTCTGATGGTGGTGTTCTTAGGACCCTTCTGGGCAGCAGTATAGTTTGATTGACAGGAAAAGCAGATCCATGCCCAGTGTCACTGAAAGTATGTGCCACAGGCCAGGTTTCTGAATCAGTATTGGTAATGACAGGTGAATTGAGTACTAGTCCTAGCTTGCTCTTCCTTAATGTACTGCCTTAGTGCCTTCCATCCCCTCCCTGGAGTGGTGATACCCACCATGGTAATCCCAACGAGCTAGAGAGGGCAGCTGTCCACAGACCCAAGAGCTGGATCCCATGCAAGAGGCCTATGACATGTACAAAGCCATTGCAGTACCTGAGCAGAACTGGGCATATTTGTCATGTTTATATCCTACAAGGCAAGAGTACACAAGCTGCTGCCACCCGGCACACAAAGCAATGGGTGATGGCATTTAGGGGAAAAAAATCACTGTGAAGTTAATAGGACCTTAGGAAATAGAAATCTGGAACTTTGAGACTAAGTTTGAACAGAGTCACTATACTTTGGCTCAAATCTGAGTCAAACGCCTAAGATCTAAGGGATATCGATGCAGGAGAGGAGGGGCAGAAACATGAATTTCAAAGAACAGAGTCAATGGGAATAAGAGACAATGGCCACATCAAAACAGGCTGAGTGTCAAACACTTCAAGAATCAAGATTAAAAATTCTGTCTGATATCAAGCCAAGGTAAATAGGAGCTGGACTCAGACCTCAGAAAATAAGGCTGGTAGGAACAAGAGAAGAACAGTCCTCACTCCAGGTACTGGGGCTAACAGGATCTGCTTCCTTTTACCGGGATGGCAGTGCCTTATTTAGAAACAGAGACATCCAACAGCAATATCAGCTACTCTGAAACGAAAAGTTAAGAGTAAAAAAAGAGCCAAGGGGGCTTCCCTGGTGGCGCAGTGGTTGAGAGTCCGCCTGCCGATGCAGCAGACACAGGTTCGTGCCCCGGTCCGGGAAGATCCCACGTGCCACGGAGCGGCTGGGCCCGTGAGCCATGGCCGCTGAGCCTGCGCATTCGGAGCCTGTGCTCCGCAACGGAAGAGGCCACAACAGTGAGAGGCCCGCGTACCGCAAAAAACAAACAAACAAACAAAAAGAGCCAAAGAAGAACTAGAAGAAACCATATGTGAATATTTTAACATTTTTAAAGTAAAAAGAACGTTTTAAGAGAAGAGGGCTACTACAAAAACACTCCTTATTTCCCTACTTTAGTTTGTAACCAACTGAGAGATAGACCCCAGAGTCAGAGAGATGATGAACATTTTCACTGATACAGCAGATGTCAGGGAACATAGTTTAAGTCAGTAATGACAATGGACCTGCTCATACTGTACCCAAGAAGTTGACTTTCCCAGTTACAGGCAGTGCTGACCACCTGCAGGCCTGCAGCTTTGGGCAGACACCCTATAAAACAAGGATCAAAGGATGTGTGCTGTTTGCAGAAAGGGGACAGACTCAAGGCCAAGGGTAAAGGTAGCTGTCTCTTCTCCCAAATTCACCACTCAGGTAAGTGTCAGCCCAAAGGGGAGCCAGGTGTGTTACTCTGGTAGAGGCCCTCCCACATGAAAAATATGAAGAGTAGAGAATAAATGTTCTCCCAGTAACAAGCACAACACCAAGTCACAGTCCACAAAGAACAGATTGAAATATTTGAGTAGATAAAAACTATAAGTGTCTACATGTGAAGAAGAAAAAATATATATATATATATTCAATTATTGCTATATTCCTGTAGTTAATGTTCTATAATGTCACAATGAACACTGATTTAGCAAATACCGAAGCATTGCTCCTGGGGTAAATATATGCCTAGGTTCCTGCAAGCCTCTGACCCCAACATTTTTGTCAACCAATTAATACATAACTTTATACATACTACTGTTTAAAGAGACCTTATTTAATATACACTGTTGATTCATTAATACTAAACCCATGGCCAACAGCTACTATAACTCATGCCTGAACAAAGCTTATCGAACACGTATTTTCTCTGCAAGGCACATCACAGCCTTCTTGCACTGAGGAACGCTAGACAGCACTTCAGCACTACCTTTTGGGGGCCATTTTAAACAGTGAAATCACCAACAAAAAGCATCAAAATGTGAAAAACATGGCACTAAATAGACTGTGAAAAGGACACTCATTTACAGTATGAGATGTGAAGCAAGAAGGTTGAAGGTTGCCCTATTGGACCTCAGCTGGGAATTATCGAGTCATGCGATTCAAATTTTTCACTGCTCTGCACATGTCCACAAATGACCACAGAAAACACCACAAATATTGATTTGGGGTTACAAGGAAATTGTAGTGAATAGGCAAATTTGCAAATGCAGAATCCATCCATAATGAGGTTGACTGTATATAAACACACACATTTCAAAAGCAAATGACAAAATGGGAATTCCTTCATATATGTCAGATGAAAGAGGTATTAATCACTACACAAAGAGATCTTGTAAATTAAAATTAAAATGCAAACACCCCAATAGAAAAAAACAAAATCAAAGGATATGAATCATGCAATTCACGCTTGAAAAAATACACATAATTTCTGGAGAAAAAAACTCTTCGAAACTTTTATACGAAACCCCAACCCCTCCTTCATACATGCTCATGCACTGTGGGTGGGAGTACAGCTGGGCATAGCCACTCTGGAAGCAATGAGGAAAGGCTTCAGAAAGCTCATCTCATGTAACCCAGTAATGCCAACTGTAGTAAGTAATCCTAAGGAAATAAATGAGAGATAAATAAATTAATTAATGTAAAGATATATGTCCATTGATAATTCTTTTGCCCATTGTTTATAACAGTAGGAGAAAATGTGAGGAAATTTTGTACTTCTTTTTTTTTCTTTTACTTTTATTTGCATTTATTTTTTTGCAGCATTTATTGCCGGGCCATAAGTTTTTGTTTCTTCAGTTTCTTCTGGGATATCTTTTCCTTCTGTACAACCTCCTCTTCTGATTTAGGAACAATCTGTTCTTTTTCAGTAAGGATCATCCCAATGTGGCAGGGAGAGCTCATGTATGGGTTGATCCGACCATGAACTCTGTTATGTCCCACATTGCACCTTGGGGGCATTGTTCACTTGGAGGTGCTCAATCTAAGCCCTTAAGTTCAGCATTACTCTCTGCATTTTTGAGCATGTGCAGTAAAAATTCAGCACTCTATTTGGGCCACCAACCCTGCATCTAGCCGCAGTGTTTGGCCTGGGCACACCTGTCAACTCCATCACTGTAGCGAAAGAATGGCACACATTGCTTCTGTAAAGTGACATCCTTCATACACTTGGTGGCTTTTCAGATATGCATATGCTTAATGGCATGGGCAGTTTCACGAGAGTTTTTAAAGTGAACACGAAGATTTGAAGCTCTTGATTTGCATGATTTTGTGCAGTTATCTGGGTCAAATGAATAGCAAACCATTTTTAGAGGTCACCTCAAGCTGCTTACCAGAAAACCGAAATCTTGTATTTCTAAAAACAAAACACTAGTTACATACATTATGACATACCCACAGAATGGAATACTATACAGACATTAAAAATGACGTTAAAATACATGCCTTGATATGATACAATATTTGTGCTTGTCTTATGTTTTTTTTTTTTTTTTTTTGCGGTACGCGGGCCTCTCACTGTTGTGGCCTCTCCCATTGCGGAGCACGGGCTCCGGACGCGCAGGCTCAGCAGTCATGGCTCAAGGGCCCAGCCGCTCCGCGGCATGTGGGATCTTCCCGGATCGGGGCATGAACCCGTGTCCCCTGCATCGGTAGGCGGACTCTCAACCACTGCGCCACCAGGGAAGCCCTTATGTTATCTTAATTAATTAAAAAACATATATTGTCATGGAGATTTGTTCTCAATATATTTACAAGTGAAAAAATGTTATAAAACAATATTCACAGCATAAGCCCATTTTCACAGGTCCACAATTATATTCACCAAATTTTTAAGAGTAATTATCTATTGGGGTGGGAATATCAGTATTTCTTAAAACTTCTTGTCTTTTCAAATTATTTCTATAAATCACTATGCATAGCTTTTGAAACAAAAATAATATTTAATGTTAATGTCATATATCTGCAACGATCTTAGCATTCTTGATTTAAAACAGAAAGCTGATCCTTTCCTTGGTGCCTCCAAGATTCTTAAATATTTTTATCGTTTCAAAGAGTCAAATGGATTAATTCAAAGAGCTAAATAGATTAATAGGTTTGGTAAGGAAAAGGACCTTTTATGGCTGGTTTATGAGAAATTGTGGTTCTCCTTGTATTTCCTTTCCTGCCTTCAGACATATGCCCAGTTCCCTTTGATTTCAGCTGTAGAATCTCAGGCGGTAGGCTGAACTTCACACACACAGGACAACACGTGGATGTGATTACATTATAAGTGGGATTCCCCTGCCCTCCGCAGAGCAAGAATACAATCTAGCAGTTCAGTGTGCTGTGGGGCTTTTGTCATTTTGTAGTGTGCCTTTGGTAGCTCTTCACTACAAGGCTATCAGTTTAGCTGTTGGGGAATGTGTGGTAATAAAAGATGTCTTCCCTCTCACCATATGGAGCTATTCTACAGAGTGTATGCCCTGCCATTTCACTAACTATTAATAGAGCCATGCCGATTTCTCCTCCAAGCTGTTACAATCTCTTTAAAAGATGATGTCTAAATTTGTATGCAGATATTCTGATTCCCACAGCATCTCCTCTCCCTTAAGCTTCCTGAGCATAATCTATACCTTATTTTCAAATCTGGAGTAGTCGATTTTTTTTCATGACAATATCCTTTTGGGATAGGGCTCTAGCTGACGTATATGACAACGGAGAGTGCTTCGTCAGCAAAAAACTTACGGAGCAGGTGTGCTGAGCACATCACACTGTGAGCCAGGGATTATGGGGAGACATGTCATCCCTGCCCTGGGGGAACCTTTTGTCCAAATGAGAGCTCACAGTTTCCCTGAGTTAATATCCTCCATCCCAAGGAAGTCTCCCACAAGGGCATCTGTCTTCCATGTTTATCTTGCAGGCTGCATATCTCTCCCTATTGAGGAACTGAGAACTTAACCTCAGATTTTTCTGGGATAAGGTTTATCAGAATAAACACACTTAAATCCACTTGTCATATCCACGAGGCACTTGGGCATTTTCCTGGAATCTCTTGAGCCTAAAATCTGAAGCTCTAAGGACATTTCAGACACTGTGTGTTCCCTCCTCTTTAGCATGCTTGAAAGCGTGGTGGATGCTGAGCATATTATTATACTGGAAGGATACTGAGATATTCTCTCTCCAATCACATACTAATAGGTGGCATGTTCCCAGTGCTGGGAAAGTCAGTGTTTGTACAATACGCTATTATATGTTGTTGAAAAAATGTAAAGAAGCAAATAATTCATAACCTTGTTAAGATGTCAGTCATCCTTTTTTTATGAGACTCAAGTGTAACTTAGTGGAATAAGCATGGCTTCAGAGTCAAGCAGACTAGGTTCCTTTCCTGTTCCACTACTTACTAGCTCAGTGATATTGGGCTTACTACTTAGTATCTGTGAGCACAGCCTTGTAGAAGGAGCCAATGAAATAATAGCAACCTAATAGAGTTGCAGTAAGATTCAATTAGATAATGTAGGTAAAGTATGGGGCAGCAAGGGCTCAGTTAGTCATACCTCTTCTAACTGTGAGTGACTTTGAAGGAGAATAACTTTCTGCTTCACTGGTATACAGTCATTCATGCATTGAGCAAGTTTTATTGAACTGCTATGTTGCTACTAAGAGCCAGGCTGACATAACCACTGGGGAATTAGTGTGTATGTTGGGAGGGAGTGGGGAAGGAACTAGTCCCTGTGGCACAGAATTCACAATCCAGCAGGAAGGGGCAGGAATGTTAACAAATAAACATAGTCAGCGGGATAAGTTACATAAAAGGTGTACTATAGACAAAAATTTACAGCAGAGGGGTTGACTAATGTCTGATTGGTGCTTCAAAGAGGAGATGAAGGATGAGCTGCTTCTTAAAGCATGAATAGGAGTTCCCAGACACACAGGTGGGAAGAGAAAGGCCCTCCAAATAATTTGACCGTGAACAACTAATGAAAGCCCCTACTTTAGCAAAATGCCGTGCACATTGCAGATACTCAATAAGTATTTAATGAGCTTACCACTTGGTCACGGTAAAGATCCACATAAAGGTACATATGTTGTAGACACTAATTTCACAAATCTCAACCACTGGTGTGCAAAACATAAAATCTTTTTTTCCCCCTAAAGCCCACCTTTGTTTCTTTGTCAAGCACCATACTTTTTGATGCAGGAAATGTGATCTAGTCACCTCTGGCTCATCACTTCCAGTTAATTCAGTAAAGTTTTTTTACAGCCATTTCAAGAGATGACTTGCACATTCAGGATTCTGTCCCTCCACCACTCTTTTCCAGGGACCATCCTCCTGACCTATAAGATGGTGCTGATTATACCTACATTGGTGTAAGTTTTAGAGGTAATGTTTGTAAATCTCAAATTACTAGGCACAGAGTATGTGCCCCGGATGTGAGAACAGCAGCTATTACCCACCCTCGGCCTGATCTAGATCAAGGATGCTCTTGCCACCCTGTAGTCCAATTTTTAAAATGTTACCCTTTTATTCAAGGAAAATAAGTTTTAATGGTTCATGGAATAGCATAGAGAAAGTACAGGTTTCCTCCCACCCTTGATAACTGGATGCCTAAACCCCATAACGCCTTGCCTGCGATTGTACACACTACCTCAGCCAAGCAGAGCCCCATTTCAGCAGTCAAGCCACAGTCGACTTAGGTAAGTCTCTTTGTTAAAGGGCCACACAGCGAGACACAGATTTGCTAAGTACTTCTCTGGATAATTATGAGCTATATATCAACAAAATTTCAACCACAAGAACTTTATCTAATCAAGTTTACTTGAACCATTTAAGATTTTTAAGGAATACCTCAAGAAGGTTTTTGAGATTCTCTAATGAGTTACTTAAACGGTCTGGACTCAGGAAGTCCAGTGTTGGCAGAAATAAATCAGTATAAGGCCATGGCTAGTAGTTTGGCCAAAGTATCAAGATGATAATATGGGGATTAAGCTTAAAATCTGGCAGAAGAGTAGCACTCATGGATAACCCTAGACTATTAACAAACAGCTAAGCAAGCTAGCTGCTTACACAGTAAGGTGAGGTTAAAGATCGTACGATTCATATAATTACCTTCAAGCTTCACAGTCTTCAAGTAACCTGCCTACAAGATACTTTTTGTGTGACTAGGGAGTAGAAGACTTAGAGTCGATTAGACAATAATGATGACGATCACCGAGAAGATTGGAAGAAAGAAAACGAGCCGCAGCTGACAAACCCGGAAAACCCTCCAACATTCATGTTTTATGCAGTCACATTATGGTTAAGAGATGACTGTGGGGACTTAACAAAATAACGTTAGAATTTTAGGATTTTTTTCTAGGTTGCATAGAACTAGGAACTGACAGACCCCAGGCACAAGAAATCTCAGGTTACATAAATCTTGTGTGGTTTCACTGAGGTTATGTTGAAACCAAATTAAGTTGTAGGATGAGATCTTCCTTTCTTTACACGACCCGTCCTGCCTGGCTCTTCCTTGCCCAGATTTTTTTTTTTTTTTCTAAGACTCACAACTAAAAGGGAGGAAAATAGGAGACCAATGCCTAACTCAGGAGCTGTGCCTGCTGAATACCTGGTCCTTGCAGCCGCTTCAACCCAGGACCCTAACAACAGGGTCATTTGACATTTGACACAGTTCCTTCAACCCTTCTCTCCTTTCCATCTGTTTAATGGAGAGCAAACACTAAGTGCTCCAAAAACAAAACTTTCTCAAGATTTCTAGTAACTTAAGTCCTTAGAAAAACACACAATAGCTTTTACAACTTCCCATGTTTTTTAAAAGGATGTATACACTAAGAAACAACTAGTTCTCTTTCTTCCTCTTTCTCCCAGACTTATGAACAAGAAGAATTTTAAAAGAGAAAAAGTTAAAAAGCAAGGTTCAATCTACAACCCATTTACATACAACACTACTCACCATGGGGGTAATTGTACCCACCTTCATTTGTTCCTGTCTGTTACACCTGTTACCAGATTACCTGGTAAAAGTATCTCTGGATTGGATGTGGAATCTGGTTTAGAATTATGTCACCTGCAAACACATACACACACTCCAACATAACTACCTCTGTGGTAACAACCTGAGAAAAAGGCAAAATAGCTAAAATCTCTACCTAAAGAAAAACCATTTAAGTGCTGCAATTACTTGCAAGCTACTCTGAATGCGTAATACCCAGATATTCCTGTAATTAAAATGTGATTCTGGGAAAGTCACTGGTACCATACATAACTGTTATTTGATACTCCAAGTATTAAATTCTTTATCGTGTTGAAATAGTAATATTATCACTTTATAAATCTCCATACCTGCCTCCTACTGATTTAAGAGAGTCATTTGCTATGATAATTCAGACCCAAGGCAACCTGGAAACAAAAAGAAATGCCAGTTAATGTCAAAATGAAGCCAATTCTTGGGTGTCACACTTTGAAACAGACTCAGAATCTAATCTCAAAACATTTTACTGTTTTGGAGAAATTGCAAGGAATAAAATGAATGTTTTTCAAGAAAACATTCTTTAACATTCTCATAAATATGTGTGTCTTTTAAATACTAAGAATATGAATTTTGGCTATACTGTAATATCTTCAAACCCAAGATATCATTTGTATGACAGAAAGACAAATTACTTCAGATATTTCTACATTATGCTCCAAAAATTAACTTAGATGTATGGAAGTTGGAAATAAATTTTCTCATTGAAATAAGATTTTAAACTAGCAGTTAGTCCCCCTAAACTAGCCTTCAGAACTCAATTTATCTTACAATGTTGCTGAACTATTAGATATTTGGAAAGTGTTAACTAATGCTACTATAATTATCATTGCTACAGTATAGTAGCTATTGCAATATTATCCAATCTCATGACATAACTGGGCACAGAACGTTTCATTGTAAATAGGACAAGATAGACTAAAATAACAAGAGAATCATTTTTACTTCTAGAAAGCATATGTGGGACTTCCCTGGTGGCACAGTCGTCAAGAATCTGCCTGCCAGTTCAGGGGACACGGGTTTGAGCCCTGGTCTGGGAAGATCCCACATGCCGCAGAGCAACTATGCCCCATGCACCACAACTACTGAACCTGTATTCTAGAGCCCATGATCCACAACTACTGAAGCCCACGCACCCTAGAGCCCATTCTCCGCAACAAGAGAAGCCACCACAATGAGAAGCCCGCACACCACAACAAAGAGTAGCCCCCGCTTACCACAACTAGAGAAAGCCTGCGCGCAGCAACAAAGACCCAACGCAGCCAAAAATAAATAAATAAATAAATAAATAAATAAAAACCGTATGTGGGTGATATTCTTTTTTAAGCTCTTGCACTTCTATTTCTCTCACCTACAAATGACGATTTAGCTGGGTATTAAAATTTTGACTAACTTCTATACCCCCTCAAATCCCACAGACATTGTTCTATTGTTTTTTATTTTCTACCACTGGCAGATTGGAAATCCAAGGCACCATACTTTTTAATCTATTGTAGGTAAAACATTGTTACTGTTGTGGTTGTTTGATGGAAGCAGAGGTGAGGGCAAAATGAAGGTTAGGACATCTGTAGGAAATTTTATAATAAGTTAACTATATGTTAGTGTTGTGATTTTTAAATCTGAAAACTTAGGTCTTTCTTCAGTAGAGAAACAATATAATTACACCATATCTTTATTATTTTCCATTTATTTCATCAAAAGGATTTAAGCAGAGAAGTAGCATGGTTGGAATTTATTTTGTGAACATTTCTGTAGCAGTGCAGAGAATGGCTTTTGGGCAGGACAAAAATTGATGCTGGAAAATATACGAGGAGTCTTCTGCAAAACATCAAGATACAGAGAGCATTACAAAAGGATAGAGAAAAGGAAGTAGATGGAAGAAATACCTAAGAGGTAAAATCTGAAACTACATGACTTAGTGATTCATTGAATATGAGGAAAGAAGGAATAGGAAAAATTTAGAATGAATGCTCATATAATGTAAGGGTGACAGTGTCACTGATACCGTCACTAATTATGATTGGGCATATAGGGGAAGGAGTAAGTTGATGTAGCTGTGTGTTCTACCTATCTACTGCTGTGTAACAAACCATCCCCAAACTCAAAGTTTTGAAATCACAACCTTTTTTTTTATCTCGCCAATCTGCAGTTTGGGCAGAGCTCTGGGGGTATCTCTTCTGTGCTCCACGTGGTGTCAACTAGGGCAGCTTGAATGGGAGCTGGAGGATTCACTTCCAAGATCACTTACTCATTTGCCTGGCAAGTCCGTGCTGGTTGCCTACCAGGACCTTGGTGGGCTCTCATGTGGCTACCTGACTTTTTCACAAAAGGGTGCCTGGGTTCCAAAAGCAAACGTTCCAAAACATGAGAAGTGGAAGCTGTCAGCCTCTTAAGGCCTGGGTGCAGAACGTGGCACCATGCCACTTCCACTACATTCTATTGGTCAGGCAGTCGCAAGGCCCACACTCAAAGAGAGGGACATAAACCCCAATTCTCAATGGGAGACGGGTCGGATAATTCGGGGGCCATGTTTTAAAACCTCCACACTGTGGGACACCGTAAGTCCCACTGTGGGAGTAAGTCCCATAAGTAATTTAACTTACAAACCTAAAGTTTAGGAATGAGGTCAAAGAAGGTATGTCAACTTGGGAGACATCTATCTATAGATGTAGACAAAGATACATTTACTGTAATTTTAATAAAGCTTAAGTTTCAGGCAATTTACTTTCTGGATGAGGCCCTGTGCTTAATTTTGCATTCTTTTCCTTAAAGAGAGACCCCAAAGTTGTATAAGCTTCAGACCCCACAAAACCTGGGCCTACCCTGGGTAATGTTTAATGTTTAGAGTAGATAAGATGATCTGAGGAGATTGTATAGAATGAAAACAGCTTAGAACTTAGAACTTAGAATGAAAATCTAAAAGTGTCAATATTCACAAGGTAGGAGAGAAGGAGGAAGGAGTTTATGAATAGGATTTTTAAAATAGGATTTTTAAAATAGGATCAGAGACAAGCAGAGATCCGAAAAGAATTTTGTCACAGAAGTCAAGGAGTAGAAAATTTCTGGAAGCAATGACCGGTAAACAGTCTCAAAGCATAAAGGTCAAAAGAAAAAAAGAATTAAAAAGAATCCTTTGGAGTTGTCATCCTGGAGTTCCATTAGCAACCTTGTCAAAGGCAAAGCAACCTTGCCAGCCGCGGGGCGGCTGGGCCCATGAGCCATGGCCGCTGAGCCTGCGTGTCCGGAGCCTGTGCTCCGCAACGGGAGAGAGACGACCGAGTGGTAGGCTCAGCACAGAACCAAGGAAGACTTGCTTCATTAGGCCTGTGGTATCAGTGGCGCCTTCACCACAAGGTTGACAAGAAGTGATGATAGTGTCTCATCCCTAATTTTTTTTTTTTTTTTGCGGTACGCGGGCCTCTCACTGTCGTGGCCTCTCCCGTTGCAGAGCACAGACTCCGGACGCGCAGGCTCAGCGGCCATGGCTCACGGGCCCAGCCGCTCCGCGGCATGTGGGATCTTCCCGGACCGGGGCACGAACCCGTGTCCCCTGCATCGGCAGGCGGACTCTCAACCACTGCGCCACCAGGGAAGCCCCCTATACCTATTTTTAAGTCAGAATCTATGGAAGTAGGATCCCCAAAGTTTTCTTATATGTAGCCAAGATTGAGAACCACAGCTCTCTCCTTCCTTCCTAGGCGATGTCATCAGTTCCCCTGGATTCAATTACTAAACACATGGCAATGCTTCAAAATCTGCATATCGTGCCTGGAGTTACCTTCTAAATAGGAACATTTTAAACCCAACAGCCAACTCTACATCTCCTCCTGGAAGTTCCAAGCCTGCTGAAGGCCCAAAGCTTCTCCTGCATCACAGTTGTGTCCACTTACTCAATTCTTCCCATCAGGCAGCAAGCTCCACAAAGAGGAGAGTGTTACTACTGCATGTGCTGTATGTGAGGATTGAGGGTAAGTTTCTTAAATCTCCCTTATCTAAAAAACAGGATTGTTTCCACATCATTGGCATATCCTGCAAGTGGAACTTAAGACCCATAACTCCTGAGAAGAGGAGAGGTACAGGAGCAAGAACCCAGCACAGCGTTGATATTACTGATATTTAAAGATTTCTGGGGAGACAGTACAGCAGGAATGGGAACCAGCCTTTAGTAAAGCATGCGTTAGAAACAGACCAGCACTCCCACCTGCAGAAGCACAGAACCGATGTCAAGAAGACAGTCTGGGGCTTCCCTGGTGGTGCAGTGGTTGAGAGTCTGCCTGCCGATGCAGGGGACACGGGTTCGTCCCCCGGTCGGGGAAGATCCCACATGCCGCGGAGCGGCTGGGCCCGTGAGCCATGGCCGCTGAGCCTGCGCGTCCGGAGCCTGTGCTCCGCAACGGGAGAGGCCACAAAAGTGAGAGGCCCGCGTACCGGAAGAAAAAAAAAAAGACAGTCTGTTTCCAGTCCCATGAACCTCTGAACCACGTTGCCCAGAAGTACCTTTCCACATGTTTTCTTTCCCCCCTTTTCCATCCATATTAAAGGGGTGAAAAGGGACTCCTGTAACCCTCACTGTCACAGCAGTGAGAAGAGAAATCTTCCCACACCCCTGCAACCCACATAATAAGAAGGGACCTTCCTGCCTAAGTGACAAGATGGGAATCCCCTGCCACAGAGGCATCTAGAAAGTAAGGGATGTCCACTGTAAATGGAGTAAGCACCTCTCAGCCAAGGAAACTGATCTTTCCTTGATCTTTTTCAACTCGATCTGCACTTTTCATAAACTATCTTACTGAATCTACATTATTATCTCTAGGGTACAGGTGAGGAAACAGGGCTTGCCCATGGTCCCCAAACCAGTGACCAGTGGTAGAACCCAGTGGTCAGCCCACCTAGGCAGAAAACAGGTATCCCCCAGTTTTGGAAAGTTTGCTTTATGCCACTCGGCTTTTACAAGGACCTACATTAGTACCTGTTTTTGCTACCGAAAGAAATCTGAAGAGGATTTTCGCTATTAGCGTCCAGCATTTGGTTTGCAGCGAGCTGTTAGAGAGGCAGCATGCAACCCCAGTGGGGAGAGCAGTACTGCCAGGCTCCTTCCCGGAGAACCACACTCAGCATCTCGGCATCCAGCCGCCATAGCTTTGAACTCTGTCTGTGAGCATCTGTGCTTTTATCTCAATTTATTTTGTGTATCTGTTAGCAAGGTGTGTCCTAAGGTGTTTGCCTCTTATCTTTACGCCATTTCGGCTTACGAAAGTTTTCATAGGAAGGTTCTAATTTCATATGGAGAGGGGGAAAACCTGTTACTCCAAAATCCTTGTTTTTTCCACATTAAAATGCACTAGCCTATCGTTGTGGTCAACTGACTTTATTTTTTTTTCTTTTATTCCTATAACAAGGGCAGGAAGCAAAAAAGGTGCTTTTAAAGGGAAAACTCAAATGAAATGGTAAAGGCTGAAAAACTGTTCTCGAAACGTTTCCAAAATAGCCCTCACTCTCTTGAGAAGGAATGCACGTTATCTTTGATCTCATGTCAAAACAACACAGAATAACACCATGAACTTTTTCCATCTATCATTATCAAGATCAAGGAACCTGGCATTCGTCTTCGTAAACAGTCTGTTACCCCAGCCTCTAGGCCAGCTGGGGAAACCCACCGCCCTGGGGACCCCACTCAACATTCTCTGGTTGCTAAAAGCCACAGGTTTCTCCAGGGAAAAGGTGACGCTGTACAGGAGGTCCAGTCGCCTTTGGGAGACTGCCAGGCAAAGCCGCCATCTCAGGCCTCCTCAGCCAGGGCCAGAGTGCAAACAGCGCATCTCTTGCAAGGAAGCGGAAAGGCTCTGCTTGTCCCGGCGAGGCAGCATCAGCTATGCAGTGGCTTCAGTGGAATCACTCCCTGAGTCGCTGCTGTGCCAATTTATTTTGTGGCTTATATTCATTAGATTAAAATGACTTAATTAGTGGGGAAATGTGGGTTTGTTTGGTGTGCAGCATCACTCCTGCATTTTTTGGTTGTGTCCGTGTATTTAAACCTCAGCGGAAAAGAAGGGTATCTTAATTCCCACGGCACCCTTCTAAAACGAATTAAATATTGTTTGCTCCTGCTGCCTCCCTCACGACCTCACTGCTTTTCGGCGGCATAATGGGAAAGAAAACATTTCAGTAATTGCCACACCGTGAAGAGCTGTGGGGAGTGTTATGGTATGTCATAGTACTTAAGTTTTAGTTTAAAAGAATAAAACTGGTAATGGAGGAGAGGCCGCAAATGCATTGTTTTCTCCAGGCTGGCTCGGTCTTGGACTATCTGTGCTCCCTTGACAAAAATGGCCAAAGACACGCAGAGATAGTCTAACTCTTCTTTTTTCACCCACGTTCATTTCGGGAGAAGCAATTGTGAACATAAGGGGAAAATACAGAATGTTCCGGTGCCTTACACACAACTGGTGCTCCAAAAAATACTTGTTGGTTAGATCTTTGATATGATTTAAGATCCAAGCCTTTTCCAATCCCCTCAACATTAAAGACTAATGCCTCTTAACAAAAATAAGTTCTCTCATTGCCCAGCAGTTGCCTCTGTACCTTCCAACGCCCCATTCATTCAATCCTTCCACAAACCCTCAGATCCAACCCTGTAACTAAGGCACCATCTTCTTTCTGATTTAGCAGCTCCTAAAATCCTATGTCCACCTAAGAAATGCCTTTTAATCTCTCTCCCCTACACATACACCCTACCGTGTAATTCCTATGATTCCTCTTTGCACAACACCCCACAAAATTCATGTATTTCTTTGCCTATGGATAACAAAGATTTTATTTTATGTTTGTTCCTCTTTCAATTGTTTTTTCCCCATAACTATACAGTAAGAAAATAGGAGCCCATCTGCTGTGTTAGAGAGAATCTCCATTGCTGCTTTAGCTTCCTGTCTACAGTGTTACTTGGCATGGCACTTAAGAGAGTCTAGGGAGAAAAACCAGACTGAAAACTTGCTATTTCAGCGACCACAAGCAAGGACAAAGTGTCCTGCCTGCGTGCCCGTCCTCACTGGTGTTGTAGGCATAGGTTACACTCATCTGTGCTCACAAGAAAATATCAGAGACTGACTGGAGAAAATCAGGATCACTTTTTTGAAATGTAATTCATACATCATCATACCCATTATGTCAAGAGCACAGTTAAGGGTCTCCTTGCCTATGACAGCCAGGTCCTAGGGCTTTTACTTTGTTGTCATTGTTATTGTTCTGATGCATTACCTTGAGTTTTTATAAAACCATCTCAAGTCTTTCCCAAGTGAGTCAGCTTCTTCTGTTCCACTTATGAATTTTGCAGTTTACTGGGCTCTAGCTCCATGCCAAATGGCAACCAGATGGACAGTCTCCTACATATGTTCTTTACATGCACAGGAGAGGACCTGCCTGGTGCAACCTGCCTGGCATCCATCCATCCATCCACCCATCCATCCATCCATTCAAAATATTTTTATTACTAGCCTACATCGCATTGTCCTGGGCATTGAGGATACCACCCTAAGCAAGGCAGACATGCACTCCATTTTATGAAAATTACCCTGTAGGACATAAGCCATTCTCCTGACCTCTAGACAAAGTTTCAGATGCAGCACAGCTGTGCCCTTTTATAGACGTTTTACAGTTGTAAACAACTTAGTTGGGGCCACATTCTGCTCCATCATTAGCTCTCTGTTCCCCCCTGCAGCATGGAAGAATTGGGCAAAGTAGTATCACTGGTTTGTACAAAGTGCCCACTTCTAGACTTTATTTTATAAATCTATACCCAGCTCACATTTGGTAACAAAATATTCTTAGACATTGTGACCACAAACCAGTCAGCCAAGAGACATGTCCCTAATTCAAATGGATGATATTTTAATATGTGTAGAAACTGTGGATTTTCTAGATAAGAAATATATTAGAAGAATGCATGATTCTCTCCAGTTCAAAGGTCTTTAGAGTTAGATGCAAAGATATTTACATATCCTAAGGGCTAAAGAAATGAAAAGTCCAATCAAGCAAGGTTGCTACCTGAGCCCTTGCCTTAGCTTGGTACAATTAGATGTTACAGAATTACATCTACAAAAGTCAAACAGCAGACTTCCCATATAGACAAAGCTAGAAAAAATTTTAGTTGAATCCAGTGGACATCGGCTATGAGATCACTCCAAATGGAGGCCATTCACCCAGTTAAGTATGAAAAGGGGCTCCACCAGACCATTTTAGTCCCAGATGAGGATTTCTTTATGTCCAAGCCAACATCTCCAGGCATTAAGTACCTTCAACAAGCTGAGAAGGCAAGTCCCAAAATCAAGAAGGAAGTCAAACCCCAAAACTCATCTTTGTAACACATTTTTTCCCACAATGGATAAGCATCTTTTAATCTTCAGGAATTTTAAAATTTAATTTAATAAATGTTTCATAAAATCAAACCTGTAATATTTATAATTTTATATTAAGTGATATATGCAAATTTGAAATTTTAAATATTCATGTGACAATTGGCCTCTTCAAATAAAGTTCAACCTTGTAGTTCCAATTTAAAATATGTAATTGAGTTACTGATTTAGAGTTGTGATTGTGAAAATACTATAATATTGGAAGATTTAAGAGATTTTAGTGTTCCCATATCTGTGATTTTGATTTGTGAGATTAATAATAGTTATTTAAGTACTTAGGAAGAGTTTTGTTAGTTAAAAAGAAAATCATAGTCTATACAAAGAAAATCAAGCATATTTAAATTATAAATGAAATTTAAAATATTTCAGGCTGGCCTTCCCTGGCGGTGCAGTGGTTGAGAGTCCGCCTGCCGATGCTGGGGACACGGGTTCGTGCCCCAGTCCGGGAAGATGCTACATGCCGCAGAGTGGCTAGGCCCATGAGCCATGGCCACTGAGTCTGCGCGTCCGGAGCCTGTACACCGCAACGGAAGAGGCCACAACAGTGAGAGGCCCGCGGACCGAAAAAAAAAAAAAAATATATATATATATATATATATTTCAGGCTATTTAAATATGTAAATGGGACCAAGCATTAGTCAAAGGCCCCCTTAAAAGTGATTAAAATTTGCTGGACTTATATAAACAGAAAAATAAGATTTTTAAACTGAACTTAAAAGCTAAAAAATAGGAGTTACATTTGTGGATTCATAACAATTAATGGGTTATTAACTTTTTTTAAAAAAACCTCTGAGTAATCTTTTCTGCACACAAAAATTGCCTTAAAGGATATTTTTTAAAGCCACATTTAGACGCATGCTTAGCAGTTAATTAATGAAAATGCTTTGTTATTTTCAAATTTTGCATTATTTGTAATATTTTTCAACTTTTAATAATTTATAATATTGTGATTTATTTTCTCAGTCTAAATAAGTACTCACTTTTGTACCAAAAAAAAAAAAAGCCACATTTAACAACATCCTTGGGAGCTTAGAGAGTGATTGGAGAGAAAGAATTGTGCTCCCAAAGAAAAGGCAGGAAAAATATATACCTTATATAGCCCAGAATTAGCACTAAACAGGACATTTTCTCCTACCCTCTACTATCCTCCACTAAATGCAGGAGAAATGCTACAAGATAATGTGCGTGAAGCAAAAGGGCAGAATTACTATGTATTGTTGAGTGTCTACTCTGTGTTTAAAACTACGGGAAAATACAAAAGCATATGAAGTTCTTAATCTAGTAAGACAGGTAAAATGCAAAAACCTGAAACAATTAGGGAACAGAATGATTCAGTTCAATGAACAGTTATTGAGAGCCAACCTTGCACAAGATACAGTGATTGGCTCCAGGGAGCAGGAGAGAGCTAGGCTCAAAAACAAACAATAAGCTTTATAATTAAGCACTAAATTGTGTGTTGCAGAAGACAATTGAGAAGCATTCAGAGAGAGATACCAAAGTATATTGGAACAGCTGGGATTTATGGATGAGGTAACAATTGATCTGGGCTTTGAAGGATGGCAAGGACTGAAATACACAAAGGGGGGCAGGGCTGGAAGGGAGAGGTACTATGACCCTGTTGTACAAAGGAAACAACAAAGAAGCCAGCAGAGAAGAGATGCATCACACTGAGTGTTAGTGGACTGAGATTACGGAGCCATTTCTAAATTACATGAGACTAAAACAAAAATTAGTCACTAGTGTAAGTTACTAAAGACTAGAACTAAAAACAATAATATCACTACCAAATATTGGGAGTAAGTGGCATAAAATAAAACATAAAACAGATAGCATAAATTCTCATCTGTCACAGCAAGGAGCCAATAGATACTATGTAAATTCGCTTAATCAGAGAAAAAATATAAGCATGTATTATTAGACCTTTGAGAGTAAATAGCGAAGGAAACATAAAGTTAAAATAGCTTGTCTCTGGTAATGAAACTAAAGATAAAGAGGGCTGGAGATCAGAGAATGCCGTTTCTCATCCTAAGCTCTTCTGCACTATTTGAGTTGATAACATGTGAATGCATTACTTACGTCCAAATATGAACATTCAAGAGAAATAAACTTAGTTATTAGGCCACATTTGTTTGACTCAGAAACACATTTACTATGAAGGTAATAAAGCTTCAGCTTTGAGGCCCCTCGCTTTACTGATCCCTTCCAAGGCCTATATCGAATTTTGTAATTAGATATTTTCTATTCTGTTTTCTTAGAGTCCCCCAAGTCATATAAGCTTCAGGCCCTGGATGACCCTAACTTGAACCGTGATCTTTTTCATTTCTTACAGTTCCTTAATGTCTAGAGGGAACCCAGTGTGCCTACTTTTGATGTCACTTTTAATCAAGGCACACAATCTTGGTTATGCTAATAAATAATTTTTACTCAAAATAAAAATTCCTACTTGATTCAGGAAGCAATATCAAAGCACCTAGATTTTTAAACATGGAAATGATATGAGGGAAGTAGTGATTTATAAAATATTCCCTTGACATAGCCAGATTGAAGATGGGAGATACTAGAGGCAGAGGGCCCAGCTGAGAGCTGTGGCTGTAACTGGCAGGTGAGATATGAAGGCACGGAGCCGGTGGTAAAAGAAGGGATGGAGAAAATGAGTGGATGAAAGTGGTAGTTTAAAATAGAATTGAACAGGCCTGGTTACCAGCTGAAGAGCTGCCCCACAAACAATAATAATCAGTTAGGACACTTCCAAATTACATGTTGGGATGGCACCTGATTCTTTACACTTCATTGGGTGGATTTCTCACAGACTTCAACTGAAAATTTGACCAGTAAAACCAATATGAATGAACACATCCTGCCAGTCAGTCTGTAACTCTAGCCAAAAATTTATGGATGGAATTCTATCGTCAAAGTTTAAAACAGTAAACTTTCTTTTAATCGACACAATCATGAACTTTCTAGCCCTGGATATATATTCATATTCTTGCACATAATTTCAGGAGCATGTGCTGAGAGGAGAGGCTAATAAATGGATTCAGTTAAATCCCTGACAGCCCTATGGTTCAGGGTGTCCTCACTTAGACAGTTTATACAGTTTACACAGTTGCCCACATTCCTAATGCAGCAGATTGGTAACTAGTCCACATTCTGCAGGAACAGGCACATAACAAAATGGTTCTATGAGGGTCAAGCCATTCGGCAAAAAACAACAAGCTAAAGAATTTTGTGGGACTTCCTGGTGGCACAGTGGTTAGGAGTCCACATGTCAGTGCAGGGGACATGGGTTCGAGCCCTGGTCCGGAAGATCCCACATGCCTCGGAGCAACGAATCCCACGTGCCACAACTACTGAGCCCGCACTCTAGAGCCCATGAGCCACAACTACTGAAGCCCACGCACCTAGAGCCCGTGCTCCACAAGAGAAGCCACTGCAATGAGAAACCCGTGCACCACAACGAAGATTAGCCCCCGCTTGCTGCAACTAGAGAAAGCCCACGCACAGCAACAAATGCAGCTGAAAATAAATAAATTTATTTTAAAAACAAAAAAGAATTTTGTGAAGAACATCTAAATGTGTCTTATTGTTCTTGTGAGCCAGAATAATTTAATATCTCCACAGTGTGTTTGGGGTTGTGTGTATGTAATGCGGGGATTCTGAATACATCAACTGTCAGTCTTTGAATTTCTCTGTGGAAATAAGAAATTTAAAATCACGGCTGTATGCAGCCAAACCAGCACAGCTGACCTGGAAAGTGAAGTCAGTTAATGATGCACCTGGGCTGTTTCCTGATCGATTGATTCGACTGCTATACGTCTGGATAGACTAAATACAGCCAGGCCTGAAACTTGGTAGGAACCACTCTCTTTCATCCTTCATTCCCTGGCTTGGGGATTTTTTTCTCTTACAAATGCAGCCTGATGCTCTGCCCTTCTGTCTAAAAAAATATATTAACCTTTTTGATGGGATAAGTAAGGACTAAAATTTCACTTAGTAATCAGAATGCCTACCGAGTATAGAAAGTGAGTTAAGAAGTGGAAATACAGAGCTAACTATGTATAGTGCCTTCCTGCAACAGCTCCAAAACTAGTGAATAAGTTAGACAGACCACCAACCTGTGACAGCATCGTACAAGATGCCACATTCAGTTCTTTCACAGTATGTAAAAAGAAGAGGGGAGTCCTCCAGTGCGTCCTTTCTGACATTTTCTCCCACCTCAATCTATTACATGTCCCGGCTCTCTTTACATCTTTCAGCTCATCCTCTCTGCTGGCTCTTTGCCATCATCACATTGTAAGCATGCTAATGTAGTCTCCTTCAAAAAAATAAAATAAAATAAATTTCTCTTGTAACCACTGCCCTTCACAACTCAAACTTCATTAAAAGCTACATCCAACACAAGTAACAAATGTTGGCGAGATGTGGAGAAAAGGGAATGCTCCTACACTGTTGGTGGGAATGTAAATTTGTGTAGCCAATGTGGAAAACAGTATGAAGGTTTCTCAAAAAACTAAAAATAGAACTACCATATGATCCAGCAATTCCACTCCTAGGTATGTATCCAAAAAAAAAACCCTCAAAAATATATATGCACCCAAATTTTCATAGCAGCATTATTTACAATTGCCAAGATATGGAAGCAAGCGAAGTGTCCATCAACAGATGAATGGATAAAGAAGATGTGGTATGTATATACAATGGAATACTCCTTAGCCATAAAGAACAAAATTTTGCCATTTGCAGCAACATGGATGGACTTAGAGAGCATTATGCTAAGTGAAATAAGTCAGACAGAGAAAGACAAAAACTGTATGATATCATTTACATGTGGAATCTAAAAAATACAATCTAGTGAATATAACAAAAAAAGAAGCAGACTCACAGATACAGAGAACAAACTAGTGGTTACCAGCCGGGGTGGGTGGGGGGAAAGTATAGGGGTAGGGGAGTGGGAGGTACAAACTATCAGGTGTAAGATAGGCTCAAAAATGTATTGTACCACATGGGGAATACAGCCAATATTTTGTAATAACTGTAAATGTAAAGTAACCTTTAAAAATTGTATAAAAAAATTTTTTTAAAAAAGCCATGTCCAGGGCTTCCCTGGTGACGCAGTGTTTGGGGGTCCGCCTGCCGATGCAGGGGACACGGGTTCGTGCCCCAGTCTGGGAGGGTCCCGCGTGCCACGGAGCGGCTGGGCCTGTGAGCCATGGCCGCTGAGCCTGCGCTTCTGGAGCCTGTGCTCCATAACGGGAGAGGCCACAACAGTGAGAGGCCCGCGTACCGCAAAAAAAAAAAAAAAAAAAAAAAAAGCTATGTCCAATCACTGCCTCCTCAGCCTCACCATCTACTCCCTTCTCAGCCACGGCAGTTTCACACCTGCCCCTACTTCTCCCAAGGAACCACTCCTGCCAAGATGGCTCGTGATCTCCCTAGGCCAAATTGAGTGGTTTTTATTTCCATGATCTCTTAGCTGCTTTCAATACTGTTCAACTCTCCCACTACCCTTAACTTCCTTGCAAAACAAAAAGGAAAAATTTGTTTTTGGTTTTTACTCTTCTCTAGCTACTTTTTCTCAATCTCTTTTGCTGGCTTTTTTTTTTTTTTTTTTTAAGTATTAGTTTAATATGATCCCAGGGTTTGTTTTCTGGCTCTCTTCTCTTTTCCTTATACACACTCTCCCAGTGATGTCATCCTCTCCAATAGATTTAGTAACCATTTATAGGGGCTACCCTGGTGGCGCAGTGGTTGAGAGTCTGCCTGCCGATGCAGGGGACACGGGTTCGTGCCCCAGTCCAGGAAGATCCCACATGCCGCGGAGCGGCTAGGCCCGTGAGCCATGGCCGCTGAGCCTGTGCGTCCAGAGCCTGTGCTCCGCAACGGGAGAGTCCATGACAGTGAGAGGCCCGCATACCGCAAAAAAAAACACATTTATGTGTGAATGACTATCATAGTCTAGCTCTCCTGCTATGTTTTAGAATCTTAGATCCAATAAGCATCACCATCTGGCTCTTCCAGAAGCTACCTAAGCTCAACATGTCTAAAACCAGACTCATCTCTCTGCTCAAACTTGTTCTCTCTCCTGGGTTTACCATCTTGTTGGATAAAGCCAAAGTCAACTTAGCTTTGTTATTCTGAAAGACACCAGCACCAGTGTAGGCAAAGTGTTCAATACCTTGAGAGTTGTATACTTACTTATCCCTATTGTGATCTAATTAGTGCAGATTCACTCTTTTCACCCTACTATTCATGTGACTTTAAATGTCAATCATGTTAGATAAATAAAATGTCTCATTAACTACTTTGGAAGATACATAACAAACCGAAATGGTATATAAAACGTTCAACAAAATACTTCAGGAGATATTAGTGACATTCAATCCCTTGCTGAGGTGCCACTAAAAATCCAAATCAATATCTTTTAGGGACCAGAAGGATTAGATGGACCCCAATTGGGGATACCCTGACATTACCCTAGAAAGATTTACTCACATGTAATCACATACACTGTATTTTATAAAGTAGATCTATGCCCAACTTCTGTTCTTCCTTAGGCAATTAAGGTTGAGTAATAAGTATTGCCAGGGTCAATCAGGCAAACACAGAGCAAAGGATGGTGCAAGTGTTGAGCTTCCCTGCTTTCTGAGACTTTCTTCACCTGCAACGTGGGGTAGTAATACCTACCTCACGTGAATGTTGGAAGAATTTAATGAGACGATGTGCACAAAATGCCTGGCATAGGCTGGATGCTCAAAAATTTCAACAAAAAAAATATTTATTTTAAAAATTTTCCCACCATTCTCTCTTTTCCCCACAATTTTGAGGCAACTGAAGCCTTCTGGTACAGAATGAAATATCTAGAAAAATCCAGTATGATTCCAGATGAGAAATGTTCCAGTAGACCTGTAAGAGATTAAATTTGGCTTAAAATTATTTCACATGTTTCAAGTGTCCTAGACTGAAGTTCTCAGGTGTATGGACCCAAACCCCTAGGGTACCTCAAGAGTGGCCCTGACTGCTTAAGGCCCTCAAAATTCTCATTGGTGAGATTAAATTAAATGGCCAGAAGCAGTGAGGACTGGCTTACCCTCCAGAGGTAACTTTAGCTCATATATGAAATTCTCACAAAGCCCCAGAACAAAGGAGAAGAAAAAGGAAGTGGAGAACAAAGAGGACTCTTTGAATATTATCTCCTCTAAAAATTCCTGGCTTTCTTTCAAAACAACAAACTGGAAAGAAAGTTTGTGCAATGGGGGAGTGGGGAGGGGATGGGGATGGGGGAAGCAGTTGACTACTCCTAGGAAGAAAGAGGCATTGTTCCTTAAATCGGGGGCTGGGGGCAAGGGTGAGGTGGAAGGGAGCAATCCTCACTAGACTCCCCGTGAAAAAGGAAGAACTATGCTGAGTATAACTTATGAAATCCCATGTTGCTGGTGCTAGACCAGCTACCAGCCACCAGCAGCCCTCACAAGGAGCCGGAGGCTCTCAGCAAAGATGCTCTTCACAATTTCTTTAGTGCAGCCCTGACAGGGAGCTCCCATAGAATAGGCTGCAAGATATAATTGGGCCTACAATCCCAACATGATGAATATGTTTTTTGGGGGGTTTTTTTGTTTGTTTTTGTTTTTTTTGCGGTACGCGGGCCTCTCACTGTTGTGGCCTCTCCCGTTGCGGAGCACAGGCTCCGGACGCGCAGGCTCAGTGGCCATGGCTCACGGGCCCAGCCGCTCTGCGGCATGTGGGATCTTCCCGGACCGGGGCACGAACCCGTGTCCCCTGCATCGGCAGGCGGACTCCCAACCACTGCGCCACCGAGGAAGCCCTGAATATGTTTTTAGTGCAGTCACTGGCAGCACTGACCTCCCAGTATCTCCCCTTCACTGCAAGAACCCAGGCCTGACTTTTTTCCAGGGCAGCCACCTTCAAGCTGGGGTACACATATACCCCTGTAGGTACATAGAGAGACTTTCCAAGAGGGGCACAGAAAAGTTTTAAGATCATCAATTTTATCAACTTCTATCAGTACTATCCGGCTGAGAAAGAGCTTGATATCAAGATGACATCTTCATCTCCCTGTCTTCTACTTTACTAAAGAAATGCACACCCCCAAAAAAGAAGGAATTATTCAGCCATAAAAAAGAAGGAAATCTTGCCATTTGCAACAACATGGACAGACCTTGAGGGCATTATGCTAAGTGAATAAGTCAGACAAAGAAAGACAAATACCATATGATCTCACTTATATGTGGAAACTAAAAATATACAAAACAAAAAACCAAACTCATAGTTACAGAGAACAGATTGGTGGTTGCCAGAGGTGGGAGTGAGGGTGGAGAAAATGAGTGAAGGTGGTCAAAGGGTACAAACTTCCAATTATAAGATAAATAAGTCCTGGGGATGTACAGCATGGTGACTGTAGTTAATAATACAATACTGTATATTTGAAAGTTGCTAAGAGAGTAGATCTTCAAAGCTCTCATCACAAGAAAAACAATTGTAACTATATGTGATGGTGGATGTTAACCAGACTTACTGTGGTGGTCACCTCATAATACATACAAACATCACATTATTATATTTGCACCTGAAACTAACATAATGCTATACGTCAATTATATCTCAATTTTAAAAATTAGATAATATAGACAAGCAGAAATATAATAAATAAGTAAAATTTCCACTACCCAGAAAAAAAAGCAGAAAGAAATGCATACCCTATACCTGTTCCCAATCCTGCGGTACACTGCCCTGAGGCACGAACATATGCAGAGCAAAGACTTAAGTCTTAGAATAGGTATAGAGGACGCAAGTAATTTTAATGACTTGAAATAAATACCTTTGCTAGTCAGGTGGTGTCTTAGTTCAGGCTGCTGTAATATCGCATCATAGATTAGGTGCTTTATAAACAACAGAATTCATTTCTTACAGTTCTGGAGGCTGGCAGTCCAAGATCAAGGCACCAGCAAACACAGTGTCTGGTGTGAGCCTGCTTTGGTTCACAGATGGCCATCTTTTCACAATGTCCTCACATGGCAGGAGGAGTGAGAGTTTTCTTTGGGGTCTCTCTTATAAGGACTCTAATATCATTCCTGAAGCTTCCAGCCTCATGACCTAATCACCTCCCAAAGGCACCACTTCAAAATACGATTACACTGGAGATTAGGTTTCAACGTATGAATTGCGGGGGGGCGGGGGAGACACACAGACATTCAGGCTGCAGAACATGGCTTCTTATTTCTTGCTCCCCAAAGGATAAAAGTAGTATCTACTCACAGATGCTTTTCAGCAAGCCCAAGATGAGATCTTTGGCAAATGATTCGTAAGGAGATAAAGGATGAAAAGCAGCAAACGAGAAACGTAAAGATGATATTGCTATTAAAAACACTGCTTCCATTTCCATCTACCTGGTCATATGATAACCGTTCTTGTGCGCACACAAGTGTATGAACAAAAACTAGAAGAGAATCAATGCTTACTCTAGTAATAGGAAGCAGTAGTCATCCATGGATAAGCTAATTGGAAGAAAAGCCATAGTTACCTTATTAGAATATATAATCAATAAAAATTTAACACTAAAAGCCATGTAATCACATAGAATATTTTTTAATTAAAACTTACATTTATTTTGTTAGCTCTATAAGGATCGCCATATAAAGTCAATGAAAAATATATGTAAAGCCTGCCAGTGTTTAAGAAAAGCTTGTTCGTGTATTTTTTAAGTAAATGATGATGGGTATCTGATTGCTATGGTATTTGGATCCCACTGGATATATATATATATTTTTTTTTTTTTTTTTGCAGTACGCAGGCCTCTCACTGTTGTGGCCTCTCCCGTTGCGGAGCACAGGCTCCGGACACGCAGGCCCAGCAGCCATGGCCCACGGGCCCAGCCGCTCCGAGGCATGTGGGATCCTCCCGGACCAGGGCATGAACCTGTGTCCCCTACATTGGCAGGCAGACTCTCAACCACTGCACCACCAGGGAAGCCCCCACTGGATATATTTTTTAAAGTGATGTAACAGCTTTATTCTAAATTTTTGTAGTACACTGGATATTATACCCTTTGCAACAACTTCAACTTATGTTGCAAAACCGTAGCTGTCATTTTTAGGGGGTACATGAAAAAGAGTCTGAAGATGACAACAATTTATTTTTTTTGGCTTCGTTGGATCTTTGTTGCTGCGCACGGGCTTCTTCTCTAGTTGCAGTGAGCGAGGGCTACTCTTCGTTGCGGTGCGCAGGTTTCTCATTGCAGTGGCTTCTCTTGTTGCAGAGCATGGCCTCTAGGCGTGAGGGCTTCAGTAGTTGTGGCATGTGGGCTCAGTAGTTGTGGCACATGGGCCTAGTTGCTCTGCAGCATGTGGGATCTTCCCAGACCACGGATCGAACCCACGTCCCCTGCATTGGCAGGCGGATTCTTAACCACTGCGCTGCCAGGGAAGTCCATGAAGATGACAACTATTATAGAACAGCAGTCCCCTAACTTTTTCATGAGGGAGCATCCCCTCTTGAACATTTTTTTAAAGGCAGTAAGGCATTAGTAGTTTTACTTTCTGTGTCTATTAACCAAGAAAAATTAAGTCACAAAAAACTAATAGTAACACTTATCAGTAACATTTATAAATTATTAAAAGAATTTTATATTCATCAAAATAGCATCTGCATGCAACTGAAGACTTTAACCCATATGGATTTGAGGTGTATTATCCACTAATCCAGAGAGAATGTTTGAGGCACACAAGGATTCACAGAAACTCTATACTAACACCACAGCCTCTAGTCTTAGAACCACATTGCCCTAGTTGGGGTCCTATGACCTTTGCAGTGTGGTCTTTCGCCAGGAGAAGGCTAGGAAATACCCATGAGGCCTATTTCAAGGGGAAACCTTTAAAAGGAGTACACAGATTCAAATGCTTTTTGCAGCGGAGCCAAGCCTGTAGTTCAAATCAGTAACCCTGCCTAGGGGCAGGTTGGAACTGTGGCCAATAGCAGGCTGTGTCCTGGGCTTAAAGGGACAGCTCTACTCAATTGTTGACATGGCTTGAGGAAAAAAGCTCAGGAAAAGCTGGATTTTTATGTGAAAATCTCTGGATTTTTTTTTTTTTTTTTTGCGGTACGCGGGCCTCTCACTGTTGTGGCCTCTCCCGTTGCGGAGCACAGGCTCCGGACGCGCAGGCCCAGCGGCCACGGCTCACGGGCCTAGCTGCTCCACGGCATGTGGGATCTTCCTGGACCGGGGCACGAACCCATATCCCCTGCATCGGCAGGCAGACTCTCAACCACTGCGCCACCAGGGAAGCCCAAAATCTCTGGATTTTTAATCCATTAAAAAAAAACTGGGCCAACCTACACACAAACGTGAGCTGAATTTAGCCCTTAGACCTCCAGTATGCAATCTCTGTCCCATGCTACTCAAAGCGCATCCCAGATCCAAGAACTGTTTGTTACATTCCAGATGAGATGTGCATAGCAACTGAGGATAGCATTTAGAACCATCTACAGTAGTCTGACAGAATGATTTTGTGAATATAATTTTCTCTCTCTAGTAATAAAAACTTGGTCTTGTATTTTTATATATTTTGTAATTTATTTCTCTAATGTTTTTAAGCAAAAATATCAGTGAGCAATGGATTAGAAATCTTGCCCACAGATAGTTTAACCACTGTTGTCATCTTATCAAAGTAAAGGGTCTATTTAAAGATGCTGTACTCTCTAAACCAAATCAGGGCTTGATAACTGAATTTAGTCTCTGGAATCTTCATATTACTACAAAAGCCTATGAGTTAAAATGCACCCAGTTCTAACCAGCTGACAGATGTCTGGCAGTAAAGGCCTAGAAGCTGACCTCTTTTCCCTAGAGGAATGGGGAACTATCACGTCACTCCTGCAGGACTGCTCCTGAACCCATCAGGACACCAAATCTCCTCCAGGGTCATTTGTGGGAGGAGTGGCCAGTTGCCACAGGTCACATGGAGTTCCTCCTCCCCCCACCGGGTACACACAAGGACCAACCCAGGAAAGGCCCTCACCTTGGTGCACTGGGCATGCTCTCTGGCTGTTGTTTGTGTGTCTGCCTCTTGGAACATACTAAGCTCCTCTAGGACCAAGAATCCTGCTTCCTGGTCTCCCCAGCTTAGTTCCATTGCACTGAATTCTCTCCTTTTCCTAGCCAGTATAGGTTCCTTGCTCAGCAAAAGTGTCAGCCACCTAGTTCTGGAGCTTTGATAGCTGACAACCAGCTTCCTGTCCTGGCGCTTCTGCCCAAGTGGTCCCCGAGTGGTTCTCTGACCTGTGCACTCCCCTGCTTAGGCAGAAGCCCCAGGACAGGAAGCTGGTTGTCAGCTATCAGAGCTCAACACCTAGAATGAGGTGGTTGATTTCCTTGTCTAGTAAGGACCCCCATTTGGGTCAGTCACGCCTAGAAGGGGCTTAGGCAAAGGCCAGAGGGCCGGTAGGCAAGAAAACAGAAGTGCTTTGAGAGCCTCTTCATCTTGACAACCAAAGGGACAAACTCTGGGGTCTGCACACTCCTCTCTCAGGAGCTGAGGGAAAGCTCCTAAATAAACATTGCACTGGTGGGGGGAGAACTCCGGCCCGAACCCTCTTCAGCAGCCCAAGCTCCACAGAATGAACACCTACTGAACCATCTTGGAGGGTTGGTGCGCTGGACCTCGCCAGCTGCCAGCACCTCGGAAATTTCCAGGGCAAAATTGGAGGTGGGAGTGGGAGAGCTGTAGGGCAGGCTTGTGGAGGTGATTTTAAAAGTGCAAACCTGGTGGGGGAATGTTTCCTCAAACCGTCTAGAGGGAAGTGGTCATAATCCACTACAAGTTCTCCTGAAACGATCAAGTACACAGAGGGAAAGGGTGACATTGCTGAGAAACATGGCTGCCTTGCTTCCTCCCCAGGAGTTCCAAAGACTTTTATATCAATAGGTGACCTCTCCCTGCCTGGGGTACAGATGGATGAGATCAGGCCAGTGAAGAAGTGCATTTTCCTTGTAATTCTCCAGGTAGCCACTTCCCAGCCAGTTGTCATTTTTTTCAATTTAAGATACTCAGAAAATTTAAATGACATCAGCCCTGTGTGTGTAAAGAAAAAAGAAATAATCCGTTTGGCCAAACAGAAAAGGTACCATGTTGTGGAAGCTGTTGAATTTTACATATTTTAACTGAGAGGTGTGTGTATCAACAGAACAAAAGTGCAGTAATCTATACAATTATTTAATCCATTACGAGTACGACTGCAGCAGGAGGGAGGTAAGAGAAGATCTAAAATGATTTTTAAAAACTCATTCTAGGAAAAGGAAATGCCAGAGTAGTAAGATAAGGAGTCTTAATTAACAATAAATTCATCTGCTTCCCTCCTTCAAAATGAGACACTCTTCTAAGGCAGTTTGCTTGGAGAGCAGTTTTGCACTGTAAATCTGGGACATGTTTTTTTTGTGTGTGTTTACTCTGCTTGAGGCTTAAGAAAAACACAGCAACCAAACCACCCAGACCAACCCTGCAGGGAAAGAGAAGACCTAATCACCCGTGATGGCGATTACATAATAGAGAGTCACACACACACACACAAACCCCAAGAGTCTCAAAAGAATCAGCCTTCGGCTTCCTGTCATAAAATACGCCTTTTTTCTCCCCCTCTTTGTAAGGATCACTAAAAATGGTTCTTAAAGACCAAGTGGATGTCTTTGGTAGACACAGAGGTCACTTAGGAATGATTTATAAGTGCGCCCCCAGCCAAAATGAAGCGTGTATCGATAGCTAAAGTGCATCTGCATTTAGTGCAGCAAAAGCTCATAATCTGTTTCTAATCGGTGCCCTGAAAATGCTCCCCGGGAGGAAAAGGCCTGGCTTGGGCAGCCGCTCCTCCCCAGGCCTGCGTCCCAGGTCCTTCCTTGGGCAGCCGGAGTGCTCCTCTCTTAGATAATGCCAGGTACTCTGGAAAGTAGCCGTGTAATAATACACAAACCCCTGATGATGTCAGCGTGTTATTGACTTTCCAAGTCTGAATGACTGAGCAGAGGAGCGGGGGTGGGGCGCGATCCATCCGGCAGCGCGGGGACCGGCCAAGCGAAAATGGGCTCGCGGGCAGGGCGGGGGAGGGGCGGCAGCTGCTCAGCGCTCAGGCTCCGCCGAGGCGGTGTCGGGGTCGCTGCTCGCTGCATCCCAGCCTCGCCGCG
This sequence comes from Monodon monoceros, assembly GCF_005190385.1. Classification (NCBI taxonomy): domain Eukaryota; kingdom Metazoa; phylum Chordata; class Mammalia; order Artiodactyla; family Monodontidae; genus Monodon; species Monodon monoceros. The sequence goes on from NW_021703767.1 coordinate 89,029,985, forward strand.
GCTCCCGCTCCTCCGCTGTTTACGTTTGGTCAAACACCCCTCCGGCAGAAACCACTCAGGCCGCCCCCCTGCCCCCCGGAAGCTTTCACCACGTGGCCGAGCCGGATTACAAAGCGGGGAGAAGAGGGCAAGAAAGGGGGCCCGTTGCCCGCCCCCCACCAGAGCCTTCCGCCCCGGCTGCGGTGATTTCGCATATCCGGGGGTCGCCAGCCGTGGTGTATTTCCCTCTGAGGAAGACCCCCTTGGAAATTGCACCTCAGCGGTGGTGATATTTTTATGGGATGTGATTGGCTTCTTTTATGGCGCTGGAAGTGCAGGTGCAGGGTTGTAGGTTCCCGTTCTCACCTTGTAGATTGACCACAGAGCTATGTAGTCTTCAAGGCTAGGTGTGAACCGGGCGAGGTTGCCCTTAAATGGAATTGCATTTAGAGGCCGGTATGTGAAGAAGAGCACTCCAAGCTGGGGCGTGGCCTTCCCCACTGGGCCTGGGCCTTCCTTTCAGGGCTCGAAGCTCCTGCCCGCCCTCCTCCCTCAGGCCCACCCGGCTTCGCTGGTAGCTCTTTTGGGACTAGGCACCCAGACCTCTGCCCGCTGGTGCAGCTCCCTTACTCCCTCTCCCAGACCCTCTGAAACCCTCCCAGGAAGTCCAGGTCCGGCGCAGAACTTCAGCCCCAAGCCCCAGGGCTGGGCTGCTCCTCCTTGGAGCTCCTGCCTCCCTCTCCCCCATCGCCCACCTCACGGAGTTGTGTTTGTTGCAGCCCGGTGCGGGGCAAACCTCACACAGGCTGTGCAGCCACCTGGCTCCGCATCCCGTTCTGCCCCTTATTAGCTGTGTGAGTGTGGCAGAGTGCTTAACCTCTCTGTATCCCTCTTCCGTGAAAAGGGGGTAGCAGTAATCCCCGCACTGTTGGGAGGATTAAATGAAAGCCGGATTTCGTTAGGAGACGCCTGTCCTAGAATATTCTAGTCTTTTGCCCTCATTAGTAGTGTCACTTGTCAGGCCAGAGTCCCTGTGGTGGTTCTGAAAACGCGGTCAGCTGACGTGCTGGGCCCACTGTTTCCCCTACTCTCCGGGCTTTGTGGAGCCCGCTGCCTCTGTCTACCCGCCCCGACCCACCCCGACGGGGACCCTGAGAAGAGCCATTTTACTGCCAGGCTGGCATGGGGAATATGCCTCTGACCGAAGGTGGACCATTCACAGCCTTTTCCCAAATCCTCTCCTCCCCCACCTTGCCCCGTGGGATTGGTCCAGAAGTGAAAAGCTGACACTTTTAGTCCAATCAGAAGTCTTCTTGGAGAATTTTGAGACTGGAAGATAATAAGTCAGTTTCTCCCCAGGGGTAAAATTGCAAGATGTTATATAAAGGTGGGAGCCTTCTCTACGGCCAAGTTTCCCATCAAGTGGAGGAAAGGCCAATCTGAAGACAGAGGTGGAGGTAGAAAGCCAGAGATAGAGACAGGCTGGGAGAGCGCCGCTGAACGGCCCAGAGGTCTGATGTTGGCCGTGCTACTTCTTATGCCCCTGATACAGTCGCTTCTGCCCCAGGCTCTTGGTGACAACCCAGGAGTTTTTATAACAGATTCCTCTTGTTGTTTAATTCAGTTTGTATGTTTAGTCCTTGCAACCAAGAAAGCCCTAATAATACACCAACATGGCATTTATTAGCCTAACTTGTACCATTTCTTAGTTGAGTTCAAGACTAGCTCCCCACCTCTACCACAAACCCCCGGAGGGCAGAACTGTGTCTTTTACCTCCCCCACCCCTAGCCCCGCAGTTAGTGCCTCATAAGGAGGGGCTCCATCAACGTGCTGGTATTGAATTGAGCAAGGTGTGAGTGGACAGGAAGTGGCTGTTGGAAGGGGAGCCTTCCAGTGGTTCATTTAAAGGGGAAACATTACCTATTGTTGCAGTCTCCTGGAAGCCCATTTATCCTGCCCTGGTGGTAATTAGTGTTTATTCGAGTGAACAGAAAGAAAGAAGAGAAGAAACTTTATCCCCTCTAAATTGCATTTAATAAAAATCTTGGAGAAAATGAGTGAATTGTCAGGCTTAATAATTCCCCCTGGGTTTTTGTTGGAGAGAGGCTGAAGAACTGTACAGTATTCAACATTTATGGGACAGCAGATCCACATTTTATCAGAGAATAAAATGCTGTAGTGACTTAACCTCTTTTTTTTCCCCCTCATTTGTTTCCAAAAGGTTTTTTTCCAGCCCATGAGTCACTTCCAGGCAGATCCAAAGACAAAAGCCGGCTAATTGTGTGTCAGTGAGTCAGGTCCCCACCCTGCCTTATCATGAACAACCCTTTCTAGCTCCAAGAAGACAGAACACTTTTCAGCCTATGAGGCACTGAGTGGAACCTGTTACACACCAGGGAGTAGTGCTGGGCCCTCCCAACTCCCTCTGGCATCTAGCAGCTGATCTCTCAACCGATAGCATCTTGGGGTGTTTCCCTCCCAGGGTTACTTTCAATCTGGAACTCTCCATGCAGTCTACTCTGTTTTCAAGGCACCCTGTTGAGCCCAGGGATACAAAGGTGAATTTAAATTTATAAAAGGAGGTCCAAAACCTCTAACAATCTGTCAAATAATGAAGGAGAAGGGCTGGAAAGAATCACTGTCAGACACGCTTTGAGAGCTACAGAGGAGTTCACGTGAAGACTAATGATCTTTTAGTCACCATCCCTCACCATCTCTCAGCAGCACTTTACCTGGTTGACTGTTTCTAAATTCTTGACACCCTCACTCTCAAGAGGCTTCCTGGATGTCACCCTCTGAACATTTTCCAACCAGTTCTCTGCTCCCTGCCCCCACATCATCTCCCTGTCTCCCTCTTCCAGATATCCTTCTCTTCTTGGTAATGGTACCACATCCACCTGGTGCTCACACCAAAGAAGCAATCCTTACTCTGTTCTTTTCTCCATTCGCCACATTCAGTCCATCAGCTTGTTTACCTGCAAAAGCTATCTCCACCCATGGGCTTCTCCCCATCTACACTGCCACAGCTTAGCTCTCACCCATGCCCCTGCTCAGGCCTCCTAGACCATCTGTAATCTGGTCCCTTTTCCCATTCACGCCACCTTCCCCAGCTCACACCCTCCAGCCACATGAGACCCTCTTTTTCTTCTTCTACCACCTCATCCCTTCCTACCTTAAGGTGTCTGCTCTTGGACTTGATTCCATCTGACTGGGAGGCTCTTCCGGCACTTCCTGGGACTGGCCCCTCTGTATCTGTCTTAGTCCATTCTGGCTGCTATAATAAACTACCATAGATTGGGTGGCTTACACACCAGAAATTTATTTCTCACAGTTCAGGAGGCTGAGAAGTCCAAGTCAAGGTGCCAGCAGATTCAGTGTCTGGTGAGGGCCCACTTCATTGTTTGCAGACAGAAGCCTTCTTGTTGTGTCCTCACATAGAGGAGAGAGCGAGCATCTCTCTCATGTCTCTTCTTATAAGGGCACTAATACCACTCCTGAGGGCTCCACACTCATGACCTAATTACATCCCAAAGGCCCTACCTCCAAATACCATCATTTTAGGGATTAGGGCTTTAGCACATGAATTTGGGGGGGGACACAAACATTCGGTCCATAGCAGTATCCTACAGGTTTCAGTGTAGCTGTCACCCCCCTAGAGAGGCCTTCATGACCACCACATCTCACATCACCCAGTTTGTGACCTACACAACACTTACCATAATCAGTGGTGATCAATTACCTTACGTCTTTCTTTGTATGCCTCTGTACTCTCTGTCTCCTCATTGGAATATAACCCCTGGGAAGGCGGAACTCTTATCAGGCCTAGTCATTGTTCACTGATGAGTTCAGTGAACCTTATCTATTTCACAGCAGGCACAGAGTAAGTCTTTTTGGATGAACGATGAACATTAGAGAAAGCTCAGTGCAGACACAGCCAAATTAGCTCCTCAAGGAAAAGAGGAAGTTCTCCAGGTAGACTCCAGAAGAAGGGCATCTCAGAAAGGCAGGAAGGCATCCAACTACCCAGTGTTCACAGAACCCTCTCTTGACCTCACTTACTCCTCCAGCTATGCCTCAATACTCTGCTCCCTTTATTGCTAAACAGTGCTCAAGGGTCACTGTGACTCACTATGTTCAATTCCTCTTCTCCCATTCTCTCCTATTTACTGCCAATTATGCTTCTGCCCCAAACCACTCCACCACAACTGCTTTTCCCAAGGTTCCCAATGAGCTCCATATTGCTAAAGTCAACTGGCAGTTTTCAGGCTCATCTTAGTGAACCTATCAGCAGCATCTGATAGAAATGATCACTGGCTCCTTCTGGAAATACTTTCTTCACTTGGCAACTGAGATGCTACCCTCTGCTGCTTTTTCTCCCCCCTTACTGACTGCACCATACCAATCTTCCATGCTGATTCCGCCACTCTACCCATCCTCTGTTCCCTGAACGTTGAAGCACTCCACATCCAAATCCACTTTTAAACTAGATCCCACTTACCACTTCCACCGCTGTTACCTTGGTCTAAACCATAATCCTCTCTCACCTGATTATTGCAACAGCTTCCCAGCTGGTCTCCCCACTCCTGCACTTCAGTCTGTTCACAGCACAGCAGCCAGAGGGGTCCCTTGAAAATATGTCAGGTGGCATCACTGTCCTGCACAAAACCCTCCCATGGCTTTCCGTTTCACTCAGAGTCAGAACCGAAGTCCTTACAGTGTCATTCAAGACCCTACTTCATCTGGTCCCACCACCCACCCTCTGCCAGTTTCCTTCTACTCTCTTGCTTTTTCATTGCCATTCCAGCACACCAGCCTCTTCACTGTTTCTCCAACGCAACAGCCATTCCCTGTGTCTCAACTGTCTCTGCCTGGAAGGCTGTTTTCCAAGATGTCTGCGTGGTTTGCTCCTATATCAGCTGGCTACCGTTACAATCATTCTCATAACTGAAACACCCCCTTACCTTCTCAGAGAGGCCTACCCCATTTCCCTACATAAAATGTAGCCCCCGTTCCCATTCCCAGCACAACTAAAGCTCCCTCTCTTGCTCCAGTTTTCCCAAATGTCTCCCAAATGTTTTCCAACTTGCTATATAGTGTTTATCATGTCTTCCCGTACAATGTAGGTTCAGTTTATTTACCAATATATCCTCAGCACTGAGAATAGACCTGACACTCATTAGTAGGCATACATTAAATATTTGCTGAATAAATATGGAATTTGAGAACAAAAGTTTATAGACTGGAGCCTAGAACTGTGCTGTAGAAGACTGGGCAATAATCACAGCAGAGATGGGACTGTAGAAATAAATGGAAGCCATATTTTTCAAAGGCCTCTTATGCTATGCTAAGTTGTTTGGATTTTATTTTACATGCAGTGGAGTAGCATTAAACATTTTTAAGCAGTGAACTCTCATGACAGTGAATGTGCCTAAAGTGGCTCTGGATGCATCATGGAGAAGAGTAGGGTAGAGCCTGGTGGCCCAGAGCCTGGGTGGCAGGCTGTGGGCAGTTGGACTGATGAGCAAGAAGCCTTGTCTGAACCTCTCAATTCAAGCTGTGTGAGCAGTTGCTAACTTTGCTCATTGCTTACCTGACAAGGGCTCCCCACACGTGCCAGAAAGAATACATGGAACGCAAATGTTGGGAAGGAGGCCCTCTTAGCCATATTTCTTTCACCTGAGCCTCGAACTACGGGTATCACTTGGAGTATATATTGTAAGAATAATAATCACTTACCCTTACATAGCACAGTAGAGCTTACAAAGGATTTTTCCAACTATTTCATCTAAAGACTCAAAGACCTAAAGTACTCTAGCCAGTATGTTTAAGTATCTAGCCACTTCACTGGTTAAGAAAGGAAATAACACTTATGTCCTGAAATTCACTAGGGAACTTTTCTGGTGAATTGCTAAGAACATAGTTAAAACACAGTCTGGGGCACTTCTTTTCTTCTAAAAACCATCATATTGCTTCTGAAAATTTCAGAGATCACAGGTGAGTGATATTGTTCAACCTGATTCCATATGTTCTTTAGAATCCATCAAATGACTCTCCTCTCTGCAGTTGAGTCCCTTGAGTATGTTCACAGAGACTCACATAAAGGCACTCACAGGTAAAATAGGTACTTTCCCCAGTTACTTCTGCATGTAGTAAGAGATCGCACTTCGCTTCCCCCAACCACCGAGAAAGCATTCAGGCTTGTAAGAATATTTATAGGGCTACCAGGAGTTCCCCATTAGTCCCCCGAACTCTTTGCACACCCCTGAAAGGGTTCGTTTTTACATAAATAGTCTTTGTACACCCCGCATGCCTTCCTTCCTTGGCAGAAACCCAGTTTGGCCATGACTGTATTTGAATGTCATGGCCCAAGCAAGGACTTTCATACAGATACACAAACTTTCATAGCTGGAAGCAGCTTTAGACATTATCTAGTGAGCCTAACTTCTTCATTTTCCAGATGAGAAAACTGAGGCTCAACAGCAAAGGGAAAGAAAAAGGAAAGAAAAGGGATGCTTTCAAAGCTGATGCCACGATCTAGACCTGTGGCAGACAGTGTTCCATACGTGACTTCCTTTATTCCTCTCCATAGCAAAAAAAAAAAAAAATCTTTAAGGTCAATGTATTAGAGTTCTCCAAGGAACAGAACCAATAGGATATGTATATATGAAGAGAGGGACTTAGTTTAAAGAATTGGCTCACGCGATTATGGAGGCCTCTGCAGGATGGGATGTGAGACTGGAGACTCAGGGAAGAGCTGATGTTGCTGTTCAAGTGCAAAGGTCATCTGCTAGCCCAATTCCTTCTCACTTGGGGGGAGTCTATCTTTTTTTCTGTTCAGGGCCCACCTACATTTACGGGGGGCCATCTGCTTTACTCAGAGTCCATCCAATTTAAATGTTAATCTCATCCAAAAACATCCTCATAGAAACATCCAGAATAATGCTTGACCAAATAACTGGGCACCATGACCCAGCCAAGCTGACACATAAAATTAACTGCCACAGTAGATAATATCATAATTTTACGAAGATAATTTAAAGACTGCTCTCGAGAAAGTTTGGATGACTTGGCCAAGGTCACCTAGCTGATAAGCCGGGACTAGCACTTGGGACTTTTAAGTTCCTAGAGGGTCTTCTTTCTGCAAAAGAAGAACAAAACAAAAATTATGTTTTGTTCTCCAATGAAAAGAAGGAAAATAACAACTTTTGAGTACCTAACATTTAAATATTTGTCAGGCTCTATACTAAATGATTAACATAAGTGCCCATTTAATAGACCACCATCATACAGACCAGCAAACGGAATCTTAAGAAAGTTAAATAACAAGCCCAAAGTAGCAAACAATTTCTAGCAAAGCCAAGTTTGAGTCTAGGTCTATGTGGTACCAGTACTTCCCACCATCTGGCTCTTTTTAATGATGTTTTTCCCTGCTCATCTCTCTTTCAATTCGGCAGCATGTAATTTCTCCCCCAAATTTTAAGAAATGGCCCAGAGTCTTCATCCACTAAGACCATATTCTTAGTTCAAAGTGAGTTTTCAAATTTCAGATGTGACTATAAAACAAGGAGACTGATTTTGGAGGAATATATGAACTCTACCGCATCAAAATGAGTGTTGTCCCAATTATAAAAGCTACCCCAGGCATCAATACACTCCTTCCATTACTCAAAACTCCTCTGTGGCTCTTCTTTTGAAATTACCTTCAGGACCTGTATTGCTTGCTTTTCCCAAATAGTTTTCATGTTAGAAAACGTTCATTGTTTGGTTTGATTTTTGGGAAACAGCCCAAATCATCTGGTGCCAGATCTGTTGAATGAGGTACATGATCAAGCTAATCTAGTTTAGATTAAGAGTAAAAAAAAAACTGAGGCTGACTATAAAAGGATGAGTGACATTCCTTATATCGCTGGAAAAGTGGCTTCAAAGGCAACCCAGTCTCATTTCTTGAGCAATGACAGCAAAGTTGGAATAAACGTTTGAGTTGGAGAAAGTAGTCTCCCAAGTGACTACACAGGACAGCCAATATAGTCTGTCTGGTTTATCCTATTACATCATGGTCACTCCACATGTTAAGGTTTCTTTTAAAAACATAAGCAATATTTTTAGAAATATTTTGGAATGAGATACTTTTACACACTCAATGGTTGGTTTTTTGCTAGATGAAGATCTAGCAATGTCAGGAGCTGTAATATCTTAGCAGTTATAGTTCAGAGAAAATGACTGAGAATTTTCATTATTATTTTTTGAATCTCAATAATGCAAAGAGCTAATCAGAAAAACTGCTTTTCTTGGAAATATTCTCTCCTTTTTCAATAAGCACAAATGAAACATACGAGTGAAAAGATCTTTCCGCCAAAAGCAAATTAGAGAACCGTAGGTCTTTGAAAGTTGAGGAAAAAATATCTTCCTGCCACACAGCTGTCTTGGTAAATGTCCTCTCATAATACCCCACATAATCCATATGTGGAAGTCCCCTTAGATTCCACACATAATTAACACTTGGCAGAAATAAGGAGAGTGAGCCTGAGGCTCTCTTAAATTTCATTTAAGAAATTCAGATTTCCATGAGGGTGTCTGGGGGAGGGGGAATTTAGGCCCCATTTCTCCCACAGTATTTCCAGTTGCTAAATTCTACATGAATTTATAAAGATGTCCTTAGCCAGTCAAAAGGCATTTGAGTGTCTGCTATGTGTAGGGCACCATGTAAGTGTTGAGGGAGCCACAACATGGTATAAAACAAAAATTCCCATTCTCATTTATTTTATTGTGGTCACTACAGGTCCTAAATAATATCTAGGTGTTAAGAGGAAAAGAAATGGTTGAGGAATTGGAAAGGATAGAAAAGGCTTAACTGAGAGGTTAGAAAGGAGCTGTATTAGAGAATGTGGTTAGGCGAATTCCCTGGCAGTCCAGTGCTTAGGACTCAGCGCTTCCACTGCTGGGGCTCGGGGTTTGATCCCTCCTGCAAGCTACGTGGCACGGCCGGGAAAAAAAAAAAAAAAAAAAAATGTGTTTAGGATGAGGATGGCTGGAATAGGGCAAGGGTGTCTCTGTTTGTAGAAATGGAAAACATGTGCTCAGGACAGCACATGGAGACTGTTCAGCAAAGACTTACAAGACAGGCTCCAGGAGAACCCTGGGAGGCTGCAGAAAGCCTGTTTGTCACTCAGCATACATGTAGGGAGTTGGCTACAGCATTTCAGGCACCGTTTTAGGCATTGGTTGACTATGGGACTCTGAGGAAAGTCTTTTGAATGTTCAGTTTTCTCCCTTAAGTAAAAGACAAGGTCATCAGCTGAGAATATGGATTGGAGAATAAGTGTTGGGGCTATTTAATTTGGTTTTAAATAGGTAATACTTGTATATGATATTAAATACAAACAGTGTGGAAGGACAGAGAGAAGAGTCTCTCTTCTACCTGTGTCCACCAGCTATCCAGTTCCCCTCCGTGGGGACAACCAGGCCCCCGGTCAAGATGGCCTCTGAGCAAAAGACTGACATAAAGGAAGCATTACGTTAATTAAAAAGAATCACAAGAATTGTTGGGGTACCTAATTTTTTGATCCTAGGTAATCAGCTGACTTTTCTCCCAAAGCAGCAAATAGGAGAGGGTTTAAACCTGTTCCTGTCTTGGTCTTCACAGGATTTTACGTTTCCACAGATGGCTGTCATATCTTTATTCTGCTTCTTTATCATATTAAAAATATTTTGCAGGACCACTTCACCCAACACCTGTTACTACCTTGATGGTTACCCTGGGTCAGTCCCTCCTAGGATGCTTAGAGCCTGGTCATCTCTGGGGATATCCCCTTCTGAGCTGTGTACAGGGAGCCCCAGAGTCCTGGAAGCATGTGGGTATAGACTGGTCTCCTCAGGCTGGGCCCCAGCCCCTTCTCACCAAGGAGGACCCAGAGAGAACAGAGAAGTTCTCAAGGAGTTTGTTAGGATGGTTCAAGCATAAATTTCCCCCTGTGGTCCCAAGAACATTCTGTGAAACCAGAAAAAAATCAGGAATCCCCAAACATATATTCGTATCTTACACTTTTTATCTTGTTCTTATTCAAGAAGTTATTGAGTCTAGAAGTTATTGGGGTGTCCCTAAAAACACAGGAGGAAACTGTCAGTTCAAATAAAATGCCACGTACCTCTTTCTGCAACTAACAACTTTAAAAAAAAGAGAGAAAATCTGTACAGCTTTATGCTGCCTGATGGGCAGCGGAACAGACGTTCTACCAATAAAAAAAGACCCCTCTGGATAGTTTTAAAAGGAAGGGATTAAGAAGATTACTGAAAATGCTGGAGGTAAGGCTCTAGGCCAGATGTTCTTGAACTTCTGTGACTAAAACGCATAGCTAGAAATACATTTTACATTGTGACTCAGAATACACATACATAAATGTATGTACACACATGTATGAAGCTGAACTACTAGTTGCATAAAACAAATTAACCTTTACTAGGGACAATGTACTCAGATTTTTTTTCTATTCCATTTTATTTTATTTTATTCTATGTTCTTTCTTTCTTTTTCTTTTCATTTTGCAGTACACGGGCCTCACTGCTGTGGCCTCTCCCGTTGCGGAGCACAGGCTCCAGACACACAGGCTCAGCGGCCATGGCTCACGGGCCTAGCCGCTCCGCAGCATGTGGGATCTTCCCGGACCAGGGCACGAATCCGTGTCCCCTGCATCGGCAGGCGGACTCTCAACCACTGCGCCACCAGGGAAGCCCTCTTTCTTTCTTTTTTAATGCTTGTCCCGTAGCACTAAATAGATTCTATTACCTATAGTTTGAAAAACATTGCTCTAGTCAGGCTGCTCTCTCAGGCACAACTCCCAGACCTTAGATCCAACTGCCTCTGCCCCATGGGAAGAAGTCTGTTTCCATTGGTGCACAGGTGCTGAAGCAGGAGACTTCCTGCCAGATCAGGAGGCCACAGCTCAGCTAGTGGCTCCAGAACCAGGCCATCCCCACCACAAACCTGCATCTCTTATCTTTAAATTAAATTCTGAGTTTATCTGATTGATGGAACCCTAGCTGCAAGGGACTCTGAGAAATGTAGTTCTTAGCTTTCTAGTCTCCAGAAGCAGAGAGGGATGAGAATGAGAATGAGAATGGGTGAGTGGTTTTGAGCCCACCCTGCTGCGAGGTTGAGGGTCCCCATGCCAAACTTCAGACATTGCTAGACCTCCAGGCCACCTTGTTCCCTGGTCTTTACAACGAAAAATCTTAAGCCCAGGGTATTCCTGGGGTCCCTGCACTCCTGGGAATCCAAGAACTCTATGACTATATTTTACCTGGGATGCATTGAGCATCCCCACAATCTCTTAGAGAATTTCAACCAGTTTGACAGTGTAGATATGGTCACTAATAAAACTGCATGCTCATCTGCAGTCACTCGTGCATGTGCGTGTGTGTAACAAAAATGTTTAGGACTGAATTTTAGGTGTAACTGGAAAATAGTAGCATCACATAAACTTGGCCTCTCAAAGAATTGCATTCTACATTCATAAATCATTTGGGAAGCATTTATCAACCACCATTCTGTGTCAAGTATTGTTATAGCTGCTGTTATTCACGGTTAATTAACTTGTGATCTCTGCCCTCAAGGAACTTATAGTCTGATGGAACGATAAACGCATGAATCACACTAATAATATGTGACACAGGTTAGGATGGGCTCGATCACAGGCTGCCAAGGGAACACGTTAGACAAAGACTTGAAAGAGACTGTGGAATTACAGAGATTTTGGAGGCGGTGACCTTTGAGCTGAGTTTTGAAGGATGAGCAGTCGTTACTAAGTGAAGAAGCAGAAGGACATGCTGGGGAGAAGAACGAGCCAGCCCAGCAACCCTGGTGCATAAAACAGGTGATGTGCATAAAACAGGTGATGTGCGTGAGGAATTCCGGACCATTTCATGTGACTGAATAAAAGTATGAGGGAACATGATGGCATTTGAAGCTACAGAAATAGGCAGGTAGATCCCAGACATGCCTACTCTGCTAAATAAATAGCCAGAAAATAACAGGAGTAATTGATTTAAACACTGTAGGTGTATTGCCTCTCTCTGCCATAGTTTCATGAGATTTCCAGGGTAGAACACATGGATTCAGCATTTCTTCCTCATTTATCAAACGTCCTATACTCAGCATTGTTAATTATATGTGGGGAGGGGAGGTGAAGCATGGTTTTATATATATATATATATTTTTTTTTTTAATATATTTATTTATTTTTGGCTGACTTGGGTCTTCGTTGCTGCACGTGGGTTTTCTCTAGTTGCAGCGAGCGGGAGCTACTCTTCGTTGTGGTGCGCAGGCTTCTCACTGTAGTGGCTTCTCTTGTCGCAGAGCACGGGCTCTAGGCACACAGGCTTCAGTAGTTGTGGCTCGTGGGCTCAGTAGTTGTGGTGCACGGGCTTAGTTGCTCCACGGCATGTGGGATCTTCCCGGACCAGGGCTCGAGCTCATGTCCCCTGCATTAGCAGGTGGATTCTTAACCACTGCGCCACCAGAGAAGCCCCTTGGTCATATATTATGATGCAAATACCACGCTGAATGAACATCTGGAAATGGATCATTTATATCAGCACTATTAGAGTGCAAGTATTTTTTAGGATATTCCAGGGAATACATACCTACATAAGTTTATAAAAATACTCTTAAAAGCACAAATAAATGACCCATTTGTCATTGTGTTCTTGTTATCAGTAAGATTTCTTCGTATGCATTCACAGCTGTCACAAAGAAATGCTCTCAGGCTGAAATCTTTTATATTAGCATTATAATTTTAGACTGACTCCTGAGCTCCAAACCACTTGGAACCTTTTTGCCAGCTCCGGAATAGATAGCAAGCAGGGTAATACTCATTAAATTCTTTTGCACAGTAATCTGATGGCTGAATATGCTTCAGAGATTCTTTTAGGACTAGCTGGGGAATGAAATCAATCAGAGTGCATAAATTACAAGAAAAGTGCTGTTGGTGTCAGTTACCAAAGCTCTGTGAATGTAAGTCTTCTAATTTCCCGTTAAATCAGTAATGTTACCAATCTCACTCTATTATTTTAAATAGGACTGTAACTGCAGTTGCTAGGAGTTGAATGAGGGCAGACAAATGTGAATAGTTAATGAGTGTCACCAACTACTAGCAAGTGGAAGGTGTCAATAACAGTGATATTATAACAGGCTCGCAAAGCTCCACCCTGATGTCTGCAAAAGAAGCTTTGTTTCTTTTTTCACGTGTGCCGCTGTACTCTCCCTAAATCCATTTTGTACACAGCAAATGCCAGGTGAATATGGGTGTTCCTATTGCCAGAGTGAGTCCCTATCTTTCCCCAAAGATAATGACCCTGAGTTGGTACAGGAAGTTTTGGCTGCACTTTCCCTGGTAATCTACCCACCCCCACTGCTCATGGCTACATTTCACTGACTCATAATTTCCAACTATGATCAGTATGCTAACAGGAAAGATACAGTCACTGGGCAAAGCAGCAGCCCTAGAGAGCTGGCCAAGGCCTATCCAATAACCTCTGCCACCATTGACGGCAAAACAGAAAGAAGGACGATAACAATAACAACAGAACCAAAACCTAGAGAGTACAGGGACTTTCAGACCTCTGCACACCAAGCACCTCCACTATACATGGGACTGAATGGGGGAGTGCAGCTGTAATTAGCTCTTGGCTATCAGTTCACTTCCTATCCTCCAAAATAATAAAACTAGCAAATGGCACATCACGCTGAGCACTATGACAGAAATCAAACAGGCTGGGAGCCAAGTTACAACTGAGGTTTGCACGGACCTGGGTTCGAGTCAGGGTGTCACATACTGTCTGGTCAGGCTGGGTCCTGCCTGCATCGCAGGGCTCCTCCTGTTATGAAACATTCTCTCAGATGGCACGTAGACGACACGACTCAGCCAGTTCTTAAACAGGAAACACAACTCCACCCTTCCACTTTCCTTGGTAAAGCCTCATCTTCCTTGAGTCAAAGAACTTCAGCTTTCTAAATCACCCCATTCTTTTTCAATTTGCATTTTTCTGTTTGTCAGCATCTTGCAAATGTAAAGGTACCTCCAGTTCTCTAAATCCATCCTCAAGTGCCCCTTTGTTTCCAATTACACTCACAGTACACTTGATGAGTGAAGGGGAATCCTATGACAAAGAATAACTATTAATGAGTCAATTATCAACCAGTCAGATGAAGGAAATAGCTAGACTCTAAATAGATTTAAGGAACTGGACAGGAGCTCAAACAAAGTCAGGTCTTAAAGTCATATTTAGTCATTGGATCAGTTTACTACTTGCCTAATATTCTCAGAAGTTTCATTTAGCGCCATGGGAATTAAATGTAAAAATGAATGAATGAATGAATGAATGAAGAGAGAGAGAGAGGAAGGGAGGAAGAAACAGGAGTAAAGTAGCCCAGGTCAACTCCTGTATAACTTGTTGCTCTGGGAACATTTGGAAGAATTGAAGATTAAGAATAAGGAAACTGGCAGGTCTCCCTGTTTGTATTTCCTAGGTTCAGAAAAAGCCACAGCAATCCTGTATGTGACCCTAGTCTGTTTTGCATCATGAATGAAGACAGTATTATAAATTAGGCTGAAGTACTTATAACTATGATGCTCATCCTACCGCCTGAGGATTGGAGAGATACTGAGAGAAACAAACTCAATTTCTCTGGATCACAGAGAAATCCAGGAGCCATGGAAAGTCACAGGACTCATTAACAGCTGACTAGCCCCCAGTCCAGACCTCCCGCCACGTTCCACGTTGCTTCCAGTCTTGCCATATCTGGTTTACTTTACAGATTGTAAGGTACTTGAATGCTGATTAATTATCTATTTTCAACCTCTGTGACTGTAAATGAGATTAGAACGTCTGTGTGATGGGAAATTCAATGGTGCATCATGTGATAGCAAGAGAAGAAATGTACTTATGATAAAATCCTTTCTGACACAAATAACTCAGCAAGCTGTTGAGGAAGGCCAGGTCTGTACACATTGTGATGTTATTATTAGCCAAGACTCTAGTTATGCTTGTATTTCCAGTCAGGGACAAGAAAAAAAGACACTAAATACCTCAAGAAAGATTTACCTAGTGCAGAAATTGAGTTATTTTCTGTTTCAATACAAAAATGTCTATTTTTGTGAAATGATCTTTCCAGAAGATCCAGAAATTATCTTTCCATGCCTTATCAAGGAATATTTTATAGACTTTTCCAACATCAAAAAATTCTGAGAATCATCATAGGCTTTTTAAATGAAAAAAAAAAAAGAAAGAAAGAATATACACTCAAAAGCCTGTACTTATAATCAGGAATTATTATTGCTGTTATTTCATCCTCTTTTTCCAGAAGGATCATATGAAGGTTGTTCAAAAATTTTAGATGGATGGAGCAGGTCTCAGATTGCGACAGCCTGCTGCGAAGTCTGAAGGTTGAATGGGCTATTGCTTGCCTTGACAAAGCAGGGGTAGGCGACAGAGAAGAAGGTGGGGTGGGAAGGAGAGCCTGGGTGCTCTGAGCTGCTTTTCTGCTAGAAACTTAGGCAGCTTTGCACAGATTCATCTTGTCCTGCCTTGGGTCTTTCTCCTGGAAGCCAACAAATGAGTATACATTTTTAAAGAACAGCAATATTACGAACTAACATCGATCATGTGCTTGCTAGATGCCAAGTCCCGGCTGAGCACTTTCTCCCTCCAGCAACTCTGAGAGCAGGCCAGTTACTATCCCCATTTTGTAGATGGGGGATCTGAGGTTTGGGGAAGTTAGGTACCTTCCATCTTGTAGCTCTGGCCTCCTTGAGATCCTTGGAGTCCTCTGGATTCAAAGGGTATATGGGAAAAGAGAAAGAATGGAGCAAGTGTGGGCCAGGCCAGTTCAGTCACATGGTTACACCTACTGCAAATGTGACTGAGAAAGGGAGTCAATCTAGCTGCAGTACAAAAAGAAGCAGGGAAAACGGATATTGGGGACTGTTGGGCCGCACCCCGCAGGCCTGCAATCCTTGTAGCAGCCCAGCCTTGTGACCAAAGAAAGAGCCCGGATACAGCGACAGGGACATCAGCGGTTTATTGGACAGGGGCTCTTATGCGTCTGAAGCAAAAGGTCCTGGAGCGACACCCCCATGGTGTACAGCCTACGGCCGGCAGGCCATGGCAGCAGTCTTCACTACTTGGGGGAGAAGGCTACCATTTGTAAGGGTAATTGATGTCAGGTGGGCTTACCGGTTACCAGGGAAACCAGGGGCTGGGGCAGGGGGCAAGCACACAGGCAATTACTGATTAAGCCCTGTAATTAAGAGGATTGGGTAGTCATGTGAGCGAAGCAGGGCCTGGTCAAGCAGGGGATGGACAGAGAGCGAGAGAACAGCCATCTTGTATGGCCTGACCATACAGAGATCATGAGCAGCCTTTGCCTCAGGAACCAATATTTTCACTGGACTCACTATTTAATTCTTTCTGGGCTTCCCTGGTGGCACAGTGGTTGAGAGTCCGCCTGCCGATGCAGGGGATTCGTGCCCCGGTCCGGGAAGACCCCACATGCTGCGGAGCGGCTGGGCCCGTGAGCCATGGGCGCTGAGCCTGCGCGTCCGGAGCCTGTGCTCCGCAACGGGAGAGGCCACAACAGTGACAGGCCCGCGTACCGCAAAAGAAAATAATAAATTAAAAATAATAATAATAATAATTCTTTCTCTCCCTGCTGCCCAATAATCTAAAAACGTTTTAAGGAATAGTAGCTATAGAAGATTTCTTGAAGGACATATAATCTACTGATTTCTAAACATCTAGGTGTGTACTGAGACCCCCTGTTCTGCACCCACATTCAATATCCTGGAAACATGTTTTCTAATTTGCATGAGCTGTGCCTTTGGCTTGCACTGAGGAATATAATGAGACACAGCTGTATGAAATTCACTGTTGTATCTACTGAGAGGATGGTATTAAGGGAAGAACTTTTCCCCACACTCTGAGTAAAAGCTATGCTTCTCTTGAACTGATTTTTTTAATCTTATGAATATTCTGAATCTTACAATAAATCATCTGTCCCACTTTGCTAAGGCCACTGAGCAACTCAGAGCCAAAGTTGATACCCTTCGCCAGACACTGAACAGGGACTCTATAATATTTATCTCCGTGTACAAATTCGACCTATCTTTACTATTTTCCTGTCAAAAACAAAACAATTTTCCCTTCACCCTAATTGTTCCTAGAGTTTATTTTATATTTTTGTATTTCATATATAGAGAGAAAACCTTGTGGTGCAAGATAGGTAAAGCACATGAATTTGGTCGTATTTGTGATTTGCAATCTATGCTAAATTCCAGCTTGGTTATGGGGGTTTTTCAGAAAGACAAATGTGATAGCTACTGCCCAGCTGTCACGCTGCCTCAGTGCAGAGGAAACTCTGTGAGCAGCTGACCCTCCGAGCTGATCTCAGGCCAGTGGCATTCTTGGTGGGATCCCCACCAGGTCTTAGAGGTGAAAAGTGCTGGGTGTAGCACGAGTGACAAAACTGCTCTCTTAGTTAGGGCCTTTGCTTAATGAGGAGCTGTGGAAACATGGAACCTATGGTAATAGTTTAGGAATTCACCTTGTGTTCACACAGCAAATTTACTGGGGCTAACTAGCTGAGTGACCTTGAGCAAGGCACTAACCTTCTCGGGCTTCCCATGTATTTATCTTTAAAATAAAAGGCACTGGACCATGGGACTAAGTGATCTCTAAAGCCTCTTCTAGCACAATAAATCTGTTATGAGTTCTTTATACAAATTAACTATAATTTCAAAAACTCCACCAAGCATTTTTGAAATAAATGACTATGTCAAGAAAAAAAGAGCCAGTGGACAATCCAGAAATGGTGAAGCAGGCTGACGGCTAGTGGTAAAGGTATTTTGAAAGCACCATGGTAAAATGTAGCTGCTTATCTTGCCTCTGTGAGCAACAGGAGGTCACAGTTCCACTATACAGAGGTGAAAGGTTGTATCGACAGGATGTATTAATTTGGGTCGGAATTTGGCTGGAGCAGCTGGACAGTTAATCCATCTCTGGGCTTCAGGAATCTGATATACTCTGAGAACACTGTTGCAGAATTCACAAGGCATCCTGGACGTGAGACTCAGCTTGCTCCACTGGTGGGCTATGAAAAGGCTCAGGTCCACCTAGCACACCCCCGGGAACCATCCCAAGTTCCTGACTGCCCAAGTCTGCATGTACAGTGTAAAGCATCTTTCAACTGTAATCCAGGACTATAAGCCTGCTACACCCAGTCTTTGCTTGCAGTTCAGGACCTTGTGCTGAAAATGCATTTTATGGTGAAACAAGGGATTAGCTAATCTTTTGGGCTAACAGAGGGCCAGCTACAAATGTTTCCTGCATATATTGTGAAACCCTGAGATGACAGAGAAGTTCCTCATTGCTCTCTGAATTTCCCTTCCCCCAAGACTTCCAGTGGTCACACAAGCCATTATGTGAGGCAAGCTGGCCGGAGCACAATGTAATTTTTCTTGGTTCATACTTCTACATTAAATCTGCTTGGAGAGAGAAAAAACTAAAAAAATATTTAAGTTGTGTCATAAATCATGGAGGAATTTTCTATTTTTTCTTCATTTATTGGCGAGTCTTATTTTTTGTTAAGAAATCATTCTTTGGATCCTCAAAGGCCAAAAACAAGAAAAAAAAAACAAAAACAGAAACAAAACACTCTAGAAACTAGGCACTTAAGCAATAAGAACCCAGACACCTGTGGTTTGATACAAATGCACTGACACAGAGCCCAGGCTGCCACTCTTAAGTTTCACATATGCAGCCAAGATCAACGATCCACTTTGATAAATAAATGTGAATACGATTTTCTTTGACTCATACTGTATGCATTTAATATTCTCTTTGGCCTTACTTATAAGAGAGTTTCTTTTTCTTTTTTTTTTTTCTAGGGTAAAGGTGTGGGAATTTCCCAACCACATTGTTCCACTTCACATCTTCTTCTTTCTCTTCTGATTTTATTTTCACTGCAGAGCAGGGTGAAGGCAAATGTGTATTGTTTGGTGGCCTCTGGGAACCAAGGGAAAACTGATTAGCAGCCACTAGAGCAAGGCATGTATCTATAACCACTAGGACCCTCACATTCAGAAGTTATAACCAGCAAAAGTCCAGGCCTAAAACATCTACCCTCTTATAGCTGTTTATTGTTATTATTTAAAGAGAACTATAAACTTTCTGACATAAAAAGACTGGATGACTTACCTTTTGAGAACTGGGGGGAAGGGGAGATATGAATATGTATTTGTATTTGCCTATATGTGTATAAAAATATCGGAAAGATACACAAGAAACTACTAAATTGTAATCTGTAAAGAAAAAAAAAGTAGGGCTTCCCTGGTGGCACAGTGGTTGAGAATCTGCCTGCTAATGCAGGGGACACAGGTTCGAGCCCTGGTCTGGGAAGATCCCACATGCCGCAGAGCAACTAGGCCCGTGAGCCACAACTACTGAGCCTGCGCGTCTGGAGCCTGTGCTCCGCAACAAGAGAGGCCGCAATAGTGAGAGGCCCGCCCACCGCAGTGAAGAGTGGCCCCCGCTTGCCACAACTGGAGAAAGCCCTCGCACAGAAACGAAGACCCAACACAGCCATAAGTAAATAAATGAATAATTAAAAAAAAAAAAAAGTAAATGGCCATCTTCCAAGGATCAATTGCTAATTTTGCCTGACCTCTTTCTTTATTTCTTCAATAATAAATCTATTGTCATGCATTTAATTAGAGAACACTGAACCACCCCCAAAACTCAGGCTGAAAATAATCCCCCTCCCTCCCCAACAGCGTAAGCTGTTTGTCATTCATTTCATTAATGCTATGAAAATTACACAATGATACTGAATGAGCATAATATTTTAAATTTTATCACACTACCAGCTGAGGAATCTCAATGTACGTTGTTAATTCACTGACATTTACCACACAGGAAAGCAAACATGGTGTTTCAAAACTGAGAAAGCTAAAGCTCCTAGGAGAAGTCTGCAGCCACAGCTTCCTTAGTCCTGTTTACATATATCATTTGTTAACTCAGATTCCTCCCAGAACTCCTCTCTCACCAAAGTTCCTGTTTGATTCCACTCTGGTTTGTGTCTTTGTGAAAGCACACTGATGGCCAAGGCGCAGAAGGGCTGAGCTGGTTAAAACACAAATCAAATCAGGAATTCCTGCCCTGCAGCTGGCTGGGGATGTAACCAGAGAGCTGGGGATGTAAGCTGGGGATGTAAGCCAGCTGGGGATGTAAGCTGGGGATGTAAGCCAGAGCTCTCTGTAGACCCTCAAGACTGAAGGTTAAGAGGCAAGGTTTGAGTAGAACGGTTCAGAAGCTGCGTACCACACAGCTGGAAACGAAGGCTGAGCTATTTTCTGGGGAATTTGAATTATGTGTACAGTCAATCAGAAACAATAAATGGATTTGAGTCCAGTGATAATAATTCCTCCTAGTTATAGACAGATTTACAGTTTACACAGCATTTCCTACACATTCTCTCAGTGAGCTTCAAAAGCAGCTCTGTGTAGCAAAAAGGGCTGTTACTTTCAATGCTGTTTTAGAGATAAGAGCTCCAAGGCTTGGGGGATGATAGAGTTGGTTCCTTTGAACCAGATATGAGTAGCAGGTGGCGATGTGGGACTCACACTTCGGTTTTCTGAGGATACTTTCCACTGAGCTGGCTGCCTCGGGTCCTCCATCCAGTCACTCAGTTAAGGAATTCACCCACTTAGCCAACTTTCCATTTGACAAACCAGAGAGTCCTATTAATCTAACTTTGAACTTCTGTTAGGCTCTTTGCCTTGTACTGAAACACAAAATCAAATTCCCATCATTAAGTAAGTTGTAACAATGATGAAACTGTACGGCTCTTTCCCCCTCCTGCCTGTGTCCTCTTTTCATTTCTTTTTCATTGCTTCTGTAACTCAGGCTGTATTAGAAATTAGAAGAAGATGGAAACTAGGTATATGGTGACCAAGGAGAGGAGGGTGGAACCTGGCCCCTTATTTCTAGGCTTTTCAGTGGAAGATCTGACAACAGGAGCAGTAGTGTCACAGTGTTCTATGCAGTGTCATTTTATTTTCCTGAAAACATCTGTCCTTGCTGCAAGTGGATTAGAGGTTAGAATGCAGGATTGGCAGGCAGGATTTGTGGTTTCTATTATTAGGCCCGCCACAGTTTTATCACACAAGGGTGAGCCCTAAGCAGAGTGGTTTATTGGAGAGAGAACTTGATTGGAAGACAGCACCCGCCTTCCTGTGAATGAGAGAGGCTGAGTGCCACAGCTGAGCATCAGCCCAGGGGAAGGGGACAGAGGACAACGTGAGAGCCCTTAGTCACTGAATGCAAGGCTTGATCTGACTGATGCACGGTTCACCTCTGTACAGGGGTAACTGTAGAAGAATCCCATTAGGCCTCCCTCTACAACTTTCTACACGGGGAACAAAAATGACCCTTTTATGAAGACCTGCTCAAGGAAGGGGGAAGGACCCTGAGTATTGCTTTCCCCGATGTGCTTTCTGTGCACAAACCTACAGGTTTCCACCCAGTGAGCGGTGGGGAGGGCAGGCCAAAAGAACACTAATGTTGTTTGGAGAAGTAGGGATGGGCGTGGTGTTGATAACATTTTCAGATGATTGCTGGTGTTTCCTTGACTTCAGATATCATAATACAGGCTAGACCAAAGAATTTAGGTAGGGAAGGGGAGAAAAACAATCTTGCATACACTCAACTCTGAGAGAGATCTATATTAGCCTTCGGAGCTTAGTGATGAATTGAACCAAATATGTTCAAAACACATTATGTCGGCCCTCTGTTGCTTCCAGGCAACATAGCCCCAAGACCCTTCCACACTACTGAAAACACCTATGGACACCTCTGCTCAGCCCTAATCCAAAAGCCCCAAGACCCAATGTTACCTTAGGCAGGAGAGACAAAGATTCTGAGTCTCAGCATCTGTGGCTTCGTTTTCTGGCCCCAACCCGTCTTCATTTGATAACTATGCTTTTGCGTTCTTCCCCATAGATGAAGCTCTGTGTGATTACTCTACCTGCTAACTCAGTCCACTGGGAATGCATGCAACGAACTCGAATGAATTAATTTATCCAGTCAAGAAATATATACATGTGCATATTATGTGCCGAACACTGTGCTAAGCTTGAGGATAGAGTAGCAATGACAAAACAAGACAAAAATGCATGGTGTTTGCCTACGTGGAGACAGGAAAAATAAAATAAAATAAAATCACACAAATAGGTGTATAATTACAACCAGTGGTAAGAGCTGGAAGGGAGAAAGTCAGGATGCTTTAAGAGCCCTTGAAGCCCCAGTCAGGTGGTAGAGGACCTGGCATCAGAAGATAAATACTCCAGATGCCAACCACCCAAATTTGAATGTGTCCCTCTCAAATTCATATGTTGAAGCACTAACCTCCAATGTGATGGTATTTGGAGATGAAACCTTAGGAGGCAATTAGGTTTAGATGAGGTCATGAGGGTTGAGTCCCCACGATGGAGTTCTCTGTCTCTCTCTCCCTGTCTCTGTCTCTCTCTGATACAGTGAAAAGGTGTCTGTCTGCAATTCAGGAAGCAGACGCTCACCAGTCACCGATCCTGCTAGCACCATGATCTTGGACTTCTCAGCCTCCAGAACTGTCAAAACCATGAGTAATAAATGTCTGTTGTTTAAGTCACTTAGTCTATGGTTACGTGTTGTGGCAGCCGGAACTGATTAAGGTAATGGAGAACTCAGAAGGCACTGCTGTAGGGGTCAGGAAACTTGGTCCCTAGCTCAACCACTAACCTTGTTGCCTGTGTCACTCTCTAAGGTCACTGAGGAAGTTTGATTTGCTTAGGTTTAGGGTGAGGCTCAGCTGTGGGATGACAGTGTCTGTTGAGCACATTCACTGATTCTTTTTGAAAGCTGAAAGTTTAGTGTTTTATTTTTTAATATCAAAAAGTTGCTTCACTTGAGGACACGGGGAGGGGGAAGGGTAAGCTGGGACAAAATGAGAGCGTGGCATGGACATATATAAACTACCGAATGTAAAACAGATAGCTAGTGGGAAGCAGCCGCATAGCACAGGGAGATCAGCTCAGTGCTTTGTGACCACCTAGAGGGGTGGGATAGGGAGGGTGGGAGGGAGACACAAGAGGGAGGAGATATGGGGATATATGTATATGTATAGATGATTCACTTTGTTATAAAGCAGAAACTAACACACCACTGTAAAGCAATGATACTCCAATAAAGATGTTAAAAAAAAAGTTGCTTCTCCATCAAAGCTACTACATCTAAATGCCATGTATACTTTGTACCTTATCTGTGACAGCCCAGCATCTTGCCACTCTTAAGTCATTCACTCTGGTGCTTGGATAACAAGCGAGGAAACCAACAAGGAAAGAGTCAGGGTTAAATGTTGAAGTGGGTGGGTAGAGAAAGGAGAAAGCCTGAGAGTAGGTGACTGTGTTTGTAGCTGTGAATACATTTACTTTTGATTTTCCTTTTTTCTATGAATAACATCCTATTTGACTGAAATTGGTATTTAGTATATCATAATCATGGGCCAGATACTTGGCTAGGATCTGGAAATTAAATGATAAATAATATTGCCATGGTCCCAGCTGTCGAAGAGCTAGGATCTCTCAGAGGAAATACAATGGAGCATATGCATACAACAGGTCATATTCAGTCTCAGAGGTAGAATGAAGAAGAGGCATCGAACCCAGATATGGGAAACAGAGAAAGACACAGCCTAGAAGAAGAGATGTCTCAGTTGAGACTGCTGCCATCTAGTTATAATTTTTCAGTGGTAGTTGAATGACATGAGGTTGATGGGACATAATTTACTCAAATGTTCTTTACTTAAATGTTCTTTAATTGTGAAAAATTTAGTTCCCTCTCTCTCTCCTCTCTATTGTAAATAATAACGTTAACCATCGCTAGCAAGTCATTTGTCATTATAGTAGGCCTCATTTTTACCTATCAAATGAGCTGGTCTCATGCTGATGTGGTTTATCTAAGAGGAGAACTCTCCTGTCTCTAAAGTAATATGAAATACAACCTTATGTAGGTGATTTCACTTTGCAGACTGTAGACAGGCAAAAACACATCTCTGGACCACTTCTGACCAATAGCCTGACACATAGGAATATCTTCCTTCCAGTAATCAGCATATATACAAGGAGACTGAATTCACTGTAGACTTCGTTTAATTAAAGCATAACTATGATAGTATATTTTCATATGATTTCATTTTAAAAATCATGTAACATTCTAAGATCAAAAATAAAGGATTTTGGACTAGCTGTATTTTTAAAAATATCTGTGCCATTGTTCATTGAGTAGAAGTGTTTCAGGTATTATCTGTGGTTTGTATTAACTGTGCTTTTTCTCCACTGGGACATACAGTAATTGAAAGTTGAGTACAGACTTTATGACTGTTTTTGAATTGATCAAATCATCTTAGAGTTGCTTTCTAAAGCTTAATTAATGCTTCTTAAATGCTTTAAGATCATATTAAAAGCATTGAAAGAAAGTTTTATTCTAAATTCTGAAATATTAGACTTCCACATTATATCTACATAGAATATAAGATTTCTTTTATGTCAAAATCTGTGAAAGCAAAGTAGGAAAAGAAAGAATTGAGGGGATGATCTTCTCTAAAATAAAACATAAATGGTGACACTTCCACTCTGCTCCTTGTGCAATGCATTACCTAGGAGAATCATTCCTATCTTCAAAGCTCCTGTAATTTACATCCTAGAATTCATAATGCCTAGAATCATTTTGTGCCATGCTTGCTAAAAGATGACCTCCAACATTCAATCACAGAAGTTTCCTATGCAATTTACTCAAAGCCTGTAAGCATAAAGGAAAAAAAAAATAATGCTAAAATACTCTTCCTGAATCTTTATGCACAGTTTCCACCTGTATAATAAATGAAATAAAGAGATTCTAATTTCTTTGTTAATATTCTCTTTAAGCAAATGGGATGCATACACCTCAACAATAAGTTACATTAGCTGGATTTGATCATCAATTATGAAGATACCATTTAATTTTTTAAATTATTTGAAAAATAGATCATTCTTCTACCTGCAATGGCTAAATATCATAATAATAACAATTCCCTTTATTCATTCTGTTCAGGATAAAAACCTTTGTTGAAATGTTAGGCAACTATTTTGTTTTTGTCATATTCTTTTGTGTTCAAGACATTCAACAGAATAATTGTTCAAAGAAATGACAAGAACATAATCTTAAGTAAGAAAAAAATCTTGGCTCGGGACCATTTTGCTATGTAGATTTGTATGTAGTAAGGGCTTTTAAAAAGTTAATTAAAAACTGAGTTGCTAAAAGGGATTCAAAATCATGATGGTGATTCAGGAAATTAAATGTGACCATTTTCCAAGAGAGAAAAAAATTAGTACCCAAAGGACCACAGTTTCTTATTGTTTGGAATACCATCCCTCACCACCGTCTACCACCAGGATCTCCTCTCCAAGGCCCATCTCAAATGTCCCTTTTCCTGATTAATTTTTTTTGGCAAACCTAAACAGAGTTAGTCACTCCCTTCTGAGTGCCAGGCCATGGACTGAGTGCTAGAGATACCAAGACTAATAGGAAACAGTCTCTGTTCTGCCCTGAAATGGGGGAGAAAGCCATGAATAGACAAATTACTGTCCAACAGAGAAAGTGTCAATAGAGCAATATGATCAAATGGGCTCAAGAACATATATTTATGATCTTGATATTTCCACAGTACTCTCTCCATACTTCCACTATACCAGTTTATTTGTATTTGGGTCAATCTCCACACTAAACTGGGAGTTCCTTCATTCGTTCAAAAACACACATTTAGTTTCCATTATGTGCTTGGCATTGTGCTAGGCACACCAAGCATTATTGTCTGGGTTCTGATCCAAACGTAACCCTTGCCGTAATGAATGCAGAGCCCAGCACAAGCCCAACAAATATATAATAATAGTCTGACACACTTTGGTTGAATAAACAAACAAACTGAATGAATTCATGTTGACAAATAGGAGAGCCTTTGGAAAGCAGAATGGAAAAAAATACATGTTTGATTTAACTAGGCAGGAAGTTGAAGTTGATGCCCACCTGGGTGCAGGGAACCTGCTTTTTTGTTTTGTCCTTCTCGGTACTATACCTGTAACTTATCCGTCACTTGGGAAAACTTAGCTTTTTTAAACTCCCGGATCTTGATAAAAATTAAAGAAAATCAAAGCAAAGTGAAGGAACTAGAAAAGAGTTTGTAGCAGTTACTATAAAGAACTTTTCCTGTTCTCAGAGATTTAGCATGAAAAATGGGAGTTTAAACATGAATTTTAATAATTTTGGAAAAATGTTTATAGCAGCCTTAGTCCTGATAGTTGAAAACAAGAAACAACCCAAATATTCATCAACAGGTTGATGGACGAATTCTAATAACTTTATACTAAAATAAAAAGAAATAAACTTCTGATACAATGTAACGACATGCATGAACCTCAAGAACATTATGTTGAGTGAAAAATGCCACACACAAAAAAGTTCATACTGATTGACTACACCTATACAAAGTTCAAGAAAAGGCAAAAATAATATATGTGACAGAACAGTGGTCACCTTGGAAAGTAGAAGAGGAACTGACTGGGAAAGACCAGAAAGGAACTTTCCGGGATGATGAAATGTTCTAATATCTTGTTTTCAGTGGTGGTGACATGGATATATACAATTGTCAAAATTCACCGCACTAAGCCCTTAAGGTTACTGCACTGTACGTAAATTATACCACAATAATAGAAAAAAAGCCTTATGAATACTTCATATCTTCTAATTAGGGATTCCTTCACAGAATTTTTATTTAAAATGTAATCTTAAGATCCTCATCTTCATATTACAGAATTTTTAACATGTTTCTTAAAATCTGTATTATTTTTGTAAATTACACCGCAATATGTATACAAGTAAAATGTTTAGTGCGGATCAGATATGGCACTAAACCAACTAACGGTAGAGCCTTTGCCCTATCAGACGCTATTCAGAAACCAGAGGAACTTGGTTTGATATATTCCTTTTTCGTGAATTAGCTCAGTGGCTCCTTCATAAGCACTCACACAGATTTCAGGGATATGTAAAAGACATCTGTTTTGAGTTATTGCCCTTGGAGGTGGTGAGGCTTTATGCTGACTCATTCACACCCTCTCACCTGACCTCCCATAACCCAGCACATATATCCGTAAAGCAGTTGGTGCAGGTTAGGGATTTAATCTGTGGTGACTGGAGCTGAGGCTCTCTTTCACTAAGTATATTTGCCTGTATGGAAATAAGAACCCTGACCTTGGCCTCATTAGCACTCTCTTCCAAACAGCTAAGTGAATCAGCCGCTGGCACAGACAAATAATAAACCGAAAACACGTGGGGTTGAGAGTGCTATTAAGGTGCACAGAAGGCCATTCTTTTCCCTTTAATCCCTTGGTGACATGAAGCAAATTTTCAAGCTCTCTAATACCCAGAATCACAGCTCCATCCTTACTGCTGCCCAGCTTTTGCATTCTGTGCCCCCAAAACAAATATACAAGTAAGAAGTATGACTTTTAGTCCATACGGAAGGGTTTATGTAAAATGTCCCAATACTTCATTTTGTTCCTAAATCAAAACAGACCTGAAGATAAGTCCTCATCTCACTGGGCCTCTCAGTGTTGTGAGAAAGCCCCCGAGAACTTACCTAGGTCACGTCAGTTGGATGAAGCCCTCCTGTCTTCAGTCCACACCAATCACCATCCATCACTGTCTGAGCTCTTGCACTCCCTTAAGTTCAGGCAGCTCTGCTGATTCCTGCCAAGCTTGCACAGAACTCTTTGCCAGGGCTGAAAGGCCCAGAGTCTAAAGTCCAGTCTGTCTAGGGGCACCACACAGTCTTTCCTCTCCAAGTTCTTCCCCAGGGTGCTTCAAGGGAGCTGGGCATGGGTCTCTGCTCCATGAAGAACAAACCAAAGACCACCATTCTTTTGCAGTCTTGAAGAGTTTCTCTTGCTCTCTGCTTCTATCCCCCCTAGGATAGGGTTTGGGGAGGAGGAAAGGAGGAAAGAAAATAAAACAAGAATATGTAAATTGACATTTCAATTATGCAAACATATGCACATATCCTAACAATATCACCTATATCAACATATCAAGCCATATAGCTGGTTTTGATTTGACACTCTATTGCTGATCAGCTGTGAGTACTCAGATAAGCTACCTAAAAACAGAGAGCCTCAGTTTCCTCATCTACACAATGGGAATACACTGTAGGCTGACTATTTTATGTACAAGTCTATTATGAGGACTAAAGTAAACAGCAATGACTATGCATTATTTATAGAGTCTGTATTCCACTACTATTTCATGTATCTTCTATGTCATCCTCAAACACTGTCAAAGATGTGATGGTGTTTTACAATGAGCAAAGAATGGCACAAAAGTTATATAATGTTGTCCTTTTTGAATGAAGACCCAGTAATCATATCTTAATATATTTTTTAAATTTTCTTCCGGGCTTCCCTGGTGGCACAGTAGTTGAGAGTCCGCCTGCCGATGCAGGGGACACGGGTTCGTGCCCCGGTCCAGGAAGATCCCACATGCCGCGGAGCGGCTGGGCCCGTGAGCCATGGCCGCTGAGCCTGCGCGTCTGGAGCCTGTGCTCCGCAACGGGAGAGGCCACAGCAGTGAGAGGCCCGCGTAACACACACACACACACACACACACACACACAAAATTTCTTCCATGCCTGCCCTCAACTACTACATTGCATATCACATATTCCTACATTCTACTAATTGTGAAGAACTTTATTCCAATTATTTTCCCATTATCTCTCATGCTCAAATCCAAACTTCTACATGACGGCTCTATATTTGGGCAGCTGTTAATCTAACAAATGCTTTTTACTTTATATCAATTTAAAAATGAAAGGGCTACCAAAGAACGCCTTCACCATCTTGTCTTAGAGCTATGTTAAGTCTCTGGGCATAATCTCATCTGCAGGGACCTTGATCCCACAAGAGATCAAACTGGTTCACTGCATAGCGAACATCATGATGTTTGAAACTGATGACTAATAGTAGCATGTACTACGTTAGATGCCTAAGACACACACTTACCAAAGGGGAGAAGTAACAACCCTTGAAAGCTAGGAGTCAGCCACCTAGATGAGGTTTCTAGGAGTCCAATATTCTGGATCATACTAGGATATTCCCTCCAAAGTGAAAGAAAAGTTGTTGCCCCTTGCACCAACTATAACCAGGAATAATTTTGATCATGTGATGGCCCTCTGTATTTTGGAGACAACATATGGCACATTCGAGTGTGGTCCTCTGACCAATTTGGTGTATAAACCACAATGCAGCCAGATATGCGTGGTGACCAAGTAAAAGAAGGCTTTGCAACTAGTCCAGGATATAGATTCTAGACTAATCCTGCACAAGCTATACTGCTACATGGGCCTTATGACCCAGCAGATCCAGTAGCACTTGATGTTTCCATGGTAAATAGGGATCCTGTATGGAGCCCACGGCAAACCCCCAAAGGATAACCATGGTGCACACCTGAGGGTTTGAAGTAAAGAGGTGCCCTCTTTTCCAGAAAATTGTTCTTTTGAGAAACTTCTCTGCCTTGCTATTGGACCTGATAGAGAATGAACCCCTGGCCCTGTGACTTGAGCTGCCCATAACTGACTGGGTATTATCTGATTCATTAGGTCACAAAATTAAGCAGGTACAGCAACACTTCATCCCCCAGTGGAAATGGTATGTGTAAAATCAGGCTCAAAAAGATCCCAAAGGAACAATAAAGTCACAAGTGTGGATAGCTCAGGCTTTTATAGCACATTCTTCTGCTGCAATGCCATCCTTCTTTCATCTACTGCTAGGTTTTTATGGAGATCTGCCTGTGAAAAAAATGACTGAGGAAGGGTCTGGTTTACAGACTTTTTTCTCATTATACTGGCAAGCTAGGAATAGAGCACTGTAGCCACAGTTGGGAGTGTGCTCAAAAAAACAAAACAAACAAAAACACTGGAGAAGGGAAATGCTCTCAGTAGGAAAATCTTTAAGCAATATATCACAATGCCCACTTCGACTGGACTGAGAGATGGCCCAAAATATGGACAGACCTGCACTGCTTCATGGGTAATGACTAATGGTTTGGCTGGATCATTGTGGATTTGGAAAGAAAGGATGGAAAGATTGTCTGCAAGGCAGTATGTAGATGGACCTCTTAAATTGGCACACAGCATGAGGATATTTATATGAATGTTAAGTGTTATGTGACTGCTCACAAAGTCATATGCTATAGACGAAGCTCTCAATAATCAGGTAGAAAAGAAAGCCTATTCAATGGATGTCTGTCAGTTTCTTACTCCAAACACCCAGGTACTTAGTCGATAAGTTCACGTACACAAGACATAGCGTAAGGAACGGGGTGGGGGGGGTGCATACAGGCCCAACAACAGGGAGGTCCCATCACCAACTGTGATCTGGTTATCAGTGATCTGATGAGGTCTAGAACTGAGAAGACTCTCTAAGGCATCTCTTAGTCATTCATCATGTGCAAAAAAAGAGACAGGACTGAAAAATAATTTAGACCATTGAAGAATGAAGGTATGGGTCACCTCATCAGGTAAAGAACACTGACCAGCTGGCTGAAGGCAAAGGGAATATAGAATGGGTGGTAGAAAAAGGAATTTATAAATATCATCTGTGGCTTTGTGACCAGTTTCAGAAATAAAGTAACAGATGTGAATTGTTTCTTCCTCACTTGTTTCCATTCATTTTCTTTTTCCTAACTCCCTATTATTCTATATAAAAAGTGTTGGTGACAAATTTATAATAGTCTTTCATGAAAAAATAAAAAGATAATTAACATCACCTGAAGATGGATATGAAGAACATTAGAGATTTGTGTCTCCGTTTTGGGGGATAAGAAGGTGAAAGTATGTATTTACAAAGGGACGTTTTAACTTACCAGGCAGAAGCATGACATTGTTATTGTCGTACAGAAGTTTTAAAATGGGTAGAAGAGAGTGTGTGGGGAATCGGTAGCCAAAGGGTGGGGGGATCTGTGATCCTTTATTCATGTACTGTCTCTCACCTTTCTACATTGTGCCCTGTGACTCTGGGGCTGGTGATATAGGGTCCACATTTCTAAGACTCTTTTTGCGGCATGTTCCAGTTAGATTCTGCCAGTGAGAGGTATTATGTGGGGAGACTGAACGGGAGGAGAAGAGAGGAGATTTTTCCCACCTCCAGTAGCTGTCAGCATCTCTCCCACACAAATAGGCAGCAAAGACTCTTGCATCTTTTGGCGCCTCAGGACAGCCATGCAGAACCCCGCAGGGGCTAGACACAGCCATGCTGCCCTCTCAGAAGTCCCAGGAGCCCCAGCACTAGCTGTGAAGCACCCCCTCAGAGGTCTGAGCACAGCTGCATGGCCCCCTCTCAGCCAACTCAGCACAGCTAAGCCGTGGCCTCTCCCACCACGCTCCGAGCTGAGGTAGCAGCTTCCCACCTCCGCTCCCCACTTCTGCTGTCTCCACCTTTGTTTTTTTTTTGTTCTCCTAGCCCTAGGGGTGGTAGCTACTTCTGATTTACTGATCTCTGGGTAAGCTTACCATCCTTTTCCTTTCTTTCAGGCTATTAATCCCTTGTATTGAATCCCCTCTGTTTAAAATACCTACTGTGGTTTCTGATTTCCTAACTAGACCCTGACAGATACTACAATATAAATTAAAAGTTGATAATAAAAAATGTTTAAACACAAGCCAAAATGAAAATATTTAATATTTATAAACATCTTTTATTATTCTGAGTTTTAAAGAATTAAACTTCCTCCAGAATTTGACCTCTTTCTATCCCTGGATAGTGTGAAACCTCACTTTCCCTTGGGATCACATAATTGCATGTCGGTCTACCAAGTGGCATCTTACCCAGCTTCTAGTCTTCTTCCCCCAAACACAGAAACAGGATACATATCCCCTCCTAGAGTGCTGAGAACAGAGACTAAAACCACTGTTTAGATGTGATTGTCAGGAAGTCAAAACAATGACTTTTTTCAAAAATTGCAGACTCAGCACGTGCCCATTACACAGAATGCTTTCCACTTCTCAGATCATGTGCTATAAAAACACAGTGAGCCACTTCCTGTCTTTTGGTGGGGGTCATGTGGGTCAATCTTTAGACTGAAATGTGAACTTCCTAGTTCTATCACATGTCATGACGAGAACAGCAATTTGGGCAGACATGCGTGCTAATGCTACTTGGAAGAAAATTTGTGAAGGACTGGCTCTTGAGAAAAAACACTCTTCCTTGGGAATGTGACAACATTTACAGACTTCCTAAAAGTTCTGTACAAATGAGTTTTTTCAAAATAGAACCGTGAGCAGAATAAGGTGTTCCTCCTTTGCTTTCCATTTTATTTCTGTGACCCACCCCCAATCAGCACCTGTACATAAGGACATGACATAGTTTCCATGTGGAAGCTCTTTTGAAAAGTGAGGTGAAAGGGAGCCTCTAGGATAAAGTGAGGGCTCCCACGACCATGGATATTGGAATTCCTATTGTGGATAAACAAGCAATGGAAAACTTCTCAGTAATACGCTTTCTTTTCCATTACTTATTAAGTTCATCCCACAGAGGTGGAGATGGCAACTTTCCATTGTACTGGGAGACCGGGACTTGAGTTTAGCGTCATCCTTGCTTCTGCAGAGGGGTTACAAGCAAGATAATAAGATGGGCAAGACCAAGATAATATGATCGTTCACACTGCCATCATGGGCCTCCTCTTAGCATATTTCCAATGGGCTCTTATTTTAAAGGAGGCTCTGACCCTTCTCTAACTTGTCATGTTACTAGTCACACGGCTTTAGTAATTGTCAGGCTACAGACAAAAGAGTGAAGAGGAGAAAAAACCATCTAGCCATTTTTAAATATTTAAATAAGGGACAAGGCCACCATTTTGAATGTGAACTGTTGCTTATTGTAAGAACAGCTGTTTTGGCCACTGGCCTACAGATGAGGTCTAAGACAGAAGATTTTTTTTAATGAGGAAAGAGCACAGGAATATTGAGAAAGGATACTGCTTTTCCTAGGCGGCTAGTCTTTCTAGAGGTACTTTACCTAGATCTTCTTCCTGCTCCAAACCAGAGGAACAGATTAGGTTGTCCCACTGAGAGTGGAGACTTGAGGTTTGGGAGGACCAGAAAAATCACTGGAACTTGAGAGAAGCATCACCTCCTCCAGAGATAATTAGTTTCTCCTTCTCCATACTTCCACTTCCACACCTGTCGTAATTATTTGCTTAGATCTGTCTCTTTGCTGGAAGGCAGGAAACACATCTATTCATCTCGGTGTATGCCCAGCATTAGCCAGTGGCTGGCACAAGAGGGTTCCATGAATGATGATCAAGTAATGATTGAACAAAGGAGGCATGCTTGGAAACTAGGTCTTTACCTCAGTCATGAACCTGCCTGGATATTCAGAATGAAAATTGTTGGCAGAGGTTGGATCAGAACATTGTTAAAGCACATTACCTAAAGTTTCAGGATTTTAGCAATAGGAAAAGGAATGATAAAGAAGCCAGGGGCCCCAGGTCAAGAACACGATGAAGGAAGGGGAACATAGAGGAAAGGGCTTCCTGCTGACGATGTGTCCTGTAGCCCCAAAGACCTTACCTCTGAAAGCCATCTGTCACCTCCCTTCCTTTAAGCCTTAGGATATCAACTGCTAAGATCACCCCAAGTACATGATTATATGCACACACACCTGTATGTGTGCAAAATATAATGTCTTTCCTATCAAGAAGTCAGCCTTCAGGCTTCTCTCGTGGCACAGTGGTTAAGAATCCACCTGCCAATACAGAGGACACGGGTTCGAGCCCTGGTCCAGGAAGACCCCACATGCCGTGGAGGAACTAAGCCCGTGCACCACAACTACTGAGCCTGCGCTCTAGAGCCTGCATGCCACAACTACTGAAGCCCGCACGCCTAGAGCCCGTGCTCCGCAGCAAGAGAAGCCACCGCAATGAGAAGCCCGCACACCGCAATGAAGAGTAGCCCCCGCTCACCACAACTAGAGAAAGCCCGCGGGCAGCAACAAAGACCCAACGCAGCCAAAAATTAATTAATTAATTAATTTTTTAAAAAAGGAAATATTTCTCTTTGCCAGAGGCTGACTTCTTTTTTTTTTAATTTATTTATTTTTATTTATTTTATTTTTGGCTGTGTTGGGTCTTCGTTGCTGTGTGCAAGTTTTCTCCAGTTGCGGCAAGCAGGGGCTACTCTTCGTGGCAGTGTGCGGGCTTCTCTTTGCAGTGGCTTCTCTTGCTGCGGAGCACGGGCTCTAGGCACTTCAGTAGTTGCGGCTCGCGGGCTCTAGAGTGCAGGCTCAGTAGTGGTGGCACACAGGCTTAGCTGCCACGCGGCATGTGGGATCTTCCCGGACCAGGGCTCGAACCCGTGTCCCCTGCATTGGCAGGCAGATTCTTAACCACTGCACCACCAGGGAAGCCCAATGAGAAATATTTCTTAAAGTATTACGAGCAAAGGAAAAAACACAACAAAAACAAAACCTCAGACAAAAAACAGAGAGAAAAAAATGGTGAATAGTTGAAGTCCTGAAATAACACCCATTCAAAATGATTGTTATTTAGAAAGAAAGAAATGCCCTTTTATATTTATGTATATGAGGAGGGCTATCCTAGCCAGGCTGGAGTTGGCTCCCCTGCATGGTTCCCCTCAGAGTCTCTCAACACTAACTAGGTCTGGAAATCAAGACCCCAGGGACTAGCAGGAGACTGAAATGCTGCCTGAACACTGGAGAGCACACTAAATTATGCTCCCTTTTCTCGGGACAGGCTTCCAATTTGGTTCTGATCATAGGCTTTGGAGTTCTGGGCCTATCTCAGACAGGTGATTAGAGCCTTCTGAGTTGGAAACCAGGGTGCCTGACATCAAAGCACCATCCTCTTTGGATTACCTACTTTTTGATCCGTGGCCTGTACCTGTCAAAGATAATGCACAGAAAGAAATCAAGAGAACTAGCTCACTTATGAACTGTCAATAAAAAAGCCTAAATAAAATAGTGGTCAATCAAATCTGGAACTGGGTTGAAAGGATCCACAAATAATGGGGACCTTTATAATAGAGGGAACAGACTGCAACACCTGAAACCATTGATCAATCACTAAATATAGGACAACCGAGTTGCATGTGCCTCCTAATGTGGTACAAAATCAAGGGTACAGCATCACCTCTGACATATTCTTGCTTAAAATTTGAACTTGAGTCTAATCAAGGCTGTAGGTCTAACTACCAGTTGTAGGAAATGCGAGGGAAAGGAGACTGTTTACAACCACAGGATGCAGTCAATTGAATCTTGAACAAGGAGGTCAACAAATGACCCCATTTCTTTAACAAAGCATGAAGAACATAAAAAGAAAGGGAGAGATCTTGTTGATTAAGAGACTTCTTAAACCAACCATTAGAAAAAGCTCAATATTTGTGGCAATTGGAGAAAACTGAACTTGGACAGGTTATTAGATGTCTCTAAGAAAACAGTATTAATTGGTACTTTTGTTAGATATCATAATGACATTGAACTTGAATTTTTTTTAAGTCCTTATCTGTTAGAGAGCCACATTATAGTATTTACGGGTAAAATGATAGATTGTCCTAGAGTTTGCTTTAAAACATTCCACCAAAAAGGGAAGGATAGAATAGTTGAATCAAGAATGTTGATAATTATAGAATTTGGTATAGATTATATGAGGATTCATTATGTTATTCTCTACACTTTGAAGTTTCTTTGAAAATTTTCATGACTAAAATGAAATAAAAATAAACACCACGACCAAATAAGGGAGTTTCCAGAAATGCAAGAATGATTTGAAAGTTAAAATACTTCACCATGACAAAAAGTTAACAGAGAAAAATCATTTAATCAACTTAATAGACCCTAAAAAGGTCTTTGAAAAGTTCAATATGTTGTCCTGACTTTAACAACAAAATATTGGAAACAACAGAGGATCTGGTAAATGTATTTAAGTATCTCCACCTGATAAAATACCATGCATTTGTTTAAAATGATGTTAAGAGAGAACAGTGACATGGAAACATACTCAAGATGTGCTAAGTAGAAAAAAACTTTCCCAGAAGATTACGGCATGATTTCATGTTATATTAACATATATACCAAAGTGTGGAGAGTGGTTAAATGTGCATTTGGATTTGGTGTTGTTTGTGGTTTTCATTTTCTTTCTTGTACTTGGCTGTATTTTCCAAAATGTCTACAGATAACACATATTACTTTTTAAATAAGGGAATAGCACACAATGTTATTTTAATTTTTTTGAAACTCCTGTGGTCATTTCTTCAGTCACAAATACACCTAAATTAACCCTGGTCTTACTAATATTTCTCCATTTTGCCCAAAAGAATATCTTAAGAGACTTGTCAAATGCCTTGTTGGAATTAAAATCCAATGTTTGCAGTGTTTCCTGTGTAATAATGTTATTGAAATAAAAATCAGAAGCCCTATTAAAACATGGTATTCATATTAAACATCTTGAACTACCCTGAGATTATTAGGTTATATCAAATGTATTTTAAATAATTCCTATTGTACAACTCTGCATGAAAATGGCACAAGGTTTGAGAAAATGAAAAAATGGAATCAGTTTTTATGCAGCAGGAGATTGGGAATTTATCCTTTTTCATTTTCTTTGCAACGTTCCAAAGGACAAGAAACTATGTAGTACATTTTAGAATGATTTGTAT
The DNA here is from genome assembly GCF_005190385.1 of Monodon monoceros. Classification (NCBI taxonomy): domain Eukaryota; kingdom Metazoa; phylum Chordata; class Mammalia; order Artiodactyla; family Monodontidae; genus Monodon; species Monodon monoceros. Next base: position 89,066,806 of record NW_021703767.1, read on the forward strand.
CCAAAGTGAATTAAATTGTTAAAATTTCAGTAAGAGGCTTCAGTTATCCCTCTCTCTCTCTCTCTCTCTCTCACTCACACACACACACACAATGTAGTACTTCATGAGATACTTCTTTGCTGCAAGAGTATGAGAGGCAAACCCATGATTTTCTTAACCAAATAATAAATGAATTATTAGGAAATAGAATTAAGCTTTATTATGAACTTGCTTTAAAAAGGGCATTCCCTAAGAAAAGTATAATTAACCTTTAAAAATAAGCTCTGGAGATATCACTGAGCTGAAGGAACAATATGCAGGCTACTATCTTCATTCAAATAACTAAACTTGCCTAATTAGCACCCAGACTATTATGACTTGAGAGAGAGCATGGCCTAATGAAGGTCAGCTGGACTGCATGCTAAATAAAATGCAAGAATGTTAGGTAGCATTGACTACTGACCTTCCTCCTATATTTAGTTTTTCGCATCCCTGAAAATACAAAACTATCTTTAAAATGCTCATTTTCCAAATGACCCGGGTGGACTTGACATGAGATGATTCTTGACTGGTGTAGCCTGACAGCTGTATGATGTTATGTCCTGAGCTTTTCTTCTAATAAAAGAAATACACTGATCCAAGTTCTCATATAATCTAAAGTAAATATATCTAATTTCTATATAAATTGTTGAACTGCTATTTTAAATGAATAGGTTTTACCCTATTTTTTCTCATCCTTTTAACACAGGTTCCAAACCACAGACTGGAGAAATATATAATATTGAAAGTAAAAATTTATAATACTGAAAGTTTCAACTTGAGCCAAGTTTTGAAATACCATGAGACTTATATTAATAATAGTACCGTTTATTCATTTAATTCCAGTGAATTCAAGAGCTACATGATATATCAAAGTACCTAACTATCCTTTTTTTTTCAGTATTCTTATAAAATTTTTGATATATGTTATATTGGCCTACAAACATGGAATTTTAGAGACTGGGAGAAAAGCAGATCATTTAGCCTACTCTTTTTACTTACTGTTACAAATTCTAAAGTAGACTTGGAGATGCTAGTCTATATGATAGGATGTTACAAAACATTATTCTTTAGGGTTGAAGTTTCTGTTTCCCGCCAACCTAATAGGGAAAAAGAAAATGCACACAGACACACACACACACAGACACACACAGACACTGCAGTGAATAGAATCCAGTGTTGATATAAATAAATCCTTTTACAGTGGAATGATTTTATCCATTACCAAGTTATTCACACTTAATTTCTATTCACAAAACTTGAAATAGTTCTTTTCTGTTGGGCACTAGTCTTTCTGAGGATTTCTCCAGAATCTATAGTTCTAGCCATGCTCTCTCTTTCCTAAGCTCCAGATCCATATTTCTACCAGTCTCCTGCTCATCTCCATCTGGATGACTCACAGGAACTCATTTTCCCCACCCTACATCCAACCCACTTCTTCCTTCAGGGCTTCTAAACTCAGAAAATGCAACTGCCATCCACATAGTCATATTATCATGAGGGTTGGAAATTTTCCCTTACTGTCCGTGCTTCATTAGATACCAAGTCCCAGAGAGCCTATGAAACATTCCTCAAATGTATATATTCTATTATATTACCAATGGCTTTTTCCTATTAAGGTCATCTTTTCCTTTCAAGAATAATATTTTAAAGGACTCTGAATAGACTTCTGTTTCTGGCCAACACAAAATAACAGTATAGTTGGTGCCCTGTAACTGTGAGTTCCACATTCAAAGATTTAACCAACTGCAGATTGAAAATATTCAGCAAGGACTTCCCTGGTGGCGCAGTGGTTAAGATCCGCCGGCCAATGCAGGGGACATGGGTTCGATCTCTAGTCCGGGAAGATCCTACATGCCGTGGAGGAACTAAGCCCATATGCCACAACTACTGAGCCCACGTGCCACAACTACTAAAGCCCACACGCCCTAGAGCCCATGCTCCGCAACAAGAGAAGCCACCGCAATGAGAAGCCCAGGCACTGCAACAAAGAGTAACCCCCACTTGACCCAACTAGAGAAAGCCTGTGCATGGCAACAAAGACCCAACGCAACCAAAAATAAATAAATAAATAAACAAATAAATGAAAGGGTGTTTTAAAAAAAAGAAAATATTCAGCAAAACAATTCCAGAAAGTTCCAAAATCAAAACTTGAAATTGCTGCACACAGGTAACTATTTACATAGCATTTACACTGTATTTACAGCTATTTACCTAGCATTTACATTGTATTAGGTATTAGAAGTAATCTAGAGATCATTTAAAGTATACGGAAGGATGTACCATTTTATATAGGAGACTTGAGAATCCACAGATTGTGGTATCCACAGGAAGCGGGGATGGGGCTTGGAATCCATCCCAACACCCACCCCCATTCCGGGGGATGACTGTAACTGAAATTATCCTGAAACAAACATTTCTTCATATGAAACAACAGTTCACAAAACTTTGGTCATCAGGCAACAGAGGACAGTGATCCTTGACAGACAGGAAACAAATAAGATTGGCACTATGATTGCCTTAGCTTTGCACTTAGAAAAACTTTTCATGCTTGGCACAGGGAGGGGAATCTAAGTGGAGCCTGACTGTCTCCCTGAGTTGAGGAGACAGAGTTGTGAGTGTGAGGAAGCCAAAGCATCTAGAATTCACAGCGCAGATTACCAGAGGGAAAAGAGCTGGACATCTGCAGAGCGTAGCCCTTGGTGTTCAGCCGAGTACTGATCACTGCATGTGGGTGAGGCCAAGTTAAAATCACAAAACGAAACTGAAAATATTAAAGGGAATAATACCCTATCCTCAGGTGGACTGAAAAAATTGCCTGTTCCCATCAGCCAAATTAGAAAGCCTCATAATTCATGGGGGCATCAATGAGAATAGTTAAACGGGGCTTTGCCCAAGTAACAGGGAAAAACTAGTCCTAGATTAAACATTGTTTTGGTCCTGCTTAACAAAGTTTTAAAGCCAGCCACAAAAGTAGCTACTGTTTCAAAGGAATTTAGGCACAACCCAGAATAAAGCTCACGAATATTTATAGGAATATTAAAATATCCAACAAGGTAAAAATCACATGCCTGACATCAAACCAAAAGTTACAAAGCAAGAAAAGAAGCAGAAAATATGGCCCATGAAGACTAGAAAAATCAGTCAATCAAAATTGACCAACAATTCATGTAGATGACATATTTAGTGGATAAGGATATTAAAACAGTGATTATAGCTGTATTATATGTGTTCAAGAAGCTAGAGGAATGATTAAACATGTTAACTAGAGACATGGAAATATAAAGACTCAAACTGAATTGCTAGAGATGAAAATTACAGCATCTGAGATGAAAAATGTACTAGATGGAATTAATGGCAGATTAGACATTGCAGAAGAAAACATTACTGAATTTGAATACCTAACAATAGAAACTGTCCAAAATGAAACACAGTGAGATTAAAAAGTCTGAAAAATGAAATAAAAAGAGCTACAGTGAGCTGTGGGACAACTTTAACAGGACTAATATACTAATTCCCAAAGGAAAGGGGGAAGGGAAAAAAAATGGCTAAAAGTTTTCCAAATTTGATGAAAACTATTAACTCACAGATTCAGAAACTGAAAAAAAAACTCAAGTACAAGATGCATGAATAAGACTGCATCAAAGCACATCATAATCAAATTACTTAAAACCAGTGATTATTAGAAAATCATAAAAACAGCCACAGACAAAAGATACATTACATGCGGAAGAACAAATATACATTTTCATATATATATACACATATACATAGATATATGAAAGATTTCTCATTGGAAACAGCACAATCTAAAAGATACTGGGGCATCATCATTAAAGTACTGAAAGAAAAAATGGTCAACCTAGAATACTTTACCAGTGAAAATATCTTTCAAAAAAGAAGGCAAAATAAAAACTTTTTCAAACACAAAACAGCTTTATCATCAGCAGACATGCTCTACAATAAATGTTAAAAAAGGCATTTTAACGAGAAGGAAAATGATACTATATTATGTCCACACAAAGGAATGAAGAGCACCAGAAATGGAAAATACATTGGTAAATATGAAACATTTTTGTCATTTTTTAAAGTATCATTAAAAGACAATTGACTGTTTAAAACAAAAATAATAACCATGTATTATGGGTATACAGTAAATGGAGACTTTAAATATATGACATTTAAAAAAGCCTGGGGAGAAAGAAATGAAAGTATAGCACAGTAAGGTTGGTACACTATATGTGAAGTAGAATCATATCACCTGAAGGTAGATGGTGATGATTTAAAGATGTATACTATAAACCATAAAGAAACCACTTAAATACCATAACATAGAGATACAGCTAGTAAGGTAATAAAGGGGATGAAACTGTCATAAAAATACTCAATTAACTCAAAAAAGGTAGTAAAAAAGCAAACCAAAACCAGATAACAATGGGTTTCAAGTTTTGTTAATTTGTTTTCTCAGCAAAACCTCTTTAATACAGAGAACCTTACAGTTAAGCTGAATATAATGAATAGATAAAAGTAACAGTGCTCTGGTTAAAGTGGGAGTGGGAAAGCCTCGATTCCTCCCTGCCTGTCCCCCTAAGTAGGTCCTGCAGCAAGAGCGGCTCACAGCACTTCTGCGTGACCCACTCCCAGCCCAGAACTCCTCCTTCCTAGGTGGAGAACTGAGGATAAAAAGACCAAGTGACGCACACAAGTTACTGACCTGTGACTGAACCCTAGATTGTTTTACTCAATATTAACTCCACCATGCTGCTGAGAATAGAAAAATATGGGAAGCATATGAAAACTATCAATTGTTATATCAGAAAAAGAGAGTGAAGAAATTCAAAAAAGAATAATGAGCGTATCTTGACAAACCTAACCACAAATCTATTTTTTTACCCAAGATAAAAGTAAATATTAGGTATTTGAGTTGATATTTCCACTAATGTTCATTAGTATTTGTTTTCTTCGATCTGTATTGGCCATTTGGGGGTTTCTGATACATGAAGACAACCCAGGGAATTAATTTCAGATATGCTGAATTTGAAATAAAAACAACTTATTAGTTTCAGTGAATTAAAAACACCACACCCTGCATATCCTGCCAAATCAGCTGAAGGCTGAAGAAATATTTTATTCTTCTGGAAAGGCCTCTTTCTCCCCTTTTTCTTTTCATTTTAATGGTGGAAAGATGGTATAATGAATTCTGTGATAATGGCCTTCATTACTGTAAACTGAAATCAAATGCTCCAATTTCAATCTGTTTCAGATTTGAAATGATTATGCTGATAAGTAGTAAAGAAAACAGACATATAAGGGATATTTCCAAATAACGTGATCTATTTATTTCAATATAACATGAGCCCTAAAAACAAAAACCAACAAAATATACTGCAGAACTTGGCTATAAATTTCAGTGTATGGTTCCCTCAGTAGGAATACTATTTCTATGGTAAACATTTAAGTGTTTAGTTGAGAGGACCATTTCATTAACACAGGTGTGACTTCGGATGGCAGCAGAGCCAAACCTGTGTACAGTGAAGCTGCCATTCTTCAAGTACAAGAACAGTCTTAGGCTCTGACCAGCTTCAACATTTCATATCAAGCTAGTACTTACAAATGTTCGGTCTCCTACTTGGTATCTCACTACTCCATTTCTGTGGCTGCCATTGAGTTCCAAAGTTACGTAGCAAAAAAATATTTTATAGGTTTTATTCGTTAGAGTAGGCTAAATGAGTGTAAAAGCAGTATTATCAACTTTTTTAACTAAAACTAAAAATTGTTATCACTATACATTGATAAATAGTTTCTTTTAAAACTCTTCAATCCAATATTGCTTCTACCCAAACCAAGATTATTTTGAAAGCATGAATAAAGTGGAATGCAAAATCAATGATGTCAATGAGCTTATTTTACCTTACAGCACGTGTGAGGATATGAAACCTAGTCCTGTGTATGAGCTGCTTTTTTTAAACATGCATTTTTAAAAGGGAAAATTTTTTTAAATCAGTAATGTTGAGATTGAATAAATAAAATTTTAGTTTTTAAAATTAAACTCATAAGCAAATAAACCATTTGGTTTGCATGATTCAGGTTTAGCTTTATTATAAACAAGGTTTATTACTCAGTCTGACTTTTGATCAAAGCTTTCACAGTTCTCCTTCAAGTCAGTAGAGAACATAATTTTCATGCCTTGTTTTGAAAAGAATCTTAATCAAAATTAAAAACGACAGTGCAAATCTCTTGAAATCCAAAATGAACCATAAAAATTTATTAAAGTAGGATTAATACTATTAATTGTTTAATGCAAGGATTGCTTGGACATTTTATCAATATTTACAAAAACAGAGAGCTATAAGAGAGATTTAGTTACCTGTCTTCAGGTGGATGAATGTCTAAAACTATTACTTCTCAATGGAGACAAGAGATGGAATATGGAATAATCTGAAAACATCCTTCAAACTATGCACATTCCCTCTCCCTATCAGGGGAAATGTGAATGGTTGGGAAAATAGCCAAGCTTAATCAGAAGGTCACCCCCCCACCCCCCCTTCCTAAGAACTCTCATCTAACCATCTTCATGATAATCTCTACGAATAAAGATTCAATAATAATAATGATAATAAAATAATGACAAATTCTTATATTGTGTCACTTTGCTATTTACAAAGCCCTTTTATTTAACTGTCTCTCTTTTTCTAAATATTTGTTTATTTATTTGGCTGCGCCGGGTCTTAGTTGCGGCATGCAGGACCTTCACTGTCACGTGTGGGATCTTCATTGCCGCATGTGGGATCTTTAGTTGCAGCATGTGGGCTCTTAGTTGAGGCATACGGGATCTAGTTCCCTGATCAGGAATCAAACCCAGGCCCCTGCATTGGGAGCACAGATTCTTAACCACTGGACTGCCAGGGAAGTCCCTTAATTGTCTCTTTTGAGCCTCACAGCAATTCTATGAAGTAGGCATCCCATTTTATAGGGTCAAAGAAATCAAAGGTTTTCCCCAGTTTAGCTGCATATTCTAGCTGTATATGCTAGAGCTGAGGGCTAGCATTTAAGGTTACCTAATGCTCAGTTCAGTACTCTTTCTCCTGTATAATACAGTCTCCAATGTCATAATGAGACGGTGCTCCCTCAATTTTTTTTTTTTTTAAAGAAGATGTTGGGGGTAGGATTTTATTAATTAATTAATTTATTTTTGCTGTGTTGCGTCTTCGTTTCTGTGCGAGGGCTTTCTTTAGTTGTGGCAAGCGAGAGCCACTCTTCATCACAGTGCGCGGGCCTCTCACTATCGCGGCCTCTCTTATTGCGGAGCACAGGCTCCAGACACGCAGGCTCAGTAGTTGTGGCTCACGAGCCTGGTTGCTCCGCAGCATGTGGGATCCTTCCAGACAAGGGCTCGAACCCGTGTCCCCTGCATTAGCAGGCAGATTCTCAACCACGGTGCCACCAGGGAAGCCCTCCCTCAATTTAATTAAAAAAAAAAAAAAAGTTGCTCTGACTTGTATGCAAGTCAGTTTTTTCATTTAGTTCCCTCTCATGTTATTCCAACTTCTGGGTTAAGACTTCTAAAAAGATATGAAAGGAAACAAAAGAAAGAATTTCCCTCCCCCAACACATTAAATTTCAGTAAAATACAGATTCAAAAACATTCTTAGGCATAGGTTCACCAAAGTCAACCAAGAAAAGAAAGAGGTGTAACCTGATGCTATATATCAAAAATTAATGGCCAGGGAAAGAAAGAGAAGATTCTGAGAGAAACAAGAGAGCTGGTCTAACTCAGCCACAGACTCTAAGATCAGACCCTCAAAGTCATATTAGCTTCATAAAATAAACAGAAGAAAAGGTACTCAGCTTAGAACCCTTGCTCAGAGAGGAAGTCATGTGGGAAATGAGTCAAGAAGTCTCCCATGCTGTAAAAGAGGCAAGCCTGGACAGAACTGATCCAGGCAAGAACAGACAGAAAATAAATGTAAAAACCTGAAAACAAAATACAGGGAAAGAAGGAAGGAAGGGCAGAAGAAAAGACAGAAAAGATCTAGAAGGAAATCATTAACATTTGCTTCATACCATAACATAACTTAAGGAGAATATGCATTCAATAAAGTATGAGCTCAAAGATAAACTGACAACAACACGAGAGTAAAACGAAGATTTAACTGAAATGATATTATCATAAAACTAATTGATAAACCAGAGATGACAAGAAATAGACACCACTGAATATGAAATTTTAAAAGACAAATAAAAATTCAATTAGAACACTTAACAAATATAGAGAAAATAAAAGGTTAAAATCCCAAATAATGGTAACTGGTGTTTCTGTGCTACAGAAACTACAAATAAAGCAGAAGCTGTGGTGAAAGGTATAGTAGCAAAAAATTCCCCCATACCATCACCCCAAGTGAAGGAAAAAACTGGATATGCAAGTCAGTTCCAAGAAAATTTGATATAGACACTACCTGGGTTAGCTACTGAACATCAGGAACAAAGAAAGAATTCTTTAGATGTCCCGGAAAGCATACTACTACTGTGATGGTTAATTTTACGTGTCAACTTGACTGCCCAGACATTTGGCTAAACGTTATTCTGGGTAGTCTGTGAGGGTGTTTCTGGATGAGATTAACATTTGAATCCGTAGACTAACTAAAGCAGGTTGCCCTCCCCAATGTGGGTGCCTCTCATCCAATCAACTGAAGACTTGAGTAGAACAAAAAGGCTAAGTAAGAGGGAACTTCTACCTGACTGCTTGGGTTTGAGCCTGCCGGCTTTCAGACCTGACCTTACACCATCAGCTCTCCTATTTCTCAGACCTTTGGACACAGAATGGAACCATACATCAGCTCTCCTGGGTCTCCCACTTGGGACTTCTCAGACTCCATGACCACATGAGTTAATTCCTTATAATAAATCTCTATAAATATCATATATAGGACATCTCTCTCTCTCTCTCTTTTCAGTTCTGTTTCTCCGGAGACCTCTCATACACCTACAAAGAAGAAACAGATCAGACTGGCCTCATCTCATATGTCTTCCAATAACATATAACAGCCAAAGACTAGAGAAATACCCATAAAATTCTAGTGAAAAGAAACTGATCAGTATCATTCATTCGGTCATACCTTTCTAGTATAAAAACAACAGATATTTTCAAACATGAAAGAACCAGGAATATGGTACCAATGTGTCCCTTTTGAAAAAATTATCTGACAATGAAATCCAAACAAATAAGAGATGAATTAAAGATCAAAGAAATTATAGTACAAAGACTGGTAAGGAACAACACTTCCATTTAAATAAAGAAGTTACACTAAAACAATGAAATTATAATTGCAGAAAGTAAACATTATCACTCTGGATAATTTGAAAATAATAATATAACAGCATTTGAGAGATGGGCAAAAGGGAGATGGAAGAGTGATGATGTTCATGTTTTCATTTTATACCACCTAAAATTGGGGGAAAATACATTTAAATGTTCTTCACAACTTCTTTTGTAACATTAGAGGGATATTTAGGAAATATCCCTAATGGAGAAGAAGAAAAACACTTACTTGAAGTTTAACAGTTCCTCCAGTTGTGTTTCATTTGATTTTTCTTCTATTAAATTCAAAGGTTTGGGGCTTCCCTGGTGGCGGTGGTTAAGAATCCGCCTGCCAATGCAGGGGACACGGGTTCGAGCCCTGGTCTGGGAAGATCCCACAAGCTGCGAAGCAACTAAGACCGTGTGCCACAACTACTGAACGTGTGCTGTAGAACCCACATGCCACAACTACTGAAGCCCGTGCACCTAGAGCCCATGCTCCACAACAAGAGAAGCCACTGCAATGAGAAGTCTGCTCACCGCAACAAAGAGTAGCCCCCGCTCACCGCAACTAGAGAAAGCCTGCGCACAGCAACAAAGACCCAGTGCAGCCAAAAATAAATTTTTTTAAATAAATAATTTTTTTTTTAAATTCAAAGGCTTTTTTTAAATTGAGAAATAGCACTTATATCACAATGCCATTTTTATAAAGTATATCTATCTGACTGTATGCATAGAAAAATCCAGGTCCATCCAGCACTAACTGTGGCAATTTCTGGATGGCGGCGTTCCAGTTGATTCACTCTTACTGTTCATTTTTACTTTCCTAAATAGTTTGAATTATTTTTAAAACACTAACGTAGTTTTTCTTTTTAAAAAAATACTAGAAGCTAATATGCAAAGATCTTAACAGGAATGGGAATATATCCAACTATTCTTCACTTGTTTTTCATACAAATTTTCAATTTCTAAAAATATCAAGTAGCTCCATAGCTACTGTCTTGCTATTAAAAATTTGACACAGTATTTTAAAAGGATGACTCAAAATTCTTTCACATAACTTCCCCTGCACTCTCTCTCAATGGAGAGAGCTAAAGAAGCTTTAGAAGGAAGAAAATTAGACCTCTTACCTCCTTCCACTGAACGTAAATGACTGCAGTACCTGCATTTTACCTCCACAGTAAATAAATTAAAATGACCCAGATACTGTCCTAAATAAGATTGAATTCATAAAAGTGTGGGCAGTGGCAGTAGGTAGATCTAGCTTTGTATCAATATACAGACTCCCTCATTTTCTAACTATATGACCTTGACAAGATCTTCTATCAGATTCTTAGGGGATAATAATACTGAACATGATATGTGATGGAAGGAATTAAACAGACAACATGTGTAAATAAATGGGCACATATTAGGCCCTCAGTAAATGATAGCTATTAATACTTTCAAAACAATTAATTATTTCATTTCATTGAAAGGAGGAACTGGAGGAAGAACCCAGTTGGGGGACACTCTAGAAACCTCTCAAAAGGCAGTTTTTGCCACTCCTATGACATCTATTCAGTTATTTGTGTCTATGGTGGCAGAATGGGCCCTTCTCAGGTGAGTTAAGACATGCCAGTTGTAACCAGGCAAAGCAGCAGAAGCAGCCTCTTTCCTCCTCGGCACTCTGTGGCCCCTCATGCAGTGTCACCTATCCTGGATTCAAGTAGAAAAAAGGCCTCTGCTCATTCTTTCATTTCATGGTGTCAGCTTTGTAGCATGTGTCTAGATTAATTTTTAAGAGCCCTTAGACTATATCATTGACCAAGCTATAAAGTGCAATCAGGTTGCCTGACTTCTCAGAAAACAGGTTTGTGAGATTGTGCTGAATCTTTCTGGGTGAATGAATGACCAAAATGAAAACCCCTCCCAGCCCTTCACTGAACCCTGGCACCACAGGGTGTGACTCTGCTTTTATCACTGGGCCACAGAAACGCTCTGCAGGCCAGCTTCCCAGAGCATGAGCCCTGCTCTGCATGCCTGGTCCTTCAGAGGAGGGCATTTACAGGTCACACAGCTGTGCAAAAGGAATCATTCCTTAATAAAATAGGCAGCGCACCTTAGGCTGGGCTTTTGTGGGAGAAGAATAACACATGCTTTGTGGAGAAAGATAAGAAAATCCTGTGTCCTGGCTGCAGGTGCAAGTCCAATCTCTTACGTTCATGGAGCCCATCATCTGAGTCAGGAGCACCAAGTTTACCAGATATATATATATATATATATATATATAAGGTCCATTATTACTGGGATTATTTTCCCTCCTTCAATTTAGACCTTTGTCTTCTCTTATTATGAGACCATGTATAAACAAGGTACAAACGTACTATGTACTACTTTATGAGGCACCCTAAAAAACTCTGCTCTCAGTTCTGGGTCAAAATCTGATGTGGGTCAGGCCTCAGGCCTAAATACTAGAGGCTGGGAAATATTTCCACAAGCATTGCTTACATTTCTCCCACCACTCGTATGTCCCTCCAGAAGGGTAGAGTTTTCAGAGGCACAGTCGCCATCTTACTTCTCTGTGAGCTGTACAATGTCTGGCACTAACAGGGGCTCCATAAGTATTCGGTGAATAAAAGAATAAAGGAATTAATACAGAGATAATTACAATAACTTTCCAAATGGATTTCTTATCCCAATCTTTTCCTTCCAAGTCACTCAATGTCACATCATTGCCCGTTTCCTCCCCTCCAAATATTTCACTCCCTCATTCAAAAATCCTCATTGGCTTCTATTTGCCTGTACAGAAAAAGGCCTCTTTAGCCTGGCAATCAAGGCCGTACAAATATCTTCCAATATAATATTTCTATAATCCCTTCATATTTCCTGGGTACCTACCAAACTCACCCACTCCCCCCTCACATCCCTACATGCTCCCCATACAAGTTGTTCTATTAATCTGGAGCCCCTTTTACTCTCATCCCTACACAGCTAAATTCTACCTTGCTGGACCCAGCAGAAAGAGGCCCTTAATGAATGATAAACAGTCACTGATATCTGGATAATTAATTTCTTCTCTCTTGTTATGTTTTTCAAGAATAGGGCTATGTACAGCCTCCACAACTGTTTTTTAAAGTTGATTTACAATACTGTATTAGTTTCAGGTGTACAACATAGTGATTCAATATGTTTATAGATTATACTCCATTTAAAGTTGTTACAAAACCATGGCTATATTTCCCTGTGCTGTACAATATATCCTTGTTGCTTATTTATTCTATACATAGTAGTTTGTGTCTCTTAATCCCCCACCCCTATCTTGTCCCTCTCCCCTTCCTTCTCCACCAATAACCACCAATAACCACTAGTTTGTTCTCTGTGAGTCTGTTTTGTTATATACATTCGTTTTATTTTTTAGATTCCACATGTAAGTGATAACACAGAGTATTTGTCTTTCTCTGACTTACTCCATTAAGCATAATACTCTCTAGGTCCATTCACATTGTTCAGAATTAGCCTCCGTGCTTTAAGAAGAGCTCTGACTGGGCAATCTCTGTGTAAAGTCTGGCTGTAGGAAAAACTTCTATCCACAGAAACAGATCCAACAGGATGTGTGTGTGTGTGTTTATTCATGTAATTGGAGAGGCCTGGTAAGTCCAAAATCTACAGGGCAGGCCAAAGACCCAGGAAAGAGTACAAAAGCAGTCTGCTGGTAGAATTCCTTCTTGTTCAGGGAGCTCAGTCTTTGTTCTACTCAAGCCTTCAACTGTTTGGATGAGGTCCACCCACATTATGGAGGGCAATCTGCTTTACTCAAAGTCCACCAATTTAAATGCTAATCTCATCCAAACCAAAAAAAAAAAAATCACAAAAATATCCAGAATAATGTTTGACCAACTATCTGAGCACCACAGCCTAGCCAAGTTGACACATAAAATTAACCATCACACCTTCCAACATAGCCTCCTCCTCCTGCCACCACTACCAACCACAAAAGGGGGAGTTTCTCTTGGCCTCTTTATTCTAGAGCCATCACCAAAACCGGCTCCAGGGATATTAGGCTCCTCCCAGAAAATATGGGTACAGAATGGCAGAGGGTTTAGGGGAGGGGTGGGGAGGGTGGAAGTTCCCCTTAGCACAGCTGAAATTTTCAGTCACTTTCAAGAACAATACCAAGAGAAATAAAAGGAAATAATTACAGATCATTCAAACAAGTTGCTAAGTTCCTAAAAAACAGATTTCTGGTTTTGCAATTGCATACTTGTTTATAGTTGTATATATCTGACACCTGCCTGAGAACCAAACAATTCCTCTTTTTAATTCCTAGAATTGTTGCTTTTCTTCCCACACCTTTTTTCACTCCTCCTCCCTACTGGAAGAGGGGTTGAGGTATCTGGGGACAGACAGACCTTCCCGGGAAGGTAACAGGTTAGGTAATTGCAGTTTAAAGTCCAGCCAAAACCCTCATCCTTATCTCACTGTCAATTGTCATATAAGGTAATAGTTCAGGCACAGAGAGTTATTTTCTCACAACTCTCTCCTAACCAGTTTTACCCCTAAAATCGGAACTCAAGAACAAATCTCTGCCATGTTTACCCCAGGCCTGAACAGAACATGGTTTAATTTCTTTTGGTGTGAAATGGGGAAGATTTGGCCTCCTTGAAGGTAATGACCCATGCAGTTTCTTTTTTTTTTTTTTTTTTGCGGTATGCGGGCCTCTCCCGTTGCGGAGCACAGGCTCCGGACACGCAGGCTCAGCGGCCATGGCTCACGGGCCCAGCCGCTCCGCGGCACGCAGGATCCTCCCAGACCGGGGCACGAACCCGCGTCCCCTGCACCGGCAGGCGGACTCTCAACCACTGCGCCACCAGGGAAGCCCGCAGTTTCTATTATTATATGATCCTTCCCTGATGTAGCTGAGCATCAATTCAGCTAATGTGGACTCAGGGGTTTTGCTGACAGGCCACTAGTTCATGACATGAAGTACACACCTCCGGAATCATATGCCTAGCACATCTTTTCTAAGACACAACTCCTCTTCACCTATATTTTTTGCTACATGAGCCACTGTATGTGTACATTAGGCCCCAGATCCCCGGCTACTGTTCATTCCTTTACAGGTAAGCACCGGACTTGAGCTGAGCCACAGTCCTTTTTGTGGCCTGTGGCCTTGGAATTAGGTACAAGTTGAACTAATCTCTCTCCAGTGGCTCCATACTTTGATATAAAACTCAGATGCTTCTGATAAGCAAGTCTTCCAACAAGTAGAGAAAGGCAGTCTGAAATGAGAGCGAGTGAAGCCAATATCCAGAGAGGCACGTGAGACTGAGAAAAATCTTGACAGCCTTCTAGTCCCTGGCTCAAAGTGTTTATAACCCAGCTGCATCTCTGCTCTTCCTGTGTTTTGATATTCAATGCTTCCTAGAAGTCGATGGAAAAAAAACCATCAGTAACCTTCCAACAAATTCTTTCTTGAATAAGGTAGTTTATTTTGGGTTTCTAACATTTGCAAACAAAAGGTTCTAAAAATTATATAATGTGGCCAATGCCACATGGTGTGCTGATAAAAAGATCGCCTGATTACTGGGAGAATTAAGTGAGATGATTAATGTAGAAATGCCTTGTCATCTGCAAAATACAATGCATAAATGTGGTTCTTCTAAAGTCTTTACATTCAATTAACTTGGAATAAAAATTTCTGCTTAAAGAGCAAAGGGTTTTTCATGTTTCACAATCTTCTTACTTTTCATAAGTTTTGTAATATGTTATCACTTTTTGTGATCTTGAGATTTATCTATGTAATATGAAGTCATCTTTACATTAACAGAACTTTGAATACAAAAGTAACATTTCAGAGAAGTGCGATAATAACATTTGTAACATGGCCTATTGTACATCTAAATCTGTAATACCTGGATGCTTAGGGATCTGTGAAGTTAGCAAGACATCCTGGGGCTACTTTAAATATTTTTCAACTTCTAAAGACACTGTATATGCACCATACATTTATTTACACAAGGTAACTATAACATCTTCTTTGTTTTGGGCTAGAATTATATCAGTTCAGTCTGGCAACTGTCTAGCTCAAGTTACTCAAAAGTTCTGATTGGCTGTTGATGATACCACAGGAATTTCTCTGATGAAACTGAGGGCTCAGACTGTTATCAGGTTATAATATCCAAAGTGAATACCCACAGCAGAATGGACCTAGGAACAGGTACAGGTTGGTAGCCAAAACTAAGGAATCTGCAGTGGGGAATATTTCTTATACATTCCTATGCTTACATAACTTCATTTGAGTGAGATAAGTATGGTTTTATTTACTAGGAAAAATGTTCAAAACATGAGATAAAAGGGGAAAACCAAAAAAGGAATCCTGGGTGAGGAAAAGATTGGTAACTTCTAGCCTGTAATATAACCTATAAGGTGTTTCCCTAGGCATGTTCCCCCAAACACTAATTCTGAGGTATTACAATGGAGTTATAAAAAAGAGTTACGTAGGAAAAAATATCTATATTTGGGAAACGCTGCATCACACATACTTGTTTGTTTTGCTACATGCTTTCTCATAGCCTTTAACATCTTTGTTCTTGGTGAATTTCCAAGACGGTGTCTCCCAAACTTATCTGAGTACCATGGAACTCTTCTTTTTTGAGGCATTTTACCAGACTAAAATACCATGAAACATACCTTGGGGAAAGACAATCTAATAAACTCTCATTAAATCCTTCCTATTTGTATTACCTGGCCCACATAGAGATTTATAAACAGAGCTGGCCCCATCAGTTGGCAGAATATGTGAAATTAGAGTTGCTTCACACACCCACCAAAGGATCTCTTCCACCTCCCATCAAACCACCTTCATTTCTATCAGTGAAGTGCCATTTCTTTGGTTCTTGAATACTTTTTGCCATTCACAACACAGATGCTCCTAAGAAGAGAAACAAATAAGGCCAGATTTCCTCAAGCACCTGTAGGAAAACACCTCTAGCAGCAGAGCAGGGTGAACTGAGAACCCTGAGGGTCTAAGTGAACCGACCTTGAAGCAGCTGAAAGCTCAACATTGATAAATCAAGTCTCCTGTTGGATTTGACATTTTACACCATAATACACCCAAGTTTGCTTTAATATAAAACTGTCTTAGGCCGAGTGCCCGGCGGTAGCTGATCTCTTTCTTCAACAGTGTTTGGACCGCACAGACCCAGGGATGCCGCTTCTTCCAGCTTCCCACCACACTCCAACCTCTTTTCCAGTCCCACCCTTCAGAACCAAGCACTTAGCCATGCTCGGCCTCTGGGACCATACAACACCTTTTTTTTTTTTTTCTTTCTTTCTTTTTTTGAGCTTAGCTCCTTAGTGTGGATCAACCACGAGCTCCCAGGTTTGTCAGAATTATTCCACCTAGCGGAAGGCCATGGATAACCGCCTGGTCAACCTGTATCTGCGGGCCTCCTACACCTACCTCTCCCGGCGTTTCTACTTCAGGCTCTGTTGGCTGTGAGCACCTCGACCAGTGGGCCGAGGAGAAGCGCAAGGGCACCCAGCATCTCTTGAAGATGCAAAACCAGCGCGGCGCAGGACGATGTGAAACCCTCTTCCAGGACGTGCAGATGCCGCCCCAAGATGAGGGGGGCGAAACCCCGGTTCTGTGAAGGCCTCCACGGCCCTGGAGCAGAACCTGAGCCAGGTCCTTCTGGACCTGCGCGCCCCGGCCGCTGCCGCGCAGACCCCCACTTCCGACTTCCGGGAGAGCCGCGCCAATGTGAACAGGTGAAACTCATCAGGAAGATGGCGACCACCTGGCTGACTTCGGGGCTGCCGGCCCCAAGGCAGGGCGGGGCAAGTAGTTCTTTGTGTTTAATGTTTTTTGTTTTTTTTGCGGTACTCGGGCCTCTCACCGTCGTGGTCTCTCCCGTCGCGGAGCACAGGCTCCGGATGCGCAGGCCCAGCGGCCACGGCTCACGGGCCCAGCCGCTCCGCGGCACGCGGGATCCTCCCGGGCCGGGGCGCGAACCCATGCCCTCTGCATCAGCAGGCTAACCCCCCCAACCACTGCGCCACCAGGGAAGCCCAGCAAGTAGTTCTTTGAAAGGCTCACCCTCAAGCATGACTAGAGCCGCAGGAACCCAGAGACTCTTGAGGGGCCCCTCTGCATCCCCCCCGGTGTCAGGGCTTGGGCCTGAGCCTCTCCCTGCAGCCACTGGGCAGCTTTTTAACCACCTTGGAGCCCTCTCCCAAGCCGTGGACCAAATGGAAACAATAAAGCATTTTTGCATTAAAAGAAAGGAAATTTTTATTGCTTGGCAGCAAATACAATCGATACTATAAGAAGATGCACTACGTTATAGTGTCTGTAGGGGACCCTGTGTCACGTTGACCAGCTGAATGAGGAGTAAGCCTTGGGGAAGGGCTTTGGTTAAGAAGGAAGTCAGACAGAGGAAAGACACTGTCTGAAAGAGGAGGTGGGTGAGAGCCAAAGCAATTATATGGAGGCCAAGGGTGTGTTTGTAGCTGTGGGCGGGCTCAGTCAAGTGGGGTGTTCACCCCACCCCCAGCAAGCGGGAGGAAGGGAGCAGAGCTGCGGAAGCGGTGCTGTGGGACCCGCTCAGGGAAGAGGCAGTCCCGGTTCTTCGTCGGAGGCTCAAATTCCCTTTCCTTTCTGAGCAGGAAGGCTGCTCTGTGGCCACAGTAACCTTTGCCTCCACTTCCTCTTTTTTTTTTCTGTTCCTTAACTTCATTTTTGTTGCCCCCTCCACTCATTCTCTTGATTTCCTCTTCCACTCTCCCCCTAATTTAGACGTAAGGGTTATTATTGTCTGGGAGGTGGGGGGAGCTGGGAGGGACCAGGATCAAAAGTGTGTCAGCTCTTCATAGAGAAGGAAACAATTTCAGTTCCTTTCATTTCATGCCATAAGATCTACATGGATGTGAACACAGTGGGGAAGGGAAAAATAATGTTCCACCACTTTTTTCCCACTCTGTACTAACTGACATTGATGCCAGTGTTGGAAGTGGCTTTCGATATCACTGAGTTCTTGCGATTTTCAAGCTTTTGAAATTGAGAACTCTTTTTCAAATCAATTTATCGGGAACAAAGAACAATAGCATTTTTTTTAAATAAGGCACATTTTTATTGCATTTTTAATCCAATAATTCTTTATTATAACATATGCATTTAGTGTTTGGTACGCAGGCCTCTCACTGTTGTGGCCTCTCCCGCTGCGGAATAGCATTATTTTTAGTGTATAGATGTTACCATTGTGTTCAGTATTCAGGACCCAGGAGAGGTAACAGAAAATAACTTTATTCCTTTCTCCTCACTGACCCTGCATGCCAGTTCTTTGGGGCTGGTGTTCCCTGTTCTTTGGATGCAATTCAGTGCCAGCCTTGTCTGGTCATTCTCAGACTTAACCAAGAAAATAAGAAAGTCCTTTGCTCACTGTACTCCTCCAGACCATTTCGGTTCAGTTATTAATCGGATGACTCCAATGTAACCAAAACTCTGAGCTCCTTTCCAAGTTTATGCTTCTCCACTCCACAGTGAAGATGGCTTTAAGCTGGGTCTGGCAAAGGGGCCAGGGGGGAAGGGGCTTTGGGCTGGCTGATTCTTTAGCTTCGCACCTTCTTGTTCCACCTGCTTTGCCCCAGCTAATTAATGGAGTTTCTGACACCTCCAGAATTAAAGGGTCAGGAGAAAGAGGGGAGACAAAGAGGCAAGGATATTCTTGCTTTAAACAGTCTATTAACTGTTTAAAGCTGACTCTTTCCTGGGGTGTTATTATAGTTCTTGGAAGATTCTCTCTCTATCATGGACTTAACACTTGCTGTTCCTGTGACAAAGGTAAGTGAATGTCTTCAAACTGGTTTCTAATGAGTCTTTCATCAGTCCCTACCTCCAGCCTTTTCTACTGAGGTCTCCTTGCCACCCTAGGGAGCTCTCTTAGGTGGAATCTAAGGCAACCCCAAGCTAGTTCTTTCTCTTTCCGAGCCTGCATCTGGTCCACAAGAAGCATGCACCTTTGGCCTTTCACTCAAAGGGAGTGCAGTTACTTCCTAAACCACTGCCATTCCAGGTGGAAGCCAGCCACTGGCTCTAGATCTCTCAAAGTGAAGTCAGATGCAGGTCCACAGGGTCTCTTCAAACTGCAGGGGGCACAAATCAAGCAGTCCAGGTGGTCTCCCTGAAGCCCTGCTCACAGGTCATGGGGTGAGTGAAAAGCACCTCCTTTCCCCTCTCCATGGGTAAAGGGTACTAACAGCATACTGACAACACTCTCTAAAGCAATCTTCCAATTCCCATCCATTCCTGATCTCTTCAAATTTAATCCTTTTTTATTCCAAAGTGGGTGAGGGGTTAAGGTTGCAAAACTAGTTTCAACATCTCTTTGTTGGTTCCACATAGTGATCCGGTTTCTCCTACGATACAGTTTAAGTTCACATATATAACATTTGAACTAAGATGCTATTTAAATGAACTCAGAAATTTGAAAACAAGAGTTAAGAATGGTCAAAGGTCAGCCTCCACCTCCATGAAGTCAAGTAAACATTTGCAGAACCTTAGAAATGCATGCATGAAGCCATCCCCGCTGATAAACACTGGTCTGTCCCAGCTCTTCCTATTAGAAAGGAGGAAACTAAGGCCTACATGCGTTAAGAGATTTGCTCAGGATCACATAAGTACAGGCGGCAAAATGATAAGCAAATCACAGTCCCTCCACCGACTCCAGTAAGTTTATCACCATGCAGTCTTGGCCGACTTCTCTGTCTCTCGAGAAACATAGGAAACTTGCATGGGTTGGGCAGCCTCTGTGGCTGTACAGTCAGAAGCCTGGCCTCAAATCCTGCCTCCTCATGCACCCCCCTGAGTGAACCTGAGCAAATCTCTTGTCCTTTCTAAGCCTCAGGTTTCTGTCTGTAAAATGACATTGATAACAGTAGGAAGAAAATAATGGGTAATTTATAGGAAAGTGCTTTCCAAACTGCCATACCTTGGGCAAATGTTAGTTGCCATTATTATTATGATATGGGGGGAGAGGTGATGACCGTCTGTTCAGGATAACCTTAGTCTTAGATTATTATGCGATTTCTTATAAGATCGCTAATGTGTCATGGTGTTTGGTCATAAGAAATGCATGACCTAAACAAGTTCCAAAATTTTTCATATAACTTTTCTGCAACTATAAGGCTATTACCCAGCCTATTAGAAATAAACATATTTTAAAGAGAGTGGTACACATGTTATACTAATGGTACAGTGTTAAAGAGCAGAAAAGGACACATACATTTTGTCTATATCCAAGAGCTATAAAAACAGCTAGATAAACAAACGGAGACTACAAAGTACCATGGAACTAAGGCACAGGCCTTACCACAGGCCTGGCAAAACCGTGTCCAGAGCAAAAGGACTTTCACCCCCAAAGACTGTGGAAGAGGGAATGGCCTTTCTCCAAGGAAACATTGGATAAGGGACCACGAGGCACCCACTTCAACACCACGTGGTGCCTGAGAGCCTTTCTAACACGCAGAGGACAAATGCACACCAGGTGGTTCGCCCAACAGGAGTGACTGGACCTAATTAAAGTCAAAGACACAGAGAATGTCAGGGGATGTCAAGGAGCATCTTATAGAGACTCACAGAAAAGGTTGCCGGCATTGGAGGGTTCCTCCTGTAGGAAACTCTGCCCTTTATCCTTGCTTGACCTCCTTGGATTGCAAAATATATGCCATGCTCTTCTCTGACCTATGAGCCCTTAAGAAAGAGGGCGGGAGAGGAGTACTTAACAGGGGGAAAACGTTAATCTTCATTGTCATCGTTTTCTGAGAGAAGTGAGAGAGATCAAAGAAAAGGGTTTCACTTAGACTGGAAAACTCCAGTAGTTACCATCCAAATTCAGCCTTCCTGTAAGACATTACATGGCCAAGCTTACATTTGTTTTTATTTGCATTTATTAAAAGCAAGAAAAGCAAGTTTGGAATTAACCGTGTGTAAGTAAAAGCACTGAGCTCAGTAATCAGTATGTGGGTGGCTAATGCCTGGGTGGGTATTGGTGCAATGAGACACAGGTAAACCAAGTGTCAGTTAACTTGTCAACAGGCTGCCCGGATCCATTTATTTCTGCTATTTCATTTTGCATATTTTCTCAGCATAATCATACACGTACGTAATAAATCACTTAAGTATTTTCTTCTACAGTTTAAAAGAACGTGTTCAATGAGAGGCACACTGACTTTTATTTTTTATTAAAAAGTCATTTTTGGGCTTCCCTGGTGGCACAGTGGTTAGGAATCCGCCTGCCAGTGCAACGGACATGGGTTCGAGCCCTGGTCCAGGAAGATCCCACATGCCGCACAGCAACTAAGCCCGTGCGCCACAACTACTGAGCCTGCACTCTAGAGCCCGTGTCCCACAACTACTGAAGCCTGCGTGCCTAGAGCCTGTGCTCTGCAACAAGAGAAGCCACCGCAACGAGGAGCCCCCGCTCGCCGCAACTAGAGAAGAAGCCCATGCACAGCAACGGAGACCCAATGCAGCCAAAAATAATAATTAATTTTTTTTAAAAAAGGTCATTTTCCCTTTAGCACTAGGTTAAAGAGGCTCTGAGGACCGTCACTCTGCTAGTCTATGAGTCTAATCATTCTACTGTGAAAGGCCAAAC
Organism: Monodon monoceros; assembly: GCF_005190385.1. Taxonomy (NCBI): domain Eukaryota; kingdom Metazoa; phylum Chordata; class Mammalia; order Artiodactyla; family Monodontidae; genus Monodon; species Monodon monoceros. The sequence continues at coordinate 89,088,760 of NW_021703767.1, forward strand.
TGGGCTCAGCCCTGAAGAGATACTGTGCAATTTATTCAAGGCATTTGGGAGACTCTTGGGCATCCAGGCAAGATATGACTGAGTGTGGTTAAATGGGGAAATGGGGAGAGCAATGAACATTCTGGAATGTGACCCTAAGATTAAAATCTCTTAAGATAAAATCTGTGTTCAGTCAGCATTCATTTGCCAAGCTGGGGGCCAGCTCCGGAGGCCCTCTGGATTTTTCAGACTTACTGAGCCACCATCTCTCTTCTGTGACTATGAGCCTCTCCACTGGGGAAATAGGGCCTTAACAATTTAGGTTCCCACAGGGAGAAGCCTAATTCCTGGAACGTAATAGTGGTCCAACACACATTGAACTGTCATCAAACATCAAGCAGATCATCAAACCCTAAACGTATTTTTCATCTAACCATTCTCCTTCAGTTGCTTCTTTCTCCCACAGGGACTGGTGCTATACAGGCAGGAACTAGTGAGTGAATGAATGAATAAATGGATGTGTTAATAGATGCGTATTGTCTGATTATATATAAAAGCATTTGTAGAGCTTGTGAATGTAATAGTGTTTTTTTCCTAATGTTGTTTTCTCGAATATGGTGTCATTATTCATTATGATAAATGCACCTTTATATAAGACTTTGTGCTATTTGCAAAATGCTTTCACACGCATCATCTTATTTAATTCTCACAGCAGTGCTGCAAAGTAGATATTATTATCCTCCACATTAGATAAGAGGTGATTTATCCAAAGTACACAGTAAGTACAGAGCTGGACTTGAACCCAAGTTTTGCCACATATACTTAGCAGTCTTTCCTGGGTTGAAGGGTGAGTAGAAAGGCAAAGGTTGTAAGCATTTTAAACAGATGCTTGTTTCTGAAGATTTACTGGTGTGTAGTGTCCAGATAGGGGAAGTGGCATCTCTAAACAGCTGACAAGCTCTCCCACCAGTCACCTGGCTTGCCACTGGCTACATCTGCTTCTAAATGCACAGCTGGTCTTACGCCAGCTCACTCAATAGGACTTAACAACATTTGATTATAGCTACTTGATACTAAAATAACTAGTGAAAAGAGGGAAAATTCAGACAACTAACCAGTTATTATTTTGTCTACACAATGACAAACAACCTCTGGGGTAGATTTTTGTCTTTGAGTTGAGTTGCTAAATTCATGGAGATACCACAATTATTTCCTCTCCAGTTAAATGTCAGCCCACAACAAGGAAGCCAGCAGGCTTGAACAGCAGGAGTCAATATTAAAAAAAAAAATTAGGCCTCAAAATGTGGCCTGCTTCCTAAGGCCCCTGGTGCCCTTTTCTGTGCTAATGATCTGTGTTGTTGGCATTGCAGCTGCAGACACACTTTATATCCTAGAGCTGAAAGGACCTTAGAAATCATTTAGTGCAGCAGTTTTCAAACTTTGGAAAAATGGTACTGAACAATTTATTTAAATGAACTCTAATATAGAAGCCCGATGAGCAAAGCAAATGCATGCAGATTTGCTTTGGTTGAAAAGGAGATTGTGATTAAGCCTGAGGGGGCCTTCCCAACAGGGCTCTAAAAGTGGGGTAACCTATCGTTTTGCATGTGAGGAAATGAGGCCCGGAAAGCAAAATGACTAAGGTCAAGAACCAGGAAATCCACTTATGTGGTTCTGCTACTTTTAGAATGTCTACGTTCCTCATCTCAGTTTAACTTGCATTTCTGCCTGGATTCCAGCCTCCTTTCATATCCCATCCTAAGTCCATAGAGTTACACCTGCTTACTGCATCCAGGACCACACTAGCATTCTAACCACTGCTTGGAGGACATCATATTTCCCAAATGTACCTGGTCACCAATTCACAGAAGCCCTTGTTAAAAATGCAGATCCTTAGATTCCCTTCTTTGCAGATTCTGATTCAGTTGCTTTGGGATGAAACCCAGGTGATTAGTGAAGTTTGGGAAACCCTTGCTGGATAGAATGGGCCAAGGATGTCCTCTCACAGGGGCAGTAAAGAGTAAACCTAGGGACTTCACTGGTGGTCCAGTGGCTAAGTCTCTGCACTCCCAATGCAGGGGGCCTGGGTTTGATCCCTGGTCAGGGAACTAGATCCCACATGCTGCAACTAAAATTCCCTCATGCCGCAATGAAGATCCCGCGTGCCACAACTAAGACCCAGCACAGCCAAATAAATAAATATTACAAAAAAAAAAAAAAGAGTAAACCTATGTGGGCCATTCATCACCTATGCCAGAGAAGATCTCAATATTGTCAGGAAAGTTTTCTCTTTTCATCATAATCAAGGAATGTCATTTCTCTGGCATAAAGGAAAAACTTCAACCAAAAATTAAATTTCCATTCACTTTTGAGACCACAAGGTTTTGAAGGTGCATTGATCTGTAATGTCACATTTGACTAGCCGGGTAGGAAAGCACAACTCACGGCGTGATCTCTGCTCCCTCGCCGACTGTCAGCTTTTGCTCAGGCACTCCCACGCAACTTGCTCTTTGCCCACAGGGCCTCCTTCAGGTCCTTGTTTCCTTCCCTAACCATGGATATGCTTCATACAATATGCTGTTCCTCTCCATATGGCCTGGACTCCAGGATCAGCTAGACCCACTTACTTATCCATTCTAGACTTGCCAGCACGTCCGTGTAACTATATGTGGAACACACGGGTCTGCTCCCTGGAAGTATCCCAGCCCTCTACTCTGCTGGTACCACCCTTTCTTTTAACATTTACACTTATCCTCCCCACTTGTATATGAGATTTACCCCCCTTCCATTTTGTCTCAAAAAAATTTTTAATATTTATCTTTCAAAATCTGGAGATTGTCTCCAGACAATCTCATGGTTTGTCTCATGACTTCCTTTCCAGAAACCATGTAGCTGTAACCTGTATCTCCACTGACTTGACTCCAAACCCCTCTGCCTTGGTCTCTGATTTCTTTTCTGCTGATCTTAGAACTAGAGGATCACTCTTTTCCTTTGGAATAATGCTGTTGTTGGTGACGCTGGCCTCAAAGGAAGGTGTCACCCAGAACACTGGGCTTCTCAGCACCTCATCATCCCTTAATTCCTTACATCACTATTAACACAGGCTACTATGTAAATAGACTGTATGAAGATCAGGGGATAACTAGAGGAAATAGATTTACAACTGGATGCCAAATATAAAAGTTGAAGGAAAGGGGATTTCAAACACAGGATAGGGGTTTCCTCGTGGACAGATTCCGGTTCCTAGCCTTGGTTCTATCTCTTGAGGTCTTCAAAGAGAGCCCCTCCATGATCCTTCACTGTATGAATAAGAACTCTCCATGCCACAGATTAATTATATTTACCCTAGAGTGTGTCTCAACCACACCCACGTTGCTCCCCAACACACACACACACACACACACATACACATACACACATGCATGCATGTACACAGCCTACATGCATGTACCTCAGGACAGTCCATAGGATACATGGTCTGTAGCAGCACTCTGAGAGTATCACCCACACTGGAGAGCAGAGGATATGAAGACAGTTTGGGGCAGATTCCAGACTTCCATATCCTATCTATTTCAGGGTCACTCTGCAAGTATAAGGTGAAGCTATACCTCTTTATTCTCTATCTCTACTCCTGTTTGTCTCTGGGCCACTGTATTTATGTATTTATTTTTACTGAGGTATATAGTTGATGTGCAATATTATATGTTTCAGGTGTACAACATAGTGATTCATAATTTTTTAAATCTCTGGGTCACTTTTAAAATATGCACACATGCACATACATGCACACACTCTCAAGAAGAGACAAAAAGTCACTTCCCTAAAGCCATTCTAACCTGCAAAATTTTCCCCACCCAAGAAAAAAATACCCTTTTATACAATTATGCAGAGGAATTAGAGATCCCTTTAGCCCAATGTCCTTGTTGCAGTCCATGCCTTTTTACCCACAACAATCAGGCTGAGTGGATTGCTCACGTAGCATATTGGTGGCACCACAAAAATGGGATAAAGCCAGTCCCGTGCTTTGTCTATCTGGTTATGATTTTATCCTCTCCCAAACACTGTGAGGTAGGTGGAGCAGGTAAGGCATCTTGCTAGTTATCTTTCAATGTCCATCCTCTCCTTCCATAGTAATAGAGTTTTACCTGTACACATGGCTACTTAGCTAAAGACCACTACCTTAAAACCATTCCTGAAGCTAGAAGCAGTCATGTGACCACTGGTTCTGGCCAATGGAATGTGAGAACGTGCTTTGTGTCATTTTTCTCAGTTTTCCCTAAAAAAGATTGATGTATGTTTCTGACCGTGTACTTCCTTCCTGATGGCTATAGCATGGCTAGAACAAAGGCAGGCACCTTAAACCCAAAGGTGGACTACCTATCTCTGGGCTTCTGCAGAGAAAGAGATCGGCATCTACTTTGTGTAAGCCAACGTATGTTGGGTACTGTTTATTACAGACGCTTAGGTGGAGCCCTGTCGAGTACAGTGGCCATCCTCATAGATGCCAAGTTTCTTGCAGGAAACATAATCAGTAAGAAGCAGAGCTGAGCCTTGCATCTAGTGTTCTAACCATACAGCTCTCCTCATCCATCCTAAAGATGTCTTTGTCAGAACTTGAATACTTTTTAAGAGAGTAGAGATATCACAGTATGAAATGTGACATTGTATTTCATGTCATTTTGTAGTTTCCTTCTTTAGAATAGTTACTAATTTCGCTTCTGTTAAGATAATGCTGTCTGTCCAATGATCATCAGCGTCTACCACAACAGCAGCCTTCACTTAGCCTGGGAGCTTAAGAGCATAACACATTTTCTGGAAGCAATGATTTCTTTCTCTTTAGGAGGTTCAGAAGGGAATTTATAGTCCTGAAACTTAAAGGCAGAAGTCTTTTAGAACCAACAAGGATAAAAGGGGCTTTACAAATAAGTAGAGGAAATGAGGGTCCAGATAATGAGAGCTCATTCTTATTGACTCAGGGAATGTAACTCCCTCTCTCAATCCTTCTCCAACAGTCCTGCTAAGCCCCGCAAGTGAATAAAAGTGAAATGACCTTACCATTGCCAACAAAAAACACACTGGGTGGCAGAAATTTAATTTTAAATCACCATTCCTCATCCTTACCAGGAAGAATAAATCACCGTTTGACAACCTACGCTAACTCCATCCAAAGAATGGATGTTACTAACCCTATTTTTGGATTTACTTTAATAACGAATAATAGCAAACTCATACAGCATTTACTGTGTTCCAATGCCATTCTGTGTGATTTTTACATATTCACTCTTCTAAAATTCTTACAACTATATGAAGTAGGTACAATTGTTTTTTCCATGTTACAGGCAAGGAAACCAAAGGCATACATATATTTTACATGCTTGTTAGTAGACTAAATGTATTTTAGTATGTATGAAAAATGCCACCGTCTAGAGATCTTTTTGCTGGTGGTATGCTGAATGATAATTAATGAAGTGTGAGCATTCACATTTCACTCATCATTTCCCTCCCACCTGAGACTATACTCCACTGAAACTAACCTGCTTCCTCAGCAGGTGAAAATAAATTATCCAACTCTACTGGGCTTGTACCTAAAAGTCACATTATTTTCCATTGGATCAAGTGTCCTGTTCAGGAAAGTGGTGTCTTCGTGTTTTATGAAGCACGTCTCTGTGTTGAAACTTTTCATCATGTTGTTCATCTGTTTATGATCACTCCACAGGGTTTTGTTTCCTTAAAACATCTGGTTTATTGCCATATAAATTTCCATAAGAACCGGAATACTAAGATTGATCCTTGTTTTAGAAAAAAGTGAATACTTATCTTTCAAAATATGTACTTAATGAGAATTAATAATTAACAAAGAACCCACAAAATTTGCATTGGATTTTGATCATTTTAGTTATGAGCCAGCTCTTCAAGTGGAATTTATTTATAACTCCCTGTTTTCTTAGAATAATTCCAAAGATTTTACAACTTTTTAGTGTCAAGACAATATTATCGTGTTGTATTATCACATTGTTTTACAGTATCCAATTCTGCCATGCAAATGTTGAAATAGTGTTGTTGCTTGACAATTCAAAGTTGGACAGTCCAAATTGCTTTTCTTCTTTAAATAATACTAATTTTCCTCTATGCTATATGTGGCAAAAATTCATAATTTTCTCCATTCTCACCTTTTTCTATTTGGGACAACAAAGTGATTGACTAATAAAAGCAAAAACTAACAAAATTTCTTAACACATAGAAGTGGCCATGTGTTCTGACCAACGAGGTATAAGTGGATGTCACTGGGTGAGACTTTTAAGAATCCTCTTTAAAAGCAGTCCAGACTCAGCTAAAAATATTTTCCCTTTCCCTTTCCTTCTTCCTTCCTGGAGAGTAGCTGTGATGCCAGGAGTTATGCCATAAGTTTGGGCTCATGAGGTAACAAGCATCCATTAAGGACAGCTGAATAGAAGCACAGAAGGAACCTAGATTGTACTGGTAGCAGGGAGCCACCGTACCAGCCCTGTACTGTCTAGCTCCAGACATCACGTAATGTGAAGAAAATAAAAGCCTTCATTTGTTTAAGCTTCTGTTTTTCTGGTTTCCATTACTCACAGCCAAGTACAGTTTCTAACTTCTAAGTGAAGTCAGAACTTCAACATCTTGAAGCTTAAAAATTGGGATAAGTCTACAAAGCATGGTTAAACATTCTGTTATGTAGCCATTAGGTATTTTCAAATAATATTTGAAATCAAATCATCTGTTGGTGATTCAGATCAATCATTTGAAAATGTGATCAAGTTATTAAGACGAAAATACTAATGCAACCATCCAATCTCCATTTATTTCAGTAAAATAAGTTTGGACATAAAAAAGAAGACATGCACTATGATTTTCTTTTTCCTGTGGAAATTGACAAGAAGTACAAAAAGTTTGGGGATTTTTAGCGTGAAGAATTCTTGTGCTCAGGAATATCTGTAGTATTGTCACACAGGTAAATGGACTTTTAGCTTTAACAATGGAAGCAATAGGAACCTCTAAATTACAGAATTGAAATAAGTATGAAAAGTACTACTAATAATGAGTTTTTCCTATATGTATGTACATGTGACGATAGTGATAATCGCTACTATTTTTTTTTTCAGAGTACAACAACATTTAATGGTCAGAAACAGTTGTACAGTGTTAGTATCAGTCACAGAAGCTGTGCTGGACGACAGGAGCTGGCATATGCCTGGGCCCATGTCCTCATCCCTGTGGCCTGAGGGGAGACCACCATCTAATATGCCCCAGGTTCCACTACTCTTCAGAGGAGGAGTGTAAGCCCCACATGCAAGAAGAACCCCTTGCCCCCAGTGTCAAATGGGATGTGAGAGTTATGATTAAGGGGAAACCCTGTGCAAGGTTTTAATGGGGTTCAAAGGGGTAGGGATTACCCCTGTTCTCCATTTCCCAAAGGTGCTCACTTTTCCAGTTTCTTCATCCGTTCATCAATGTTGGCAAAGTTCCCCCCACCTGTGGACAGGTTTTCACACATCGTCATCTGCACCTGGGTCAAGAGGGTGGCATTGTCCTTGAGGGCTGTGTGGTATCCAAGTATGGCAGAAGCTGACCGAACTGCATGGTTTGTTCATGCAATATAGCTACTTTTTTTTATATATAAATTTATTTATTTATTTATTTTTGGCTGCATTGGGTCTTCGATGTTGGGTCTTCATGGCTGCACACAAGCTTTCTCTAGTTGCGGCGAGCGGGGGTTACTCTTCGTTGCGGTGTGCGGGCTTCTCATTGCGGTGGCTTCTCTTGTTGCGGAGCACGGGCTCTAGGCACGTGGGCTTCAGTAGTTGTGGCACGCGGGCTCAGTAGTTGTGGCTCGCGGGCTCTAGAGCACAGGCTCAGTAGTTGTGGCGCACGGGCTTAGCTGCTCCACGGCATGTGGGATCTTCCCAGACCAGGGCTCGAACCCGTGCGCCCTGCACTGGCAGGCGGATTCTCAACCACTGCACCACCAGGGAAGTCCCATAGCTACTATTTTTAATGGGCCGAGTTCTGCAGTAGATCTTGGGACTTAGAAGCAGGCCTTTTGACTAACCTCAAAATCTAGGTTTTATTTCTCTAAATCATTAGAGCAGAAGGATCCTACGCCTGAAGAAGAGAGGTGTTCAGTGGATTTATTGATGGATTGCCAAGTTTATTCTTTTGTAGAAAAGAATAGAGATTTGGAGAGGCGTTTTATGTGATTAAAAATTCTCTCGGTCGTTGCTCCTAAACACAACTGTATTCCTTTTCTATTGCTGTACAATAAATTATCACACACTAGTGACTTACGCAATACCCATTGTCACCTCACACGTTCAGTAGGTCAGAAGTCCAGTAAACCATACTGGGTTATCAGCTCAGGCTCTCACAAGGTTGAAATCAAAGTGTCCGTCAAGCCACAGTCTCATCTGGAGCTTGGGACCCTCTTCCAAGCTCACTTGGATTGTCGGTAAAATCCAGCTCTTTGCAGTGTAGGTCCCCATGACTTGCTGGCTGTCAGCCAGGCTCTTCAGGTTCTAGCCATGTGCCTCCTTCTCTCACAGCTTGGCAGTTTGCTTGTCCTCAAAACAGCAGGAAAACATTTTACTAATGCTTTACCTTCTTGTAAGGAGCTCATTTGATAAGTCAGGCCCACCCAGTATAATCTCCCTTGTGAATAACTCAATGTCAGTTAGTAACCTAATCATAGGAGTGATATCCCATCATATTCACTGCTCCTATCCACACTCTAAGGGAGGGAATTTTAGAAGGTATGTGCACCAGGGGACAGAATCTTGGGGTCATCTCAGGATCCTTTCTGTCACAACAACTTACAGCGTTTTGTTGCTTAGAGAAGTGGTTATAATGCTTTGTTTTATTTATTTATTTATTTTTGGCTGCATTGGGTCTCTGTTGCTGTGTACAGGTTTTCTCCAGTTGTGGCGAGGGGGGGCTACTCTTTGTGGTGGTGCATGAGCTTCCCATTGCGGTGGCTTCTCTTGTTGCAGAGCATGGGCTCTAGGCACACGGGCTTCAGTAGTTGTGACACGGGAGCTCAGTAGCTGTGGCTCGTGAGCTCTAGAGCACAGGCTCAGTAGTTGTGGTGCACGGGCTTAGTTGCTCTGCAGCATGTGGAATCTTCCCGGACAAGGATTCTTAACCACTGTGCCACCAGGGAAGGCCTATAATACTTACTTTAATTCAGAGGAATTCCTTCCTATGAAGAGAAAGGTAATGCCTATATTCTTACCTAATTATCTGGAAATATCATTGCCAGCACTGCACTGTTTTGAGGTTACGTGTTCAACACTTTAGGATGACTGTTCCATCAAGCTAGAATAAAAGGAGATTAAGCATTCCTTCCTAGTCTATGCTTTTGTACACATGCCATAAGCATTGTACTTTCAGACCTCCATCCATGGAGTTGGCACCCAGGAGTTTTCTCCGCAGGCCAGTTCTGCTGTGTGGTTCTGGAGCTGGCAGCAATGAGGGCAAGTCCCTCATTAGGCTGGTTCTTCAGTTTGGCTCTAGACTTCACTTATGGAAACTTAGCAGTTTTCTTCTGCCTTTCCAATTACTTCCTAAGCTACCTAATATCCTTTATTAGATCTATTTCAGTAAAAACTAGCTTGAGTGAATTCTTTTATTTGCAAATAAGAACTGACCAATTCAGTAAATAATGGCAGATGTGATGGTGGACAAGAAACCTTTCAGGAAATGAGAATGTGTGGCTGTTTATTCGATGTGGTCAGGTTAAAAGGCAACGAGAATCCATGGCAGCAGTGGAGAGAGTTACTTATATTATCACTTGGTCATATGGAATGAGGAGCCTATCAATGCAAAACTTTCAGGGACCAAATAGTTGCAGTTTTGTTAGGGTAGGAAGGCCTGTGGAAGAAAAGACTGAAGGTGAGTCTAGATGCTTCTAATTATTATGGGAACAAAAAGGAAGTGTGATGGTTAACTTTATGTGTCAGGTAGGCTAGGTCACGGTACCCAGATATTTGGTCAATGTATGCATACGTAACCACACACACACACACACACACACACACACACACACACACAATCCTATTGCTTCTGTTTCTCTGGAGAACTCTGACTAATACAAATAGACTTAAGTTTACCATGACCTGGATCAAGTTATGATGATAAAGCTACGTATGCCCTAAAAAAATGCCTTATGTGGCCACAGTGTTGTTACAACTGAAAACGTAACACACAGTGTTAATCCTATGGATTGTTGGATTACATCAGCTGATTTCATAGTCTCATTGCTTCTCTTATATGAAAATGAAGCTATTGTTTAGGGAAGAGTAATGCCACCCCACAGACCCCTAACAATTAGAATGAGACATACGGGAGGGGTCTGGTGGTTCACTGTACTCTAAGTTGCCTAGTTTCACTGAGCATTCCCGTGCCAGCTGAAGCAGCCCTTCCTGAACTGTCTGATGAGGATGCCCCTGTCTTTCGTGAATTCCATGTATGTAATGGCCTAGACAGAGGCAATTCCTTTGTAAGGGAAATCTACTTCTCCTCATTCTCCTCCCCTGAAAATCCTCATTGCCTACAGACTTATAATTAGAAATTTCCAGGGGCCAATTACAAAGTCAAACCAGGAAGGAAAAAGCATACATACATGAATGTACACATGCATGCACACACACAAGTAAGCAAGATTTTGCTAATATATAACAGCAAAAATCTGGGGAATATATGTGGGAATGGGTTTTCAGCATGCTTGACGTAGATAGATTTTCCAGTGATGGCAGAACAATATCTTCCATTTCACATGCCCCTCTTTGACTCTTCTCCCGTCAAGACTTACGTTTCTTTTCCTTCCTCTTGAATTTGAGTGGGCTTGTGGCAGAAGTGAAATTTTGTAAAGTTGTGTGACTTTGAGGCTGCATCATAAAGGGCAGTGGTTTCCACCTGGCTTTCTTTGGAATGCTCACCCTTAGAATCTAGACACCATGCTGTGTGGTAGTCCAAGCGACCACATGAGGAAGTCACATGCAGGGCTCTGGACCCATGGCCTCAGCTGAAATCCCGGGCAAAGTCTTGCATCAGTCACCTGACAGGTGAGTTAGTAGGCCTGTATTCAGCTCCCCACCACACTCCACCTTCCAAATCTCTCCAGCTGAGGCCTCCAACATCATGGAGCAAAGCTGTCTTCACTATACCCTTTCTGAATTCCTGACTCTCAGAATCCATGAGCTTAACCAAAAAAAGTTTTATGGCACTGACTTTGGGATAGCTTGTTATACAGCATTAGTAGCTTAGACAGTCCTTAGGTCAGTGAATGTAAATTTAGATTGGTCTGAGTTATTGAAATGAATGCACTTACCACAGATTCTGGAGTCAATATGCTAGGTCAAATATTTAGAGTTTAAAGTTTTGCTCAGTTAGCTCACTGAAACCTGGATTCAGTGATGGTCTTCCACAAATGAAGATGTAAAAGAAGTTGTCTGATATTATGAACAGGAAGAAATACAAAGATTTGGGATAGATAAGAATGTTGGTGAATATTTATAATTTGTAAACCACTCACACACATATGAATACACACACACACACACACACACACACACTGTGGCCCTCAAAAGAGCCCAGAAGAAACTCCTTTTACCATACCATTGAAAAATAGATTGGCAAGTAGAAGGCCAGCATCTTTGAAAAGTGTTATTGTCTGTGGGCAAGGGACTCTACCATGGAAATGTGCTCTCTGATGAGCAGATCTTTGGTTGACAGAAGTCTAACAGCAGTTTTTCACTTCAAGAGAAAAGGTGGACATGGTTATGGTAATAGACTATTAGGCCATCTCAAGAGTCACATGATACATAAGTGCTAACTTGTTACAAGATTCCCAGTACAAAAATGTAGGGGCAAACCATGAAGATCTTTCTTGAAATAAAACACAAAACAAAAATAAATAACAACAAAACAATAAAAGCTTCTTATTCTGGAGAACAAAAGCATAAAAATGAGCTGCCACAATACAGTCAAAACCCAATAACCAATGCCCAGACCTGAGTCAGTTCACAGACCTGGAAGTCCATTAATGAAGGAAAGAGCCCAGAAAACCCCTAAGAAAAGACCCTAAGTGACTGTCTTTTCTCCATTGTACATTCTTGCCTTCTTTGGTTTATATTAATTGACCATAAGTATATGGGTTTATTCATGGGCTCTCCATCCTGTTCCATTGATTTATGTGTCTGTTTTTGTGCCAGTACCCTGCTGTATTGATTACTGTAGCTTTGTAGTATAATCAGAAGTCAGGGAGTGTGATCACTCCAGCTCTGTTCTTCTTTCTTAAGCCTGTTTTAGCTATTCAGGGTCTTTTGTACATCCAAACAAATTTTACAATTATTTATTCTATTTCCGTGAAAAATGTCATGGGTGTTTTGATAGGGATTGCATTAAATCTGTAGATTGTCTTGGATATAATGGACATTTTCCATAACATCTTATGGAAAAACCCAAACAAACCTTTTGGCTAACCCAATACAATGGAGATAAAACAGTCTCTTCAATAAGTGGTGCTGGGAAAACTGGACAGCTACATGTAAAAGAATGAAATTAGATTAGAACATTCTCTAACACCATAAACAAAATAAACTCGAAATGGATTGAAGACCTAAGTATAAGACCATATACCATAAAACTCCTAGAGGAAAACATAGGCAGAACACTCTTTGACATAAATCACAGCAATATTTTTTTAGACCTGTCTTCTAAAGAAAAGGAAATAAAAGCAAACATAAACAAATGGGACCTAATTAAACTTAAAAGCTTTTACACAGCAAAGAAAATATTTGGAAATGATATGACTGAGAAGGGATTAATATCCCACATACATAAACAGCTCATACAACTAAACATCAAAAAAAGAAACAACCCAATTTAAAAATGGGCAGAAGAACTGAACAGACAATTTTCCAAAGAGAAAATGCAGATGGCCAACAGGCACATGAAACGATGCTCAACATAGGTAATCATCAGGGAAATGCAAATCAAAACCACAATATCACCTCCCACCTGTCAGAATGGCTATCACCAAAAAGAACACAAAGGGCTTCCCTGGTGGTGCAGTGGTTAAGAAACCACTTGCCAATGCAGGGGACACAGGTTCGAGCCCTGGTCTGGAAAGATCCCACATGCCACGGAGCAACTAAGCCCGTGTGCCACAACTACTGAGCCTGCACTCTAGAGCTCACAAGCCACAACTACTGAAGCCCTAGAGCTTGCACCTAGAGCCCATGCTCCACAACAAGAGAAGCCACTGCAATGAGAAGCCCTCACACCACAACAAAGACCCAATGCAGCCAAAAATAAAAATAATAAAAATAAATACATTTATAAAAAAATATCACCCTCATTTATGTGACGCACTTCAAATAGTAAATGCATTAAATCCCTATCACCCCACAAAATATGAGCTATTTTTTTAAAAAAAAAGAACACAAATAACAAATGTTGGCAAGGATATGGAGAAAAGGGAACACTCATACACTGCTGGTGGAAATGTAAATTGGTACAGCTACTGTGGAAAACAGTATGGAGGTTTTTCAAAAAACTAAAAATAGAACTACCATATGACCCAATTCCACTCCTGTGTATATATCCAAAAACAAAACAAAACAAACAAACAAAAACGCTAATTTGAAAAGATACATGCACCCTAATGTGTTCATAGCAACATTATTTACAATTGCCAAGATATGGAAGCAATCTAAGCGTCCATCAACATATAAGTAAAGAAGACGTGGTATATATATACCACTCAGCTATGAAAAAGACTAAAATTTTGCCATTTGCAGCAAAATGGATGGACTTGGAGGGCATCAGGCTAAGTAAAATAAGTCAGCAAAAGACAAATAATGTATGATATCACATATGTGGAGTCTAAAAAATAAAACAGAAGAGTATAACAAAAAGGAAGCAGACTCACAGATATAGAGAACAAACTTGTGGTTATCAGTGGGGCGGGTGGGGAGGGGCAATATCGGGTTTGCAGAGTGGGAGACACAAACCATTAGGTGTAAGACAGGCTCAAAGATGTATTATACAACACAGGGAATATAGCCAATATTTTGTAAAAACTGTAAATCAAAAGCAACCATTAAAAACTGTATAACAGAGGAGCTTCAAGATGGCGGAAGTAAGAAGTGGAGATCACCTTGCTCCCCAAAAATACATCAGAAATACATCTACATGTGGAACAACTCCTACAGAACACCTACTGAACGCTGGCAGAAGACCTCAGATTTCCCAAAAGGCAAGAAACTCCCCACGTACCTGGGTAGGGCAAAAGAAAAAAGAATAAACAAAGACAAAAGAACAGGGACGGGACTTGCACCTCTGGGAGGGAGCTGTGAAGGAGGAAAGGTTTCCACACACTAGGAAGCCCCTTCGCGGGCAGAGACTGCAGGTGGCAGAGGGGGAATCTTCGGAGCCATGGAGGAGAGCACAGCAACAGGGGTGCGGAGGGCAAAGTGGGGAGATTCCCGCACAGAGGATCTGTGCCGACCAGCACTCACCAGCCCGAGAGGCTTGTCTGCTCACCCACCAGGGCAGGCGGGGGCTGGGAGCTGAGGCTCGGGCCTCTGGTTGGATCCCAGGAAGAGGACTGGGGTTGGCTGCGTGAACACAGCCTTAACGGGGCTAGTGCGCCACAGTTAGCTGGAAGGGAGTCTGGAAAAAAGTCTGGAACTGCCTAAGAGGCAAGAGACTTTTTTTGCCTCTGTGTTTCCTGATGCACAAGGAGAGGGGATTAAGAGCGCCACTTAAAGGAGCTCCAGATATGGGCGTGAGCCGCGGCTATCAGCGCAGACCCCAGAGACGGGCATGAGACACTAAGGCTGCTGCTGCAGCCACCAAGAAGCCTGTGTGCAAGCACAGGTCACTATCCACACCTACCCTCCCGGGAGCCTATGCAGCCCGCCACTCCCAGGGTCCCGTGATCCAGGGACAACTTCCCCAGGAGAACGCCCGGCGCGCCTCAGGCTGGTGCAACATTGCGCCGAGCTCTGCCGCCACAGGCTCGCCCCAAACTCTGTACCTTTCCCTTCCCCCGGCCTGAGAGAGCCAGAACCCCCAAATCAGCTGCTCCTTTAACCCCTTCCTGTCTGAGTGAATAACAGACGCCCTCAGGCGACCGAAACACAAAGGTGGGGCCAAATCCAAAGCTGAACCATGGGAGCTGTGCAAACGAAGAAGATAAAAGGAAATTCCTCCCAGCAGCCACAGGAGCAGCGGATTAAAACTCCAAAGTCAACTTGATGTACCCTGCATCTGTGGAATACCTGGATAGACAATAAATCATCCCAAATTGAGGAGGTAGACATTGGGACCAATGATATATATTTTTCTCCTTTTTCTATTTTTGTGAGTGTGTATGTGTATGCTTCTGTATGTGATTTTGTCTGTATAGCTTTGCTTTTACCATTTGTCCTAGAGTTCTATTGGTACATTTGTTTCATTTTGTTTTGTTTTAGTATAGTTTTTGGAGCTTGCTATCATTGGTGGATTTTTTTTTGGTTTGGTTGCTCTCTTCTTTCTTTCTTTGTTTGTTATTACTTTTTAAAACTTATTTTTAATCATTTTTTATTTTACTAACTTCATTTTTTCTTTCTTTCTTTCTCTTTTTCTCCCTTTTATTCTGAGCCATGTGGCTGACAGGGTATTGGTGCCCTGGCCGGGCATCAGGCCTGTGCCTCTGAGGTGGGAGAGCTGAGTTCAGGACACTGGTCCACCAGAGACCTCCCAGCTCCACATAATATCAAATGGCGAAAATCTCCCAGAGATATCCATCTCAATGCCAAGACCCAGCTCCACTCAACAACCAGCAAGCTACAGTGCTGGACACCCTATGCCAAACAACTAGCGAGACAGGAACACAACCTCACCCATTAGCAGAGAGGCTGCCTAAAATCATAATAAGTCCACAGACACCCCAAAACACACCACCAGACATGGACCTGCCCACCAGAAAGACAAGATCCAGCCTCATCCACCAGAAAACAGGCACTAGTCCCCTCCACCAGGAAGCCTACACAACCCACTGAACCAACCTAAGCCACTGGGGGCAGACACCAAAAAAAAATGGGAAATACAAACCTGCAACTTGCAAAAAAGAAACCCCAAACACAATAAGTTAAGCAAAATGAGAAGACAGAGAAACACACAGCAGATGAAGAAGCAAGGTAAAAACCCACCAGACCAAACAAATGAAGAGGAAATATACAGTCTACCAGAAAAAGAATTCGGAGTAATGATAGTAAAGATGATCCAAAATCTTGGAAATAGAATGGAAAAAATACAAGGAATGTTTAACAAGGGCTTAGAAGAACTAAAGAGCAAACAAACAACGATGAAAAACACAATAATTGAAATTAAAAATTCTCTAGAAGGAATCAATAGCAGAATAACGGAGGCAGAAGAACGGATAAGTGACCTGGACGATAAAATAGTGGAAATAACTACCACAGAGCAGAATAAAGAAAAAAGAATGAAAAGAATTGCGGACAGTCTCAGAGACCTCTGGGACAACATTAAATGCACAAGCATTCGAATTATAGGGGTCCCAGAAGAAGAAGAGAAAAAGAAAGGGACTGAGAAAATATTTGAAGAGACTTTAGTTGAAAGCTTCCATAATATGGGAAAGGAAATAGGCAATCAACTCCAGGAGCTCAGAGAGCCCCATACAGGATAAATCCAAGGAGAAACATGCAAAGCCACATATTAATCAAACTATCAAAAATTAAATACAAAGAAAAAAATATTACAAGCAGCAAGGGAAAAACAACAAATAACACACAAGGGAATCCCCATAAGGTTAACAGCCGATCTTTAAGCAGAAACTCTGCAAGCCAGAAGGGAGTGACAGGACATATTTAAAGCAATGAAAGGGAAAAACCTACAACCAAGATTACTCTACCCAGCAAGGATCTCATTCAGATTTGACGGAGATATTAAAACCTTTACAGAGAAGTAAAAGCTAAGAGAATTCAGTACCACAAAGCCAGGTTTACAACAAATGCTGAAGGAACTTCTCCAGGCAGGAAACACAAGAGAAGGAAATGACATACAATAACAAACCCAAAACAATTAAGAAAACGGTAATAGGAACATACATATCAATAACTACCTTGAACGTAAATGGATTAAATGCTCCAACCAAAAGACATAGACTGGCTGAATGGATACAAAAACAAGACCTGTATATATGCTGTCTACAAGAGACCCACTTCAGACCTAGGGACACATACAGACTGAAAGTGAAGGGATGGAAAAAGATATTCCATGCAAATGGAAATCAAAAGAAAACTGGAGTAGCAATTCTCATATCAGAAAAAATGACTTTAAAATAAAGACTATTACAAGAGACAAAGAAGGACACTAACTAATGATCAAGGGATCAATCCAAGAAGAAGATACAGCAATAGTAAATATTTATGCACCCAACACAGGAGCACCTCAATGCATAAGGCATATGCTAACAGCCATAAAAGGGGAAATGGACAGTAACACAATCATAGTAGAGGAATTTAACACCCCACTTCTACCAATGGACAGATCATCCAAACCGAAAATAAATAAGGAAACACAAGCTTTAAATGATACATTAAACAAGATGGATTTAATGGATATTTATAGGACATTCCATCCAAAAACAACAGGATACACTTTCTTCTCAAGGGCTCATGGAACATTGTCCAGGATAAATCATATCTTGGCTCACAAATCAAGCCTTGGTAAATTTAAGAAAATTGAAGTCGTGTCAAGTATCTTTTCCAACCACAATGCAATGAGACTAGATATCGACTACAGAAAAATATCTCTAGAAAATACAAACACATGGAGGCTAAACAATACACTACTAAATAACCAAGAGATCACTGTAGAAATCAAAGAGGAAATCAAAAAATACCTAGAAACAAATGACACTGAAAACACGACGACCCAAAATCTATGGGTTGCAGCAAAAGCAGTTCTAAGAAGGAAGTGTATAGCAATACAATCCTACCTTAAGAAATAACAAACTTCTCAAATAAACAACCTAACCTTACACGTAAAGCAATTAGAGAAAGAAGAACCGAAAAACCCCAAAGTTAGCAGAAGGAAAGAAATCATAAAGATCAGATCAGAAATAAATGAAAAAGAAATGAGGGAAATGATAGCAAAGATCAATAAAACTAAAAGCTGGTTCTTTGAGAAGATAAACTAAATTGATAAACCATTAGCCAGGCTCATCAAGAAAAAAAGGGAGAAGACTCAAATCAACAGAATTAGAAGTAAAAAAGGAGAAGTAACAACTGACACTGCAGAAATACTAAGGATCATGAGAGATTATTACAAACAACTATATGCCAATAAAATAGACAACCTGGAAGAAATGGACAAATCCTTAGAAAAGCACAAACTTCTGAGACTGAACCAGGAAGAAACAGAAAATGTAATAGACCAGTCACAAGCACTGAAATTGAAACTGTGATTGAAAATCTTCCAACAAACAAAAGCCATGGACCAGATGGCTTCACAGGCGAATTCTATCTAACATTTAGAGAAGAGCTAACACCTATCTTTCTCAAACTCTTCCAAAATATAGCAGAGGGAGGAACACTCCCAAACTCATTCTACGAGGCCGCCATCACCCTGATACCAAAACCAGACAAAGATGTCACAAAGAAAGAAAACTACAGGCCAATATCAATGATGAACATAGATGCAGAAATCCTCAACAAAATACTAGCAAACAGAATCTAACAGCACAGTAAAAGGATCATACACCATGATCAAGTGGGGTTTATACCAAAAATGCAAGGATTCTTCAATATATGCAAATCAATCAATGTGATAAACCACATTAACATATTGAAGGAGAAAAACCATATGATCATCTCAATAGATGCAGAAAAATCTTTTGACAAAATTGGACACCCATTTATGATATAAACCCTCCAGTGAGTAGGCATAGAGGGAACTTACCTCAACATAATAACAGCCGTATATGACAAACCCAAATCCAGCATCGTCCTCAATGGTGAAAAACTGAAACCATTTCCACTAAGATCAGGAACAAGACAATGTTGCCCACTCTCACCACTATTATTCAGCATTGTTTTGCAAGTTTTATCCACAGCAATCAGAGAAGAAAAAGAAATAAAAGGAATCCAAATTGGAAAAGAAGAAGTAAAGCTGTCACTGTTTGCAGATGACATGATACTATACATAGAGGATCCTAAAGATGTTACCAGAAAACTACTAGAGCTAATCAATGAATTTGGGAAAGTAGCAGGATACAAAATTAATGCACAGAAATCTCTTGCATTCCTATACACTAATGATGAAAAATCTGAAAGTGAATTTAAGGATACACTCACATTTACTATTGCAACAAAAAGAATAAAATACCTAGGAATAAACCTACCTAAGGAGACAAAAGACCTGTATGCAGAAAACTATAAGATAGTGATAAATTAAAGATGATAAAAACAGATGGACAGATATACCCTATTCTTAGATTGGAAGAATCAACATTGTGAAAATGACTATACTACACAAAGCAATTTACAGATTCAGTGCAATCCCTATGAAACTACCACTGGTATTTTTCACAGAACTAGAACAAAAAATTACACAATTTGTGTGGAAACACAGAAGACGCCGAATAGCCAAAGCAATCTTGAGAAAGAAAAACGGAGCTCATGGAATCAGGCTCCCTGACTTCAGACAACACTACAAAGCCACAATAATCAAGACAGTATGGTACTGGCACAAAAACAGAAATATAGATCCATGGAACAGGATGGAAAGCCCAGAGATAAACCCATGCACATATGGTCACCTTATTTTTCATAAAGAGGAAAAGATAACAATGGAGAAAGGGCAGCCTCTTCAATAAGTGGTGCTGGGAAAACTGGACAGCTACACATAAAAGAATGAAATTAGAACACTAACTAACACCATACACAAAAATAAACTGAAAATGGATTAAAGATCTAAACGTAAGGCCAGACACTATAAAACTATTATTAGAGGAAAACATAGGCAGAACTCTCTTTGACATAAATCACAGCAAGATCCTTTTTGACCCGCCTCCTAGAGAAATGGAAATAAAAACAAAAATAAACAAATGGTATATAATGAAACTTCAAAACTTTTGCACAGCAAAGGAAACCATAAACAATATGAAAAGACAATCGTGAGAATGGGAGAAAATATTTGCAAATGAAGCAACTGACAAAGGATTAACCTCCAAAATTTACAAGCAGCTCATGCAGCTCAATATCAAAAAAAACAACCCAATCCAAAAATGGGCAGAAGACCTAAATAGACATTTCTCCAAACAAGATATACAGATTGCCAACAAATACATGAAAGAACGCTAAACGTCATTAATCATTAGAGAAATGCAAATCAAAACTACAATGAGGTATCACCTCACACCAGTCAGCGTGGCCATCATCAAAAAATCTACAAACAACAAATGCTGGAGAAGGTGTGGATAAAAGGGAACCCTCTTGCACTGTTGGTGGGAATGTAAACTGATACAGTCACTATGGAGAACAGTATGGAGGTTCCTTAAAAAACTCAAAATAGGAGTACCATACGACCCAGCAATCCCACTACTGGGCATATACCCTGAGAAAACCATAATTCAACAAGAGTCATGTACCACAATGTTCACTGCAGCACTATTTACAATAGCCAGGTCATGGAAGCAACCTAAGTGTCCAATGACAGATGAATGGATAAAGAAGATGTGGCACATATATACAATGGAATATTACTCAGCCATAAAAAGAAACGAAATGGAGTTATTTGTAGTGAGGTGGATGGACCTAGAGTCTGTCATACAGAGTGAAGTAAGTCAGAAAGAGAAAAACAAATACCGTATGCTAACACATATATATGGACTCTAAAAAAAAAAAAGGTTCTGAAGAACCTAAGGGCAGGACAGGAATAAAGACGCAGATGTAGAGAATGGACTTACAGACACGGGGAGGGGGAAGGGTATGCTGGGACAAAGGAGTGGCATGTATACATATATACACTACCAAATGTAAAACCGAACTAGTGGGAAGCAGCCGCATAGCACAGGGAGATCAGCTCCGTGCTTTGAGACCACCTAGAGGGGTGGGATAGGGAGGGTGGGAGGGAGGGAGACGCAAGAGGGAAGAGATATGGGGATATATGTATATGTATAGCTGATTCACTTTGTTATAAAGCAGAAAGTAGCACACCATTGTAAAGCAATTATACTCCAATAAAGATGTTTAAAAAAAATTGTATAACAAAGTTTTTCAATTTTTTTAAAAGAAAAAAAAAGAAAAGACCCTAGATGACATCACGTGTAAGTGATGTATAAATCTTTCTTCTGGTCTTTCCCAATGGGATTTGTAACCATTTTGCAAGGATGACTGTGTACTACTAGAGAAAGGAAGACACTTTGGGGGATTATTGCATTGAGTCTGAGTTACAATTAATCTATGGGAACCTAGGCTTTAACTATTACCCACTGGTCAGAATGTGAGCTAATGGGGCCAGGTGATATGTGAATTGTGTGGACCTACTCAGTCTTAAAGTGGACCCAGTGCTTCCACAAAACCATCTTGTTGATATTTTCCCAGTTCTCAAAAAGAGTTTGAATAGAAATACTCAGGAACTGGCAAAATCCCCATATTGGCTATTGACCCCTAGAATAAATGCTTAAATTATTGTAGAAATGACTAAATGTAAGTCCCTAGAGCTACCTGCCCTCCCAAAATGTTAAATCAAATGCAGAACCATATTCCTGTCATAATCATGGAGACTTAAAAGACTTAAAAGATGCACAGCTGGTGATTATTATCATATTCTCATCTAATTTACCTATCTGACCATTGCAGGAGAGACAGGTCTTCCAGAATGACAAAGGATTATTTTACACTTAATTGGACTGTCACGTCATAAGGATGCTTAGTAGAGAAAATGAATCCAGCCCCTGCATTGTAGCTAGACTGTACCTTTTGGTCTGGACAATACCTTTTTCTCTGTCCCAATAAATGAGAACACTGGATGCAGTTTGTTTCCACCTGGCAGGGACACATGCACACCTTCACTGGCTTCACTGCCAAAGAACAATAGGAACTCACTGACTGTGCTATAATTTAGTCCACAGAACATCATAGTGGTCTATAAACCAACGACCTTATGCTAGTGCAACCCAGTGCACAGGATGAGTATGTACCCAGATATGTTCATAAACATATATACATATCAAAAGATATGAAAAATACAGAGACCTGTCAGATGAGTGAAATTTCTGGACACCATTGTTCTCAGACTTCTCAAAATGTCTCCTCCAGCATGAAAAAAAAAGTATTACACTATACATCCCCTGTAATAAGAGAGGCAAATAATGCTTGCTCAAACTTCGTATTTTGTAGAAAATATATGTGACATTTGGCTATGCTTCTCCAAATAATTAACAGGTCACAGAAAGTCGTCTAGCTTTCAGAGTGCACAAAGCAATAGAAGACTCTCTGGAAGATCTAGATGACAGTGCATAACTTCAAATTTCAAAGTACAGTATCTTTTTCAGTAAGTAGCTATGGTGTTCTCCATTCGAGAAAGTCTTCCCTTGTTGCTGGATCCTGGCAGAGACTGAATGTTTGAGAGCAGTACACCATGTGGCTATGGAAATAAAGCATCCCACCACGAAGTGTATTTTGTCTCATCTACTGAGCTATAAAGTCAGATATTCCTTGCAGCATCCATCATCCCTGGGAAATCGCTTATATTTGAATTGGTTCAAGTAGGTCCTAAAAACAGAAGTTGCAAAAGCAGATGACTCATACTCTGAGTGCATCTTCTCCTGCCATGCTGCCATTGTTCTCTCAAACCACACCTCTAGCCTCATAAGAGATCTCTAGGACCAGGTGACTGAGAAAAAAATATTCCAGTTTACTGTTAGTTCCGCTGGAAATGACAATACTAAGAAGCACCCTATAGGAACCTCTGTGTTAGAGAAGAATTCTTCTGGTCCATGTCACATAGCAGTATTTCTTTGTCCCTTTTAATGCAGCTCAATCACCCCACCTATAGAAGTGGACTGCTACATCATGTAAATCCCTCTCAGGGGTGACCTGACAGTTTGTGTAGAAAACTAAATATTCTCAATGGGCAGAGCTTCAAACAGGACATCTTATGATCCATTTATCTGGAAAGTGAGATAAGCTACAGGTCTCTGTTAATTTATAGGCAATAGCTAATATTTTCATTGGATAGTCAGGGATGTGGGAGGAATAAGATTAGAGGATTGGTAGTAAGGAAGATTAGAGCAAAGACCAATCTAGACTTTTAAACTCTTCTAGAGTTTTTTTTTTAATTAATTAATTTATTTATTTATTTATTTATTTTTTATGGCTGCGTTGGTTCTTCGTTGCTGCGCGCAGGCTTTCTCTAGTTGGGGCGAGCAGGGGCTACTCTTTGTTGAGGTGCATGGGCTTCTTATCGTGGTGGCTTCTCTTGTTGCGGAGCACCAGCTCTAGGGTGAGTGGGCTTCAGTAGTTGTGGTGCGTGGGCTCAGTAGTTGTGGCTCACAGGCTCCAGAGCTCAGGCTCAGTAGTTGTGGCACTCGGGCTTAGTTGCTCTGCGGCATGTGGGATCTTCCCAGACCAGGGATCGAACCCGTGTCCCATGTATTGGCAGACAGATCCTTAACCACTGCGCCACCAGGGAAGTCCCTTTTCTAGAGTTTGAGAACATTTGTGTCCCATGTAAATATGGAAAAAGATGGACACTATATAGAGCTTCAATAGATGATTGGACAAGGTGACCTGCCATGTGGATTTGTTAACCTCTTTCCACAGTCAGCCAGTAATTATTGAATGGTCTCATGAAAAATAGAAAAGTGATCATGGTTTCAGACAGAGTATGCATGGGCTTAACAACCTAGACTTCTTCTCCCCCCAGATGTCTGGATAATACTTCTGCTGAGTGCCCAGTTTGAAAGCAACAGTGAACAAACATGAGTCCTGCCATATGGTACCATACCCCAAAAGGAATAACCAGCCACCTGATGGCAGGTTAATTACATAGGGCTTCTTCCAACATGATGAGTGTTGGAATCTGTGCTCTATGAAATTGCTATGTTCTACACATGGATTTATCTATCTTGCCTACCAAGTTTCTGCGAGCAGCATCGTCTGTGGACTCACCAAATGCCTCACTCGCTGTCACTGTAATTCACATAACATTGGTTCTGACTAGAGATCTTATTTTACAGCAGAATGATTAGGACAACAGATTGATGCATTTAAGAGGCATTAAGATTTCTAACTAGAAGCTGTTGGCTGTATAAAGAAGTGAAATGACTTATTGAAGATTTCGTTTTGGTACCTACTGGAAGATATCTTACAAAATTAGGATGACATCTTGTAGAATACGTCCTATGCTATAAAATAGCATCCAATACACAGCGTGTTTTCAGCCATGCCGGAACATATGAGCTTTGGAACCAAGAAATGAAATGGGAGTGGCACTTCTCACTATTCCCTTAATGGCTCACTAATGTAAATTTTACTTCACATCCTTGCCACTTTCAACTGCTTTGGTTTAAGGATCTTGGTACTCAAAGGAGTAATACTTCCACCACGAGCACAACAGTGTCTCAAAGCACTTGACAGAGCAGACAAGGGGATTACTATGTTGGCTTTGGGATTGAGCATGATTAAAAAGGAATAATTACTGTTACGCAATGTAAATATAGAAGAATATTTCTTTAACACAAGAATTCCAATAGGGCATTCCTTAGTATTTCCATGTCTATTAGTGAATACTAATGGAAAACTATAGCAACCTCATACAGTCAGAACCACGAGGGCTCAACTCCCAAAAAAATGGAAGTTTGGGAGTTGATAAATAATAGATAAAGAAATCCAGTTAACTGAGTCACTACTGGCCTAAAGATAAAAGTAATATGGAATGGTTAGTTGTTGATGAAGAAAGTTATCCACATCAACTAAAGAACATTTGCAGAAAATGTAACTAATTTTCTGTTTTACCCTTGCTTTACTTAGTATGTTTTGATACTATTTACTTTATAATTTAGTCCACATATTAAAAAAACCAAGGTAGGATCGAGGAAACATAATCATCATTACATGCATTAGACTTAGAAAAGATTGTATTAAAAGATTGTACTAAATAAAAAAAGATTATACTAAATAGTCTCCGCATCTGGGGAGAGAATGAGTTTATTTGTATCAGAGATAGTCACCTTATTAGGTGGGAATATAGTTTTTGTTGCTATTGTTGTTTTATGTTTAGAAAACGGATGTATGTCCACATAAGGGGTGATGTCTCTCTCTTGCGGCTGCTCAAAATATTTTAAATACTCTTCTTGCTTTTGTTTCCTATTTTGTAAATCGTGTTTTCCCCAGGTGGAATCCCCCAAACTACATCTTTACAGACTCTCTTACAAATAGTGCAAACAGTTTTCTGATTTCAGCCATGAGGGAAAATAGGATCTGCATAAGTAATTCATTTTTTGGTGGTGTGAATGGCACCAGAGGTAGAGGGAGTGATGGAGGCTTCCTCTCTAACCCATGACATATGGTTTTGGAGTTAGCGCCAGTGGCACTAACTAGAGTCTGTGGTGGTGACAAATGACAGCTCCCTCCCTAGTGCAGTTCTGTGTGTGCCTCAAGGTGTTGTTCCTGAAAGCTTTATCTGTTCTCCAACTCTCCCAATGATCCTGTATAGGGGATCATATAGTGTGCCATTTGAACTAAGACACATTTGGGAATAAAAGGGGATGCTATGGATAATGTCAAGGATAAACTAGAACTGTACTGAACAGATGGGACAGATAGTAACTCCAATACTGTGATTTACTTAATACATTTTGCTGCTTAAATTAGAATAGACTTACTTGTTTTTTCCTAAGAACGCTAACCAAAATACCATTAAATTTTTAGGATTATAAAATTAGTTAACAATATAAGTAGACCCTTTGTACTATATTGTGCCTGTAACACAGGGGAGAATATTCTATTCTACAATTCTATTATAAAGCAAATTCAGATTAATTCAAATTCATAGAATCTATTATATCAATATTAGTTGACTTAATGTAGCCATATGCTTGTTGCCTAAAGAACCATGACTGACACTGATGTTATATGTGGTTAATGAAGCCTAGGGAGTGGAAACAAAATACAGTCGCCCTTTGGTGTCTGCAAGGGATTGGTTCCAAGGACCCCCACAGGTACCAAATACACAGACGCTCACGACCCTTATATAAAGTGGCTTAGGGTTTGCATATCACCTATGGCACATCCTCCCATATACTTTATATCATGGCTGGATTACTTATTATAATACTTAATACAACGTAAGTACTCTGTAAATAGTTGTGTGCACATGGCTAATTCAATTTTTGCTTTTTGGAACTTCCCGGAAATTTTTTCCAAATATTTTCAATCCGCGGTTGGTTGAATCCCCAGATGCCGAATCCAGGGATACGAAGAAATACAAAGGGCCAGCTATATCTTGTCGTGATGTTTTTATTATAAACAGTGATTCACTGACATACAGGAGAGTCAAGGTTGTTAAATGCATTATTACTAGGACAGAACATATACTTTAAAAACTCTTTAAGAAATTTAAGATTATACTGTAAGAAAGCTTTAATGCATATAGCTATATGCATTTTGTTCCATGCTATAAATGTTTGTACTAAATGCTACTAAGGCCAGAAACCCAGGAAGAAACAAATACAGTCTCATGCATCATTCCAGTGTCTTCATTCAAACAGTTGGATCCCTAAGTGAACAGTTACTGGCACTTTACTTATTCACTCAGCAATTCATATAGGCACTGGGCTGGTAGCTAAGAATACAGTGATGAGCAAAAAAGACATGACCCGGGTCTCAAAAAGGAAATGCAGTCATCAAACTGTAATACAAATAAATATATGGTTACAAACTGTAGTGAGCACTATGCAGGAAATGCATACAGCATTCTGGGCCATAAGTTATGCAGCGAGTCAGGGGAGATCTATTGGGTCAGGTGGAATTTGAATGGACACCTGAAAATGACAAAACAATAACTAAGGGTGGGAGTTAGTGTAGGAGAAGAGGCTGTTCTAGACATAGAGAAAAGCGTGTAAAGGTCTATGAAGCAAAACTGGGCATGAGCTTCAGTTCAAAGCCCTGGAAGGAGACCTGTACAACTGGAGCTGACAGCAAGGACAGTGAGACCACCGTGGACTCTTGGAGGTAGCTGGCACTACCCCAGGGCCCCGTGGACATGCATGGGAAGGAGGCCTTGCCGAGTCCTCTCCCCAACTCTAGAGAGCTGGCAGGTCAGTAACAGCTTGCAACAGAATACCAACAACAGAAATTGGGTTCTGAGAGGATAGCTAGTGCAGAAAATCTACCTGAAACTGTAAAAAGCAAGGATATCAAGAGAGAAACCCAAGCCAAAGTCCTTGTGGGAAAGCCAGAAATTAGGAGTCCAGACACCAAATCATCAGCACCAAAGACAAGGTGGATGTTTAAAGAAAGACATGAGATTGAACACATACATTCACCTACCCTTTCTCTCCCAAATTCCATAGCCTACCAAACATTTTTTTCAATTTTTACTTATAAAGAATAATAGTGCTGAAAAACAAACAAACAAAAAATGTACCATCACCTGACCAGAAATCTGAGGAAGAAACAAAGTGGATGGGAAATTGAAGGGAAATAAGAGACAGTAAAATAAGAACAAATAGGGGCTTCCCTGGCGGCGCAGTGGTTGAGAGTCCGCCTGCCGATGCAGGGGGCGCGACCCCGGTCCGGGAAGATCCCGTGTGCCGCGGAGCGGCTGGGCCCGTGAGCCATGGCCGCTGAGCCTGCGCGTCCGGAGCCTGTGCTCCGCAACGGGAGAGGCCACAAAAGTGAGAGGCCCATGTACTGCAAAAAAAAAAGGAATAAATAAAAATTATCCTTGAAAAGGCCACATTGAAAAGGCCACATTGCAGACAATCAAAGTATCTCTTAAGCATCCAGCACAAGTGATTTTCCTAAACATTGGAAAAAACTAATATTTCTTTGGTTAAACACCTGAAAAAATGCTTGGCTTACATTTAGAAACCATGCTATAAGGTACAAAGCTATATCTTTAATCATCATTGTCATACTAAATGTTGTGAATGCTCTTACTACAAGAGGCACACGGATGCTAACTGTTATGGAAAGAACAGCAGATTTACATCTCCCACCGAGATTTGCTCCTTCTGGGACAAAACTGATTGAACAGAATGACAGGCAAAATCATCTGCCATATTTAAACTTTCATTTTTCCTTATGTTTCCCCTATAATGTAATTGAATTATGGAAAATTAAGTATGAATATAACATAACTCTACCATAAAAATAAGAGCCATTTCAGATATACTCTAAGGTTAAAGGCAACAAAAATGAAAAGTAGAGTAGAGTAGCCTTGGCACAGTTGTCAGAGCAATTCATTAAACTGTGATCTTTGGATAAGCTACATAAGTCAGAGCTTTTTGTCTTGCCCTGAAAGTAGTAAAGGGTAGCTACTGCTGTTTCCCCCCAAAAGCAAATAATATGCTTGCAGTGTGAGTGTGATAAGTTTTTGAACTGGAGAAAGAAGAGCAGTGAGGTAACTGCAAACCTCCATATTGATAGGAGAGGAAAGAAAAAAGCAAAGAAAAGAGATAAATCAGGCACTTGTCTCCAGGGCAATTTTTAAGATATTGTTCTCTAAGGTGGGTTTTCTGACACAAGAAAATCTAATTGGGACCAGAAAAGCAGTGAAGAATGCCAGATAATTTAAGATCCAAAGAATGATAGGGAACCCTGCCACCACATCCAAAATCAAGCTGTTCACAGACTTTTACGTAATTACATGTCCTATTCAATCCCTAAAGAGCATTGAGAATCATTGAGAATCACTAAACATTTGTGAAAACAATTAGCAAAAATCAACCTAAGGAAAATTACTAATCAAACGAATAAGCAATCTTGTAAGTTAAAATATGTCTTTAGCAATGTTCCAGATATCTATTGCTGCATAACAAATCACCAACCTTGTAGCTAAACAGAACTATTTTACCATATTTCACCATTTTGGAGTCAAGGAATTGGATAGGTCTCAGCTGGGTAATTTTTCTATTTTATGCCATTGACTGAGGTCTCTTGGTTATACACAGCTGACAGATAAACTCATCTAGAGTTTGCAAGACAGACTGATTCACATGCTTGCTGCCTTGGTGGGGAAGCCTACAAGAACGGACTTAGTTGGAACTGCCAACCAGAGCACCTGTAAGTTGCTTCTAAACATGACAGTCTCAGGGTAGTCAAACTTCTTACCTGGTGGCTGGCTTCCCCAGAGCAAAGATTCCAAGAAACCCGAGTCGAAGCTGCAAGGAGTCTTAGGACCTAGTCTTGGAAATTCAAGAATATCACTTCTGCCCACATTCTAATGATCAAGAAAAACTAGGGCAAAGCCTGACTCAAAAGTAGAGAATTAGATTCTATCTCTCACTGGGAGGAATAGCAAAAATATTGTGATCACGTTGAATCTACCACAGATGGACAGTTTCCACTATGAACATGATGGAATAACTAGTACCAGTAAACAACTAGAAAACTCCTGCAGTAAGCAGCTAGAAAACAGGGAAAATGTACGAAACAGCTGTTTTCAGGTATTGGACAAAAAGCATGAAAGAGTATGATCTCTGAGAAAAGAGAAATAAATGAAGTGACCTCAACAGTCACCTGGCTTGCTGCCTAGAGGCACTTCCCAGAAATCAGTTTGAGGAGAGAAAACCTTAGCAGAGCACAGTGATGTTGATGAGCTGAGTAGACAGAGATTGAATTGCGGGAAGGCCAAGGTGACTGAAAATTGCAGAGCAAAGTACAAAAGAAAGGAGGAAACAATGCAGACAAATAGTCCCAGAAATATGCTTAAGGGGCCGTTGAAACATTGGCTGAATCCTAACTTCAGAGGATAGGAATCCACCATAATGAACAAACTAAAATTATGAGAAAAGTACAACAGCAGTAGGATAAACAACTACTGAGCAAGTACAAAGCAGAAAGGTCTTTGACCAGTTGCAAAAGAAAAATTTTAAGTACCCAAAGCATTTGGTAGAGGTCCCTGGGAGGCCATGCCTTATGAGTAGGGCTAAATTAGCCTTACAGCAGCGGTTCTCAACTGGGGGTGATTTTGCCTGCCAGGGGACATTTAGTAATATATAGAGATAGTTTTGATTGTTAAACCATTGGGAGAGTTTGCATCCAGTGGATAGAGGCCAAGGGTGCTACTAAAAATGCTACAATGCACAGGACAATCCTACTAAAAAAGAAAAAAAAAAAAAAAGAATTATCTGTTTCCAAATGCCAATAGTCTTGATACTGAGAAACCCTGATTAGAGTAAGACTACTTTAGACCTAAACAAAGTTTTAAAACAAGCTTCAAATTGGTGAAGCTGATATGGCGTTAAATACCAATTGCAATATCAATTCTACCCATCAGAAAAAAGATCTCTAGAGTCTTTAAATGAAACAACAAAATTAAAGAAAAACAAGAAAATTCAGCCTATTTTTAAATGTAATCACAATGTCCAAATTCAACTACAAATTTTCTAAACATGCAAGAAGCAAGAAAATGTAACCCATACAAATAGGAGGGGAATAGAGTCACTAGAAATGACAGACCCAGGAATTACAGAGATAATGGACAGAGAATTTAACACAGATATCATAAATATCATAAATATTTTCAAGGACTTTAAGGAAAATATTAACATAATGAAGAGAGAAATGGAAACTATGAAAGAGAACTGAACTGAACTTCTGAGCAAAAATATATGTGATGGCTGCTAATGACCCTGAGCACCGAGGAGGGACACCCAACGCAACACCGCACAGGCTGAAAGAGCATTCCTGGGGGAGAGTCGTGGAGGGGACAACCCAGCACCCGCAGAGGACAGCTTCCTGCTGGGAGGACAGCAGCAAACCATCTACCTGGAGAAGAGTGATCCACCAGGCAGTGAATGATGTGACCTCCATTTTCTTCAATAAATGATTTGGCAACTGTGGTCCGTGATGTATTTAAGAGGTAAAACAGTTCAGACTTATCACCAGTTCCTTTGTCACCTTGAAATCAATGGTGGGGCCGAGGGGGGATGGCAATTTCAAGTTGCCCAAGGGATGAATAATATGCACACTTCAGGGCTTCCCTGGTGGTGCAGTGGTTAAGAATCTGCCTGCCAATGCAGGGGATATGGGCTCCAGCCCTCATCTGGGAAGATCCCACGTGCTGTGGACCAACTAAGCCTGTGTGCCATAACTACTGAGCCAGCGCTCTAGAGCCCACGAGCCACAACTACTGAGCCCACGTGCCACAACTACTGAAGCCCACACACCTAGAGTCCATGCTCCACAATAAGAGAAGCCACCGCAATGAGAAGCCTGTGCACTGCAACGATGAGTAGCTCGCCGCAACTAGAGAAAGCCCGCGCACAGCAATGAAGACCCAACACAGCCAAAAATTAATTAATTAATTTTAAAAATGCACACTGCACGCCAAAAAAAAAGTGAAAGTGCCACTGGATGAGCTTTTAAGATTAGAAACTGCAGAAGAAATTATACCTAAAAACTGCAAAACATTCTTGAGACAAATTAAAGAGGACTTAAGTAAATGGAGAGATATAATGTGTTCATGGATTGATTCAAATTACAGAAAAGTCTATGCAATCTAAACGTATTTATATTTGGAGAAAGAAAATCAGTGGTTGCATGTGAACTGGAAGTAGTGGGAAGAAGGGATTTCAAAGGTGCACGAGGAATCTATGAGTGATGGATATACTGACTTTCTTGATAGTGGTAATGGTTTCATGACTGTATACATGTTGCAAAACTTATCAAACTGTACTCATAAATATAGGCAGATTATTGAATGTTCATTATACTCCAATTAAAACTATTAAAAATTAATTTTTAAAAATTTGGCCAAACCTTATTTTCCGCATTTGATGAAAACGATAAACCCTTATATCCAAAAAGCTCAATAAACACCAAACACAATGACATACAGAAAATCACATCAAGTATTTTACACATGGAAATACACCACTCAGATCCACCTTCAAGGAAAGATTTGTTGTCCCATCTGTGAGAGTGCTGTTAGCAAACAGCATTTAGCTTTCAGCCCCTGCAGGGATTGCTTCAGCTGCAGAGAGCTGCCTCACTCCAGGTTACATCCTTCAGCTGGGAGCCCATATTTGATGATTGACCTAGGCGGAGGTGTCCAGAGCTCCTGGTGAGGAAAGCTGGGCATTCATCATAGCCTGATGTCCCTCTCTGCCCAATTCCTACTTAACCTGCCATCCTTCCACAGGTGTGGAGCCCATGGGCACTCCCTCATAAACAGTCTGAACCCTAAAGTAACCTCAGAATCTGCTTCCCAGAGAATCCAACCTGAAATGACAAGGCACATAATAATCAAATGGCTATAATCCAAAGGTAAAGAAAAATTCCTAAAAGCAAACAGATAAAAGACACATTACATACATAATTTTTAAAAGTCTACTGATTTCTCACTAAAAAAAAAATGCAAGCCATACAACTATCAAATCATTATGTTGTATACCTGAAACTAATATGTCAATTATATATTTTTTTAAAAATGCCAGCCAGAAGACAAGGGAGCAACACCCTTAAAGTATTTAAAGAAAAAAAAATGTTCAAACGAAAATTCTATATGCAGTGAGAATATCCTTCCAAAATTAAGGCAAAATAAAGACTTATTCAGAAAAGCAGAAGAGGTAAACCAGCAGACCTACACTGCAAAAAAAATGACAAAGGAAGTTCTTTAAGTGGAAACAAGATAATACCAGATGGAAAGGCTTGAAGACTGGGAGAAATAATAAATAAGAGGATAGATATTATGTAAAACTCTTGTTTTCTTCTTGTTTTTAGTTTATTTCTGTGATAACTGATTAAACAAAAAATAATAACATTGTACTCTGGGTTTAAAACATGTAGAATGTATGACAACAATAGCACAAAGGACAGGAGAGAAGCAATAGAAGTGTATGGTTATAAGATTTGTGTAATATGTGGCAGCCAGCTTCCAAGATGCCTCTCAGTTGTCTTCACCTTCTGATATTCGTGTGATTGTGTGGCACCCTCTCACTCTGAACCAAGTGACCTGGGTGACCAACAATTTTGTGTCACTTTTGAAGTTAAATGATGGAAGGCATTGTGGTTTCCAGCTTGTTATACTTGTTCTGAGGGAAGGTTTCCCGTAACATGGGACACTCAGTCAGCCATGTAGAGTAACCCCTCTGGAAAAGAACTAAGTCTACCCACAACAATCAACACCATCTTGCCAGCTATGTGAGTGAGCTACCATGGAAGCATCTTCTCCAGCCCTAAAACAGCCTTCGGAGACTGAGATGATATTTTGACTGCAGCCTCAGGAGAGGCCCCAAGGCAGAAATGCTCAGTTATGTCACTTGCAGTTTCCTGACCCACAGAAACTGTGAGAGATATTTCTTTTAATTTCTATTGTTGTTTATAAGCCACAAAAATTCCCACTCATTTTATAAGTATTATGCTATATCAAAACCAGATAAGAATATCACTCAAGGACTTCCCTGGTGGCACAGTAGTTAAGAATCCAGCTGCCAATGCAGGGGACACAGGTTCCTATGCAATCCCTAACAAATTACCAATGGCATTTTTACAGAACTAGAACAAAAAATCTTAAAATTTGTATGGAGACACAAAAGACCCCGAATAGCCAAAGCAGTCTTGAGGGAAAAAAATGGAGCTGGAGGAATCAGAGTCCCTGACTTCAGACTATACTATAAAGTGACAGTAATCAAGACAATATGGTACTGGCACAAAAACAGAAACATAGATCAATGGAACAAGATAGAAAGCCCAGAGATAAACCCACGCACCTATGGTCAACTAATCTATGACAAAGGAGGCAAGGATATACAATGGCGAAAAGACAGTCTCTTCAATAAGTGGTGCTGGGAAAACTGGACAGCTACATGTAAAAGAATGAAATTAGAACACTCCCTGACACCATACACAAAAATAAACTCAAAATGGATTACAGACCTAAATGTAAGACCGGACACTATAAAACTCTTAGAGGAAAATATAGGAAGAACACTCTTGGACATAAATCACAGCAAGATCTTTTTTGATCCACCTCCTAGAGTAATGGAAATAAAAACAAAAATAAACACATGGGACCTAATGAAACTTCAAAGCTTTTGCACAGCAAAGGAAACCATAAACAAGATGAAAAGATAACCCTCAGAATTGGAGAAAATATTTGCAAATGAATCAACAAAGGATTAATCTCCAAAATATACAAGCAGCTCATGCAGCTCAATATTAAAGAAACAAACAACCCAATCCAAAAATGGGCAGAAGACCTAAATAGACATTTCTCCAAAGAAGACATACAGATGGCCAAGAAGCACATGAAAAGCTGCTCCACATCACAAATTATTAGAGAAATGCAAATCAAAACTACAATGAGGTAGCACCTCACACCAGTTAGAATGGGCATCATCAGAAAATCTGCAAACAACAAATGCTGGTGAGGGTGTGGAGAAAAGAGAACCCTCTTGCACTGTTGGTGGGAATGTAAATTGATACAGCCACTATGGAGAACAGTATGGAGGTTCCTTAAAAAACTAAAAATAGAATTACCATAGGATCCAGCAATCCCACTACTGGGCATATACCCAGAGAAAACCATAATTCAAAAAGACACATGCACCCCAATGTTCATCACAGCACTATTTACAATAGCCAGGTCATGGAAGCAACCTAAATGCCCATCGACAGACGAATGGATAAAGAAGATGTGGTACATATATACAATGGAATATCACTCAGCCATAAAAAGGAACGAAATTGGGTCATTTGTTGAGACGTGGATGGATCTAGGGACTGTCATACAGAGCGAAGTAAGTCAGAAAGAGAAAAACAAATATCGTATATTAACGCATATATGTGGAATCTAGAAAAATGGCATAGATGAACCAGTTTGCAAGGCAGAAATTGAGACACAGATGTAGGGAACAAATGTATGGACACCAAGGGGGGAAAGTGGTGGTGGTGGTGGTGGTGGTGGTGGTGTGATGAACTGGGCAATTGGGGTTGACATGTATACACTGATGTGTTTAAAATTGATGACTAAAAAGAACCTGCTGTATAAAAAAATAAATAAAATAAAATTCAAAAAAAGAAAAAAATAGAATCCACCTGCCAATGCAGGGGACACGGGTTCGATCCCTGGTCTGAGAAGATCCCACATGCTGAGAATCAACTAAGCCTGTGTGCCACAACTATTGAGCCTGAGCTCAAGAGCCTGCAAGCCACAACTACTGAGCCCGCATGCCACAACTACTGGAACCCTCACGCCTAGAACCTGTGCTCCGCAACAAGAGAAGCCAGCACAATGAGAAGCCTGCACACCACAACGAAGACTAGTCCCTGCTCGCCGCAACTAGAGAAAGCCCGTGCACAGCAAGGAAGATCCAATGCAGCCAAATTAAATAAATTAATTAATTAAAAAAAAAAGAATATCACTCAAAAAGAAAACAGACCGATATCCCTCATGAACATAGATACAAAACTCATAATGAAGTAAATTTCATAATTGCAAAGAAATACATGTGGGGTTTATACCATGAATATGTTTAACAATTGAATATGTGATTACAAAATATCTGAGAAAAGCTGTATGATCATACCAATATATGCAAAACAAGAATTTGATAAAATCTAACACCTATTCATAATTTTAAAATAATAATTCAGGGCTTCCCTGGTGGTGCAGTGGTTGAGAGTCCGCCTGCTGATGCAGGGGACACGGGTTTGTGCCCTGGTTAGGGAGGATCCCACATGCCGCGAAGCGGCTGGGCCCGTGAGCCATGGCCGCTGACCCTGCGCGTCCGGAGCCTGTGCTCCGCAACGAGAGGGGCTGCAACAGTGAGAGGCCCGCGTACCGCAAAAAAAAAAAAAAAAAAAATAATAATAATAATAATTCAATAAACTAGAATTTCGAAGTTTAGACAGAAGGAAACTTCCTCAATTTGCTAATGATATTTATAAAAAGCTGCAGGCAGCATTATACTTAGTGATAAAAGATTTAATGTTGGGCGTCCCTGGTGGTACAGTGGTTAAGAATCTGCCTGCCAATGCAGGGGACACGGGTTCGAGCCCTGGTCCGGGAAGATCCCACATGCCATGGAACGACTAAGTCCGTGCACCACAACTACTGAGCCTGCACTCTAGAGCCCACGAGCCACAACTACTGAGCCCACGTGCCACAACTACTGAAGCCTGCACACCTAGAGCCCATGCTCCACAACAAGAGAAGCCACTGCAGTGAGAAGCCTACTCGCTACAATGAAGAGTAGCCCCCACTCACCACAACTAGAGAAAGCCCACGCACAGCAATGAAGACCCAATGCAGCCAAAAATAACTAATTAAAATAAATAAATTTTAAAAAAAGGTTTAATGTTTTCTCCAAGTTTGTTTAAAAAAACAAAGCTAAGATGACTGCTCTTATAACTTCTATTCAACAGTGTACTAGGGGATTCTAGCTTGGTACAATAAGACTAGAGAATAAAAAGCATATAGATTAGAGAGGAACAAGTAAAATTTCCGCTATGTGCAGATGACATAATCAGGTATATAAAAAATCTGAAGGAATTTCAAAAAAATAAGACTAATAAGTTAATTTAGCATAGTTATAAAATGCAAGGTCAGTATACAAAATTCACTTGTATTTATATGTACTAGCAACAAGTAATTAGAAAATAAAATGTAAATAATATGATTTAAAGTAGTCAAAACAAGTAAAATACTTAACAAAGTATATGCAAGACCTACATCCTGAAAACTAGAAAACATTGCTAAGAGAAATTAGAGAAGTCCTAAATAAATGGAGAGATATACCATGTACATTCTTAAGAGACTAAATACTGTTACGATGTAAACGCTCCCCAAAGTTATTTGTAGATTTAATGCAATCTCAATAAAAAATTCAGCAGCTTTTTCTGCATAACTTGGCATACCAATTCTAAACTTACATGGAAATGCAAAAGACCAAGAATAACCAAAGGGATTTTGAAAAATAAAATTAGAGGACGTACACTACCTGATTTTAAGACTTACTATAAAGCAAAAGTATGATGTTGGTATGAAGATAGACATTGGGATTAAAGAAACAATAAAAAACCCAGAAATAGACCTAAACATATGTGGTCAGTTCATTTTTTACAAAGGTGCCCAAAAAATCCCATAGAGAAAGGATAGTCTTTTCAAAAAATTTGCTAAAACAATTGGACATCCATGTTTCCAATTGGGGGAAAATGAAAGAAGTTTGGATAACTCCTTGCATCATATACAAAAAGCACTAACTATAGAAGGAAAATTATAAATTATACTTCTACAAAATTAAAATTTTCTATTCTT
Organism: Monodon monoceros; assembly: GCF_005190385.1. NCBI lineage: Eukaryota > Metazoa > Chordata > Mammalia > Artiodactyla > Monodontidae > Monodon > Monodon monoceros. The sequence continues at coordinate 89,126,263 of NW_021703767.1, forward strand.
CAAAAGGCACTGCTTTTCAAAAAACACTGTTAATAAAAAGTTAAGCAGAGACAGGAAAAAACTTTCTGTAACACATATGAAGGACTTTTAACCAGAAGGTCTACAAGTCAATAAGAAGACAAATGATTCCATTTAAAAATGGGTAAAAGGTATCCCAAGGAAGATATGTGAATGGCCCCAAAGTCCATGGAAAGATGCACAACACCATTACACATTAGGGAAATGCATATTAAATCCATAATTAAATACTACTATACACCCATTAGAAGGGCTAAAATGTCAGCCTGACAATAACAAATGTTGATGAGGTTGTAGAGCAAATGGAACACTCATACATTGCTGGTAAGAATGCAAAATAGTACATCTACTTCAGAGTACCATTTGGCAGAATCTGATGAAGTTAAACATATATTTATCATAAACCTAGCAATTCCACTCCTTGGTATTTACCTAAGAGACATAAAAGCATATGTCCACACAAAGACTTGCAAGTGAATGTTCATAGCAGCTTCATAGCCTCAAACAGGAAAGAACCCAAATGCCCATCAACTGGTAAGGCAATTAAACAACTTGTAACACACCCAAATAATGGAATACTACTCAAAAATAAAAAGAACGAACTATAGCCATATGTAACAACATGGATGAATCACACAAACATTATGGCTAACAGAAAAACTAAATATAAAAGACCATATATTATATGATTCTATTTATGTGAAGTTATAGAACATGCAAAACTAATCTACAGTGATAAATTTCAGACCGATGGTTGCCTGGTGTGAGGAAAATGGGGGAGTATTGACAGCTCCAAGGCACAAGGAAATTTGGAGGTGATGAAAATGTTCTATATCTTGATTGTAATAGTATATATTCTATACACATGATTATATGCATTTGTCAAAATCCATCTAACTACCCAAAATATGACTATTTTGTTGTATGTACATTATACCTCTAAATAAAGTTCATTTTTTAAAAATAAAATCTGGGGCTTCCCTGGTGGCACAGTGGTTGAGAGTCCGCCTGCCGATGCAGGGGACGCCGGTTCATGCCCCGGTCCGGGAAGTTCCCACATGCCGCTGAGCGGCTGGGCCCATGAGCCATGGCCGCTGAGCCTGCGCGTCCGGAGCCTGTGCTCCGCAACTGGAGAGGCCACAACAGTGAGAGGCCCGCGTACTGCAATAAATAAATAAATAAATAAAATAAAAATAAAATCTGTATTTATAAATGAAAAAGCGTGTCTCTGAAATTAAGTTCAAAAGGTGGGATAAATATGTAATATACTCAATTGAAGATCAAATCAGTGAGCTAAAAGATCAAAAGCCATGTTTCTTAACCCAAAAGGACATGGCAATATTACGTATTATAGAATAGTTTGATATTTCAGATAATTAAAAAGTTCTAGCAATCATTAACAGGAGTTATATAAAGAGGAAATAGAGAGGAAGAATGGGGAATTTTCTAGGAGAAAAATACAATTTCCCAGAGCTGAAGAAAGTCAAAGGGCTTCACACTATGAGTACCACTGGCTGCAGAAAAATCAGGACAAATGAAAAACAAATTGTTTTAATACCAACACAAATACTGGTAAAATTTTAGTATTCTCAGGAAAACAAGAAAATTCTAAAAATTTTAAATACAGAACAATCTACAAAGGAACAAGGATTGATTGGAATCAGATTTTTACATTGGAAACACCGATTGTTAGAAGGTAATATAGCACTGGCTTTCATATTCCGAGAACAAAAATGATTTATAGTCTAAAATTTTGAGCGAAGTCAAGCTAGCATTTACTTCTGAGGGTAGAATAAAGATATTTTCAGACGCACAAGAACTCAGAAAATTCATCCTCCCAAGACTTTTCCTGAAATACCTTGGATCTTTTCACTTCTTTCCATCTCAGCTTGGCTTACTGCTACCTCCTCTCTCTGCCTCTGGTCTTGCCCCATCCCATACCTGTTTATTTTTGCAGCTGGGGTAATGTTTAAAAGGCAGATCTCATCATTTACTCCTATCGTAAAGCCCTTCACTGAATTTCTTCTCCACACTCATCTCCAGCCACTTTCCTTTCCTTCCAGCTACTCCAGGTCTCCTGAGAGTCCTGCCTTCTCTCCCATTTCTCCCTGGGCTAAAGTCTTGGGTCTCTAGAATGTACCATGTTCCTTCTGATTGCCTCTACTGAGAATGCTCTTCCCCTGGCTCATTCCTCATCTTCCTTCAGGTCTTGATATCATTTACTTAGAAAAGTGTTCCGTGGGGCCCCACTCTCATCCCTGTTCTTCCATCAGATTAGGTTTGACTCCTCCGTTATTGACCCTAACAGCACCTGTAATTTTACTTATAATTACAGTAATTGTATTATACAGCCATAACTTTGTATAATTATTTTGTATAATCTGTATAATTATTTAATGTCTTTTTTCCCAATAGACAGTCTCATTCCACCCACAGCTCTGTGAGTGAGAATGTTGTCTGTCCCTAATGTTTGTTCCTCACTTCCCTGGTAACAGACAAGATTTTCCAGTCTCCCCTGGCTGTGTGGCTAAGTTCTGGCTACTGGGGTATAAGCACAGCTTGTGGGTTGTGCTCTTAAAGGAAACAGGTTTGATCCTCATGCCCTCATTTCACCTTTCTGCTTGCTCGTAAGCCATCATAAATCTTACTGCAGTCAAAACCTCAGGGACAGAGGATCAGTAAGGCACAAACAAGTATCCCTGACTCCAAGAGGGCCACCTCATACCAGTCCTGGAATAATGTTCTTAAAATGTCACATGAATGAAAAAAGAAAAATACTCCAGATTCAATTGTCAGACCCTAGCCTCCTTCCTGAGAAATCCTTCCGCCAAAGAAACAACTCTAAAATTGCCTATTGTTTCACTTACGATTTCTTATATGCTTTTTCCTTTCCCTCACAGGTACCATAAATATTTACCATATTCAATGATCTACTTATATAATCTTTCAATTTTTTATTATCCCGTTATCTAGATGCCCTCTATAAGACCCACTGCTTCCACATTATCGATCTTAAATTATAATGGGGAAAGAAGATGTAACTGCAAAATACCTTCTTACGAGTTATATTTGGAGTCCTAAAAGTGTCCTCACCTCAGGGAGAGATAGGATATCCATGCCGAAATAAGCAAAATTCAAGTCCGTGTAGAAAGGTCTTATTGTATCTTGAGCTTCAAGGGCCATTGGCAAGGACAGCTCACACAGATGTGGCAGTCAGTTGTATAGGTGTAAATAACTGTGGACAATTGCAGTGGCCTCTTAATGGATCTACCTGCTTCCACTATGAACCCCTCAAATCTGTCTGCCAAAACAATCTGTCTAAAATGAAAATCTGATCATGTCACTTTCCCTGCTCAAAATCCTTCTTTGGATTTCCATTGTTCTTGGGATAAACACCAAAATCCTCACTGTGGCTTGCGAGCCTCTTCAGGATCCTCTGTTATGTTCTTCTCATACCTCTCTCTCCCCTGCTCTCTGAGTGACAGCCCCATTTGCCTTTCTTCAGTTCACTCCAAAGCCCTGCCTCCTTCCCTCTACTCAGGATGTTCCTTTGGCCTGAAATATTCTTTCCCCTAACATGCCTCCCTCAACTTATTTAACTACTACTCAAATGTCACATTTTGGGGGAAGCAAGCCTGCCTGAATCTTCAGACTTACTCACATTCCCCATCCTATACATGTATACTCTTCTACTTTTTCATAGAACTTATACAGTTGTAATTAATTTATCTATGTGTAAGCGTATTTGGTTTTTTGTTTCTCTGTTTGGCTGTGCCACGTGGCTTGCGGGATCCTAGTTCCCCGACCAGGGATCAGACCTGTGTCGCCTGCAGTGGAAGCGCAGAGTCCTAACCACTGGACAGCCAGGGAATTCCCTTAATTTTTATTTTTAATTTTTTATTGAAATATAGTTGATTTACAATGCTATGTTAGTTTCAGATGTACAAATAAGCATATTTGATTCAAGTATCTCTCCTTTATTGGCTACAAGGTTCATGAGAGCAAGTACCATGTCTATTTGGCACACGGTTATATCTCATGACTTTTGAGGGGACTTAATAAATATTGGTTGAATAAAATGAATGAATGAATAGGATATGATCTGTAGGTAAGGGTAAAAGTCACTGCTGCCTGTCTTTTCTAACAGCTTGCTATTAGGGCCTGGAATTCTTTTTATTGCTTTAACCTAGCATGGATTAAGTGTTTCTAGGATTTGATTGTTGAGCCTGAAATATATGCTTATCAGGCTCTATTTCCATCTATAAATACCAACCAGAAGCAGTGTGAAAGAACAATGCCCCTGTGGAAATGCCTACTGTGTACATAATGTTCTGGGGTTGCAAACTCAAGTGTGGAAAGGGGAGAGAGAGGCTTGCTGGAGGGGAGGTAGCATGGTGTGGTACTTAGGAGCTCAGACTTTCCAGCCCAACTCTCTGGTTTTGAATCTCTGTCCCATCACTTATGAGCTATTACTCATAGGCAGTTTTCTGTCCTCTCTGTGCCTCAGTTTTCTCATCTATAAAATGGAGCTAAATATTGTGTGCCTCATAGGATTAAAAGGATTCAGTGAGTTAGTATTAATAAAGCACTTAGAAGAAGCAGGACAGAGGACAAGTGTTTGTATATGTGTTTGTAAGTAAAACATGTTACATGGGAGATACTGCTCCCAGATAGGTAAAAACAAGTCACTAGTCACAACAGTCAAGTATAAATAAATGCAACTTCAGAGGATATAGATCAGGTCTACCCCCTTCTCACCACCCTCAGCACACTGCTTTGGGTTAAGGAATTGTGCCCCTCAGGCATTTCTTGTATACAGTCGTCATATATAAACAGGGAGCTATTTCAACACAGCCAGTCTTAGCAAGGTCCAAGTGCAAGGCCTAAGATGATTCATTTTGATAAATGGAGGTGGGAGAGAAGTAGTTCACTTCAACCAGCGAATATTTACTGAGAATGGTGGAGGCTGGCCAGCTGTTCCCCTTTACGCATGCTCTTGGCCTCCTTGGTGTGTGGCTAGTCTGCACGGTGCAGGCCCACTGCACCTAGAAAGTGACCGTGAAGAGCTCTCCTCAGTAGACTGTGGGCAGAGTGAGGGGTGGCACTTTTGGGCCCTGGCAATAAAAGCAGGTGTTCCACTCTCCTGTACCAGCTCTCTGAGGATGTGCTGGAGTACTCAGACTTCCTGCGTGGGGCAGAGCACCTCCCCTAATTCCAATTCAAGGTTTCTCTTTGTGATGGGAGTTTAAATTGGAGCCTTAGTTATTTCAATGGGACCTCATTACCGAGAAGCTTGATGAATGACTTTATATTTAAAACTAGCCTTGTGGGCTTCCCTGGTGGCGCAGTGGTTGAGAGTCCGCCTGCCGATGCAGGAGCCACGGGTTCGTGCCCCGGTCGGCAAAAGTCCCACATGCCGTGGAGTAGTTGGGCCCGTGAGCCATGGCCGCTGAGCCTGCGCGTCTGGAGTCTGTGCTCCGCAACGGAGAGGCCACAACAGTGAGAGGCCCGCGTACCGCAAAAAAAACAACAACAAAAAAAAAATCCCCAAAAAACTAGCCTTGCTATTGAAACTATAGATTGCTATTAGACTGTTATGTAAGCAAAAAATAAACTTTTATTGTTTATTTTATTTATAAACCACTGAGACTTGGGGGCCGTTTGTTACAGCAGTTAGCCTACTCTGACCAACACCCAAAGACTGGGCCCGGCACTCTGATTATGTAACTCAATTTCGATTGAGATTTCCACGTCCATTGTAATCCAGATATGCTGTTCAAGTGTATACAGTTGTCATATATAAACAGGGAGCTATTTCACCACAGCCAATCTTAGCAAGGTCCAAGTGCAAGGCCTGAGATGATTCATTTTAATAAACACAGGGGGGAGAGAAGTCGTTCATTTATTTATTTATTTATTTATTTATTTTACGGTACACGGGCCCCTCACTGTCGTGGCCTCTCCCGTTGCGGAGCACAGGCTCCGGACGCGCAGGCTCAGCGGCCATGGCTCACGGGCCCAGCCGCTCCGCAGCACGTGGGATCTTCCCCGGACCGGGGCACGAACCCGTGTCCCCTGCATCGGCAAGTGGACTCTCAACCACTGCGCCACCAGGGAAGTCCGAGAAGTAGTTCATTTAAACTAGCGAATATTTACTGAGAATGGTGGAGGCCTTCTTCCCTTGGGAATGGTGGGAATGGCCTTCCCCAAGATTACTGTAATGTCTGTGAAGTTGTATTATTCTGCTCATCTCTGGCACTGATCTGTTGGTTCTGCAGAATTAGAAGAACTTACTCATGCTATTTCTCAAGCGCTTTCTTTATCCCCAGCAGCATCAACTAAACATGAAATGCAACCTTGGCTCAACTTCCACCTCCCTCCCCCTGCAAATTCCACTCTCATAGTACTTTTGTCATTCGGTTGACTTTACTGAAGGTGCGAGTACAGTGAGACAGAGCAGGCATTCACCTTGCACCTTCCACAGAAACTCAAAGAGAACAGCGGGCCTTTTTTCCTCAGTCTTTCAACGCTACTCCACCCCATAAAACTACAAGACATAATCTTCCACCTCCCTGCAATCTTTTTTTCTTCTCAACTCTCTGCCTTAGCCTGCCCCTAATTTGAGAACATCACATTTTTCTCCCCTGCATATGTACTTCAGCAGTTTTGATTTAATAAAATTCACTTCTAAACCTTAACTTATTCTAGGCCCATCTTTGTGATGCCAAACCCATTAAGGTCATCTTCAGTGCAAAAGGGTGCTCCGTGTTTCAGGATCCTTTCACAGAGACACAAAAAATATACAATCGCTCCCACGGGAGATTTATAGTCTCGTGGAAAAGATAAGACAAATATACAAATAATTATAAATCAGAGTATCATATGACACCTCACCAACCAGGCTACTTCGTTCACACCCCACAGGATTCTGGGCGAAAGGAGCAAATCTGGCATGGCTCCTCTCCACACTGTCACTAACAAACATCTCTCAGCTTTCGGGGAATTAAAAATTGTTTTCCCTCACGAAAGGGGAAAGACCTTTGGTCTACACCTTTTTAGCTTCATGACAGTCTTCTCTCTCCTGTGGAGACAGAATTAAATCCTAACTCTCTGTGCTAACCCCTCAAATAGTAAATGGAGGCTACAAAGACGATTCTAAGCCAAGGTTTCTTTTTGTTGTGTGAGTTTAAATTGGAGCCCTGGGGTTATTTTAATGATACTTTGTTGCTGAAGAATATTACGAATGGTTTTATATTTGATACTAGTCTTGTTATTGAAGCTATAGATAAATGACTCTCAGTAATAGTAAGCTTTGGTGCTTCAGTTCTGGGATATTACATTTTAAATAAAGTACAAGGCAGAAAACAGCTCAGCACCTTAAAAGTCTTCTGGAATAGTTTGATTTCATCATATTACTGATTCTGAGCCAAATGGTTTATTGTATCAAATGATATAAACAGGAGTGCAGAAGAAAATACTGAGCGATTATAATCATCCATTACAGGGCTGATGTTTGATAGAAAGCACTAATTCATTTTCCTTGTTAAGTGTCCACTGAAAATGCTATCATATCATAGTAGTATGAAATAGGTACTATCATAGTAGTATATGATCCTTGAATAAAAGGCTGGTATTATTATTAGAATCTCATGGCTAAACCTGTCTTAACTGATAAAATAATAAAACTTTGTTCACTTAAGATAATACATTTTTAGGTCTCAAAACACTTGTTTTCTCTTTTGTTCTTTAAACATTAATAGATATAATTTTCATTTTACTATAGTCATAAAGAAAAGTCAAATTCCATTAACTATTTACTTTTAAAACTCTACGTTTCTTCTCTGAATCACTGGCTTTATTCCTTTTATGCAGGAGATGTAAAGCTTAATGAGAAATTGAGGTGAGTTAGAAATATTTTGTCTACATTTATTTAGGAATGAAAAATGAGGGAATTCCCTGGCAGTCCAGTGGTTAGGACTCTGCACTCCCACTGCCAAGGGCCCAGGTTCGATCTCTGGTCGGGGAACTAAAATCCCACAAGATGCAAGGTGCAGCCAAAAAAAAAAAAAAAGAATGAAAAATGAAAATACTACATATGATTTCTAAGCCTTCCATATTAGCTCCATTGAATTGATATTCAAAAACAGCTGAAAACAGGTCTTAGATGAACCCTGTGTTCTAAATTATTATTGGTCGACTGGCTGTACCTTTGAATCAGTATATTATGTTTCACTCTCCCAGAAACAGGCTGAATCTCAATAAAACTTTTATGTTAGCATGTTCCCCACGGAGATAGAGAGTTGGACCTGCCAACTGCGTGTATATTTTTTCTAGCATCTATAAGTCTATCTGAAATAAAATCATAGATTTTCAGAACCTCAAGTGACTTTGGACTCTTCAATTATAATCTAAACAGCCCACTTGCCATTTGTCAGACGGCATCTGTTTGAACACCAAGAAAAATCTTAATTAGGCTTGAAAAAATAATAAAATCTTATTTTTCAAAATCAACATTTAAATAAATTGAATAAGAAGTGAGCTAATAAGAAGTAACAGAAATGAGATTGGTTTTAATTTGCTTTTAAAAAATGACTCAAGAGCTTTGCTTTTTTTAACTAACTTAAGCTTAACCTCGTGCTGTTACACACAAAATTCTTGGGGCTGCAGTGAAAACTGCATAGGGCCTGGGGTGATGAGAAGGGGAGCAAAAAGGATGAAGGAGAGAAGCCCTGAGAGATGATAACCTGGTCTAGTGGGTCCCAACCTGCAATGCATCAGAAGCTCTTAGGGAGTTTTTGAAAATGCAGATTCCCAAGTCTTGCCCTAGAGATCTAGATTCAGTAGTTATGTCAAGACCCAGAAATATATGTTAAATTTCTCAGGTGATCAGTTGACCATTTTAGTCTAGTTTCCCATTTTCGAGTATCTGAACATGGCTTCCACAAGATTAACGAGTAATCAGAATTGAGATTTAAATCCAACTATCCATATCCCATGGATAATAAGTAATTATTCTAATCAGTAACCAGAATTGAGATTGGAATTCATATCCTATACATTCCCATATCCATGTTCCTTTCATATTACTGTGTTTGAGGAAGAGAAGAATGAAGGGACCATGGGCTGAATGCTGAGAACAAAAGGCCTGGCTACATGCTTTTTACCTTAGATAGTCCTGGTATCTGTTCAGATGAATTTGATTCAGCAGTTCCACTTAGACTAATTATGATAGTGGAAAATTAGAAACAACTTAATTGACCAACAATAAGATATTTGATACATAAATTATAGTAGATAGTTATGGTACAAGGGAAAATCTGTGGCCTTTAACAAAGATGGTGTAGACATATACTTTGGACATGGAAATATATTCACAATATATATATACACAGAAAAAATTCTGAAGGCTGTACCTCAAAGTGTTAGTGGTTTTCTTACTGAGTGGTTTTCTCACATGGTAGCAGTAAGATCATGGAAATTTTTTCAAAAGTTTGCTGATCACATGTCACATATTTTGACAACAATCACATATTGGTTGTAATCAACATATATACACAAAACACTCACATACAAATCCAGAGGTTGTATGGCTTTGGAGGCAACATGCTATAGTTCAATGTTTCTGTTGAACCAAAGTTCAGACCAGCAAGAGTAAAAATGAGAAGGTTGCAGGTTTTTTCCTTGAGACACTTTTCTCTGGGCTCTTTTTTTGTGTGTCCTATAAAACTGAAATAAAATTATGCATAATGTATATATTTAAATAAACTGTATTTGTTGATGGTCTGTGTTTGTGTTTAAGATTCTTCCATAGTTCCTAGCATATAAATGTTAGCATCACAATAAATGTTACTTCCCCTTTCCCTTAGGGATTTGATTGGTAGTTTAGAAGGGGCTATAATAATACATGTATAGCAGGTTTTTTATAGCAGGAAAGGATTTAGATTCTGTAATTGACCTAATATTAGATCTACAGTTACACCAAAGACCTTGCCTTCTACTGTGTTTATTAATAATTTAGCTATAGTGGTGTACAAAGGAAGTGGTGTGTATTTACAGAGAAAATATTGAAACCTCAGTTGAAGATAAGGTTCTACTGGCTGGCAATAAAAATGTGTGCATACGTAATATATTACTACCTTTTCCGTGTTGACTGCAGCTCTAGTGGGTCAAAGGTGGTTACTTCCTCTACAAGACAGGGTTGTTATGGAAAGAGCATTCGCTGATTTCATGATTCTAATCTTGTCTCTGCTACTGACTAGTGTGATCTTGGGTAACCGATAAATGTTAAGTTCAGGGTTCAAAACAAATCTGACACACTCCATAGAATGTGCCCGACTTAAATGTGTGTCTATCTACACAATTGTAAGTATATGTTTATGTATGTGATATGTATCCATAAGCTATATATACAAAGTTCTTATAGTCTTAAGCTAAGAATTTCAGAGCCCATAAACTAGACTTATCATTCTTTTATAGGCCATCTAAAAATAGATATCTTTTGGGCTTCCCTGGTGGCGCAGTGGTTGAGAGTCCGCCTGCCGATGCAGGGGACACGGGTTCGTGCCCCAGTCCGGAAAAATCCCACATGCCGCGGAGCGGCTGGGCCCGTGAGCCATGGCCGCTGGGCCTGCGCGTCCGGAGCCTGTGCTCTGCAACGGGAGAGGCCACAGCAGTGAGAGGCCCGCGTACCGCAAAAAAAAAAAAAAAATAGAGGGATGACAGCACAAGGTACTTTTCATAATCCCTGCTTCTTACTGCCTTAGGACTTTTCTGCTAGTTTTCTAGTGGTGAGTACATCATGCTGAGGCACAAGGCAAATGGCTGGGCTGGAAATATGATTTGGTTATGCTGGCTCCGTGTTTTGAGAGTATATAGCTCTATATACCCTTAAGGTATCTGGTGTATTTCAGGCTCATGGTCCCAACAGTGGTAATAACTATTATTCATTCAATGCTATTGTTTGTAAAAAATATTTTACATGCATTAACTCATTTACTCTTAATTTTATTGATGAGGAAATGAGGCACTGAATAGTTAATTAACTTGCCTAAGTTTACTCAGCTAGTGAGAGGCAGAGCCAGGACTCAAACTTAAAACATTGATGCTAGAATCATACCCTTAACAATCCTCTGCACAGCCTCCTTGATAGGACGACTGCAAAGTTCCATGAGGAGAGAGGCTAGGACTCTTGTATTTTTATTTTATTCACAGAATCTGGTTCTGAGTATGTATTAAATAAATATACCTAAACAATGAATAAATGATATTGGTATTCTTCAATCAGTTGCAAGGTATTTTGCAAATGATTTGTTTTGAATGATAAAGTACCAAAACTTTGAAGTGTCAACTTAAAAAAAAAACATAGAGCAGAATCAAGGTTGACTGGGGAGTGGTATTCTTTATTGATCTGCCTTTTTAAAAATTATTTATTTATTTACTTGGCTGCATTGGGTCTTTGTGGCATGTGAGATCTTTCGTTGTGGCAAGCAGGCTCTTCGTTGTGGTGCACAGGCTTCTCTCTAGTTTGTGATGTGCAGGCTCTAGAGCATGCAGGCTCACTAGTTGCAGCATACGGGCTTAGTTACCCTGCAGCATGTGGGATCTTAGTTCCCTGGCCAGGGATCGAACTCACGTCCCCTGCATTGGAAGGCAGATTCTTAACCACTGGACCATCAGGGAACTCCCTGATCTGACTTTTGATATTGTAATAAACAAGCTCAAATATCTCAGTGACCTAACACATTACAACATGTCCACCGTAGGCTGAGCAAGTTGGCAGGGCAGCTGTTCTCCATAGAATGCCTCAGTACACAGTCTGCTTCTATGTGCCCCACCATGCCAATGTAGGGCTCAGAAAAGAAGCTGCAAGGCCAAGCAGTATGCACCTCAGCCTGAAATGACATGTAAATGACCTGTCACTTCCACTCAGAACTTATTGACCAAAACTAGTTACACAGCCCCAACTAATCACATGGGATCTGATCAGTGTGTCTTCTGTGTTCCGAGCAGAAAACTGGATATAGGTAAGCCCTAGGGATGTCTTCCATAGAGAGAAAGGGGTGGGCATTTAGTAGGTGCTGGAATTTCTTATAACATTAGAAAGAGCTGTTAAAATGTGCCTTACTGACTAGTTTTGCCTTAGGGGTAGGAGAGAAATAAGAAGTGTGATGGCATAATTAAAAAGGCACAGGGAGGGACTTCCCTGGTGGCACAGTGGTTAAGAGTCCGCCTGCCAATGCAGGGGACACAGGTTCGAGCCCTGGTCCGGGAAGATCCCATATGCCGCAGAGCAACTAAGCCCATGAGCCACAACTACTGAACCTGTGCTCTAGAGCCCCCAGCCTGCGTACCTAGAGCCAGTGCTCCACAGCAAGAGAAGCCACCGCAATGAGAAGCCCTCACACCGCAACAAAGAGTGGACCCCGCTCGCTGCAACTAGAGAAAGCCTGCGCACAGCAACGAACACCCGACACAGCCAAAAATTAATTAATTAATTAATTTAAAAAGTTATTTTAAAAAGGCACAGGGAGAGGATGTTATCATGTCTCCTTTCTGCGCAGGAGTTGAAGAATTTGTACAGAGTTTGTCATATGCACATACAGAATGAAGAAAATTACCTAACCATATACAAACAAAACATTTTCAATGAGTTAAAGAGTTAAATGTTAAAAAAAAAATCTATAAACATATTTGCAAACATATAGGAGAGTGTCTTTATCTCCTTAGGCTAGAGAAGCCCATCTTAAGGAAGACAGTATAAAACCTATGGAGGAAAAAGACTGATTTTTAACTACAGGAAAACTAAAACTTCTCTTTGACAGAAGACGCTGCAAACCAAGTTGAAAGAAAGTCGACATACTAGGAGAATATATTTTCAACCAGTCCAACAGGAAAAAGAATGAACAATCAAAATATAAAAGGAATCCTAAACAGAAAAAAAAACAAAAAACAAAAAGAAAACAATGCACTGAAGAGGAAATACCACGTAACAATAATCTTTTGAAAATATGCTTCCCTCACTAATAATTAAGAAAAAGCAAATTAAAACAGCAATGAGATACTTTTAACTCATGAGATTGGCAAAAATCAACATGATTAATAAGAGTCTCAGAAACATTGATAGAGTTATACCTTCCTTTATAATGTTAATGGGAATATAGATGGTGATACCTTTCTGAAGGCTATTTGGCAGTAGTTATTACAATACACATTCTGTTCAACCCAGCAGTTCCACCTCTAGAATTTTATCCTGCAGAAATTTGTATGTACGCAAAAACGCATGGGCAAGACATTTGTTAAACATTATGCAGAGTAGGAAAAAAAAGAAAACAACTTAAATGTTCAACAATATTGGAGGATGAAGTAAATTATAGTGTATCTATGTCATAGACTATTACACTTCACAGTAAAAAGAGTAAGACGAAAGTAATTAGAAACAGCAGGAAAAATAAAAGCAAAACTCCATAATAAAAGGTGTGATGTTGGTTTTTTAAATACAGCATGATTTTGAGCAATTAGTAGACTGGAATAGGGAGAATTCATTGTAATATTGACTATCAACAGTGTGTGACGTTGGAATGGCAGAGAGGGAAATACATCACATTATTTATCTCTGTAGTGCACAATATTTACAGTCATGATAATGTAAGTGCTGTTTATTACTTTTCATCTTTTAGAATCAACCTAGAAAGCAAAAGACCTAATTAAGGTTATTAAAGATTCAAAAAGTTACCAAAAATTGTTACCAACCATAACAATGTTACAACAAAAGTTAACAGTGGCATAATATGGTTGGTGGAAGGGGCTGGGAAGCATGATGGCAAGGGTCGGTGTCTAACAACCCTTTTTTTAAAAACGTTTTTCTTGGAGTATAGTTGATTTACAATGTTGTGTTAGTTTCAGGTGTACAGCAAAGTGAATCAGTTATATATATATAACTGATACATATACATCCATTCTTTTTCAGATTCTTTTCCTATATAGGTTATTAAGTTGGTAACATTCTTATCTCTCAGAGGAGGGAGAAACACTGTCAGGGTGAGTTTTGCTTGGCCTGAATAGTTTCAAATTTTGTAGTGTGAATATATTCATATATTCTTTGTGCACTTAATAAATTTAAATTTTTTAATTCAATTTTTTAAGAAAAAGAAAACAAAGTGTGAGAATAATTTTTTGAAAGCCCTCAAAGATCTAATTTAAATATCTAGATATATCTGTGAGTGTGTTTTTTATCCAATTAACTGGGAAAATCTTTCTATTTTTCCCTTTAGTGTGCAGAGTAGAATCATTCTTATAATTCAATACATTTTAAAAATGTTTCCTAGTATATTCATATAAGGAATTCAAAGTGTTCCTCTTTAATTTTCCCTTTCAGATCAATGTGTATTAAATAACATATTTGAAAGTTCTATTAATATTATAGTAATATAATACCAAATGAGAAAAATAGAGCAGAAACATCACCCTAAGATGATTTTAAAAGCATTTAATTATCCAATATAATTATTTCTTAAGCCCCAATTATAATACACTATTACGTTACTGAAATGCCAGCTGTCTTGGGTCATAGACAAAAGTGGTGGTATTAAGAAAAATGTACTCCTGGTCAACATCTGTTTACTGTTTAAAAACACCTTGCTTTCCTCCAAGTTCCTGAGCTATGTAGCTTCCAATCTCATGTTAAAATGAACGGGGAAGTTGAGGCATAAAATGTGTTAATAAGAGCTATTTCTACTCTGACTTATTATTTGTTCCCTCTGTATCTTCCCTAATCAGCAGGATGGTGCCTGCCATATCCTTACACAAAGCATCAAAGACCTTCTGCAGGGGCTTCCCTGGTGGCGCAGTGGTTGAGAGTCCGCCTGCCGATGCAGGGGACACAGGTTCGTGTCCCGGTCCGGGAAGATCCCACATGCCGCGGAGCGGCTGGGCCCGTGAGCCATGGCCGCTGAGCCTGCGCGTCCGGAGCCTGTGCTCCGCAACGGGAGAGGCCACAACAGTGAGAGGCCCGCGTACCGCAAAAAAAAAGAGCTTCTGCCTTCTAGAGTCTAGAGGCTGCTGGAACTCTGCTGACTTCAGAGCCTTGAGCCCCAGTGGGGTGAGATGACAAAGGCTGCCCATCACCATCAACAGAGGAAAAAGCCAATGATGGCTGCCTTCTCCCTTCTGCCTTCCAAATCTCTCACCAATGCATCTGATTGGCAGAGCCCAAATGGTATCTGAAACCCTCCTGGCAATGAAATATGCGAAATGTTGTTCTCGGGTTTCTAGACACTGCAAAACAGGAGAGATATGAGTGTAAAGGGGCCAGATACTCATGGACAATATCTGACCCATTTGTGTATTACCACATTAATATGAGTAGCCATGTTTGAGTAGAAGAAGCATTAAATGTGTATAGAGAAGACTGATTACTGATTGGAGAGAGTTGGACAGGAGGAAGGAAAAGGAGAGAAAGCTAGATCTAAAGATGGAATGGGGGGCTCCCCTGGTGGAACAGTGGTTAAGAATCCGCCTGCCAATGCAGGTGACACGGGTTCGAGCCCTGGTCCGGGAAGATCCCACATGCCGCAGAGCAACTAAGCCCGCGAGCCACAACTACTGAGCCTGAGCTCTGGAGCCCACAAGCCACAACTACTGAGCCCACGCGCCGCATCTACTGAAGCCCGCGTGCTCTAGAGCCTGTGCTCCGCAATAAGAGAAGCCACGGCAATGAGAAGCCTGCGCACGGCAACGAAGAGTAGCCCCTTCTCGCCGCAACTAGAGAAAGCCTGCGTGCAACAACGAAGACCCAACACAGCCAAAAATAATAAATAAATAAAAATAAATAAATTTATATTAAAAAAAAAAAGATGGAATGGGTTAAAGTGATGTTTGCTAGAGATCTGCAGTGGTCCTTAACCAGGAAAGTTACATCATGAAAGCAGTCCTTTAGGGCAGTGATACTGCTGATATGCTAGAGAGGACTTGTGTGTGTGTGTGTGTGTGTGTGTGTGTGTGTGTGTGTGGTGTGGGAGTGGAGAGACTTGAAGTCAGGAAAACTTACTTGTCCTAAGGGGCACTTTGAAGAATCCACAAGTGAGAATACAGAGGCTACAGATTAGGATAAAAGTGGCAAGAATGGAGGCAAAAGGGCACATGTGAGAGACATGGTCCCTGTATCCAGAAAGAGAACCTTGTCCCCAAGAATATTCTAGCGTCCAGCAGCAGCAGCCCACCACGTGACTGGTTTGTGCCTCCAGCCCCTGTCTCCTGGGGAACTACCAGCCCACAGCAACCTAACAGCCTCAGCAACCAGCGGATCAGCAGTCATCTTTTTCTGAGAAAGAATCCAGCTTTGCTTCTGCATTTTTATCTCCTTTTCGAATGCCTTTGGAGTAATTACACTAAATATAGAAATGAGGCAAGATAAGCCGAGGAGTTCCATCGTGTTCCCTCCCTCTCCCATCACCTAAGGGAGAACTTGCCTCAAATTCATCATTCTTACAACTCATGAAATGCACTTTCTACTCCAACCCCACTGGAACACTGCTTCTATCAGGCCGACCTGATCTGACCATTCCTTCATTCAGTCACGCACACACGCTTCAGTCAGCAACTATTCATCGAGTAGCTACTCTGTGTCGGCCCTGCTGAGGATTTAAAAGTTAAAATAACAACAACAATAAAAATTCCTGCATTATGGAGCATACATCCTAGTAGGGAGAGGCAAACAAGAAGTAAAGTATAGAGTATGTTAGAACTTAAGTGCAAAGAAGAGAAGTAGTGCAATGCCCACCATTATAGAATTTTTTTTTTTTTTTTTTTTTTGCTGCTGCCTTTCTAAACTGAGACTACTTTTCAAGATTCAAAGTAAATTTTCTTTCTACTCTGTGCCTTGCCTAACCATTTCAGCCCACAACAGCCTCATCTTGTTCAATGCTTCTTATCATCTGCTCAAGTCTTTGGGTACTATTCATGCACACAACACTCCTCACTTTTGAAAAACATGTTCTAGGAAGAGATGTGGTTGTACATAAACATAGGAGCTTGAGAATTTTTCTTTTAAATGTTCAGTGTGATCGCATGACTTCTGTAGAAAGATGATACTGTTTTATAAGAGACTAATTGATGCATCTGAAATAATGAAGTAAAACTTGGAAGAAAAAGACATACTGACCTGTGTCGGAAATTGGAGGTTAGGCAATAAAAGGGAGGGGTGGGGTCCAGGCTGGACTGGAATAGATTTACAAGAAATGAAGAGGTCTTTGTAGTGAAGCCATGGGACAGCAGAAGAAAAAGGGTAGAAGGAATTTTTCTGGCGTAGAACATTTTAAGAGGAATGCTGTAAGAGAAATATGTAAGAGAAAAAATATGAGGACATGGAAAAATAATAGGTAGGGACTTCCCTGGTGGTCCAGTAGTAGAGTATCCGCCTTACAATGCAAGTGATGCGGGTTCAATCCCTGGTGAGGGAACTAAGATCCCACATGCCGTGGGGCAACTAAGCCAGCGTGCCACGACTACTGAGCTCTCGAGCCTCAACTAGAGCCCGCGTGCTGCAAACTACAGAGCCCACGCACTCTGGAACCCATGCGCCACAACTAGAGAGAGAAAACCCTCATGCCACAGCTAGAAGCCCAAGCATCACAATGAAAGATCCTGCATGCTGCAACTAAGACCCGACGCAACCAAAAATAAATAGAATAAATAAATAATAAATAAATCTTAAAACAGAAAAAAAGAAAAAGAATAAGTGGAGCAGCATCTGAAGGAAAAATATGTGTTAATATAACTCTGTTCATGATAATGTCCTAAGAAGCTGAATATTTATAACCAGAGCAAGGCTAATCAGAGATATCCTCTGGACCAATAATCTTCAAGTTTGTCTGATAAGAAAAGTCCACTGCATGTTTTTCCAAATTATAAATTCCTAACTCTATCCCTAGATCAAATGAATTAGACTTTTCTAGGGAAATCACAAGAAATGTACATTTCTGTTTATTTTTATTTATTTATTTATTTATGGCTGCACTGGGTCTTCGTTGCGCGTGGGCTTTCTCTAGTTGCGGCGAGCGTGGGCTCCTCTTCGTTGTGGTGCGTGGGCTTCTCTTCGTTGTGGTGCGTGGGCTTCTCACTGCGGTGACTTCTCTTGTTGCGGAGCACAGGCTCTAGGCGCTCAGGCTTCAGTAGTTGTGGCGCATGGGCTTAGTTGCTCTGCGGCATGTGGGATCTTCCTGTACCAGGGCTCGAACCCGTGTCCCCTGCATTGGCAGGTGGATTCCTGATCACTGCACCACCAGAGAAATCACTATGTTTCTGTTTAATATGTATTCTAAGTGATTCATTTGATTTGGTAAGTTTGGAAAACACAGCTTGGCAAAGCCCGTAGCAGTGGGTATCAGATTTTACTATCTACAATACTTTTTGGTTGTCATTAGCTTTGAGAAGAACCATAACTAACAATGGCCTAGGTGTAGGATAATGCTGGCAAAGCTGGTATGCCAACTCTCTGCCAGTTTATACTGGAAAGCTGTGGTAGATACTGTTGATTGGCCGACCAAGAGTCGTTCTCAACTGCCCTGCCATTTTCACTATAAAGTCCAGAAGAGCAATGCACTTTCCCATGTACCCTTGCTACTAGGCAGGTCCATGTGACTCATATTGACCAATTAGATATAAGTTGAGGTTTCCTGGGGGCTTCTGAAAATGCTTTTGTTTTCTTGGTATAACAGGCAGACATGAGGTACAACCCCACACTTTCTTCCTGGTCAAATCCAGGTATGATGCCTCTGTAGTCATAGCAGCCAATGGGATTGAAGGGAATGAGCAGGAAGGACAAGAGAGACAATGACCCTAACATTGTGGGTCCAGATTGCTTGGTGTGGCAAAGAAGGAAGAGGTGGAGATAATTTCTATTTCTAAAAGCCATTTTTATTTATTTATTTATTTATTTTCCGGTACGCGGGTCTCTCACTGTTGTGGCCTCTCCCGTTGCGGAGCACAGGCTCCAGACGCGCAGGCTCAGTGGCCATGGCTCACAGGCCCAGCCGCTCCGCGGCGTGTGGGATCCTCCTGGACTGGGGCACGAACCCATGTCCCCTGCATCGACAAGCAGACTCTCAACCACTGCGCCACCAGGGAAGCCCATCTAAAAGCCATTTTAAAAGCTGGTTTTCTATTCCTTGCAACTGAAAACATTCCTAACTAAATCAAAGGAGAAGTGGGGTAAGCCCAGGCCTGAAGCAAGAAAAGACCCCCTCATCTTTAGAAACACACGTGCATGAAAGGGTGGGCTCACCTTCTCATTAGGGGATAGATGAGGACAAGAGTACAAGGATTGAACCCTAGAATTTGAGTCTGAGGGAGGGTTCTAGAAGGGAATAGAACAGAGAAAGTTGATAGTCATGCCTGGGCTATCCTAAATAATAGGATATTTGCCCAGGATTAGGCAAAACTAATTTGCCTTAAAAGGATATGTTGTAACTTCACATTCCCTCAACAAAATGCAAAATTGGCACAAGCAATGTATAGTGAGTAGTAAAGGGGGATGCAGCTATCAGGTCATCTGTCTCATTGTGCTAAAAGCAATGCATCTGATAAATTGGTAACTTGTTTTTCTGATAATTTCATCTGGTAAAGCGTAAAGGAAACAACCAGAAGAACTGCTACTTTGTATTTAATTCTAACCAAATTAAAAAAAAAGAGAGAGAGAGAGAGAGAACTGTTTGTGGAATGGATGTGGAGTCTGAGGAGAAAGCACGCAGGTCACCTTAGATGGTATGATACCCAACAATGTCAAAAGTGCTCTTAGACACCAGGAAATTAGATTTTAGGAAGTTGAAGGGAAAGATGAGTCGGATTCAATGCCTAAAACTCTAAAGGAAAGATTATTTTGAAAGTCTTTCAAAAATGAAATTTTCAAGTCAACAAATATTTAATGATCACCAGCAACATGGGACAATCTGTACCAGTAGCTATAAAATTCTTACTCTCAAGGAATTAATTGTCCGTGGAGGGAGAAAAGGAGACAAGCACTCAAATGCACAGCTACCATTTATTGAACATCTACTTTGAAAAACAATATGGTTAAAAATTTATATATAATATGTAAAATATTTACAAATGCTTTGCAAGATAGATATTATCCTCAGTTAACAAAGAGACTAAATGTTTAGAATGGTTGAATAAATTGCTCAAAGCCTCACAGCTCATGAGGAAATGAGCACAGCCCCCCTCCTCTTGCATTTATTGGATCAGCTTGATCCCAGGGGCCTTGTAAAGCAAAAGGAGCAAAAGGACACTCTGTTCCCTTCTACTTTCTCCCATGTATCTTCAAGAACACCAAGAGTTCATTGGCATGGATTTGGCCCCTAAAAGTAGAAGCTTTTAACAATTGACTGCAAAGGAGTAAAATTAGTTCCATCTTTGAAACTGGAATATCTGCTAAACTCCTTGTGGGAGAATTCATTCCTTGAGCGAAGACTTACCATTATCAATCCTTCTATATTGAAAATCTTTCTCCTGAACTCTCAGGAGCGTAGGTAAATCAGCACTTAAAAAACAACTGCTTAGGGGCTTCCCTGGTGGCACAGTGGTTGAGAGTCCGCCTGCCAATGCGGGGGACACAGGTTTGTACCCCGGTCTGGGAGGATCCCACATGCCGCGGAGCACGGAGTGAGCCATGGCCACTGAGCCTGCGCGTCCGGAGCCTGTGCTCCGCAACGGGAGAGGCCACAACAGTGAGAGGCCCGCGTACCACAAAAAAACTGCTTAATGACAGAATATGTAAAAAAGATTTAGCATTCTAAGAGAAGTTATATATTTTAAAAAATAAATCGACTCTTTAATGTTGAAAATAACATATTGTGCAATGTGTTCAGAAGCCTAAAATGTTAAGATGTGGATAAAATTATAACATAAGAGTTTTACTCGAAACATTTAATGAATTATATAATAAATCATCGTTGACTAAATAAAACGGAAGACTTGACCAGTTGTATATTGATCAAGTTTGGCATATACATGTATCTTTTTTTTTTAAATGTGAGTAAAACAAGCTAAACACTCACTTTCTTCACTTTAGCAGTTAATTCTTGACTGAATTATTGAAAAATTAAATTTACACTCCTATTATTTAGCTATGGAAATTCAACTTACATGTTTTAATAAAAAAAAAATAAGAAAGCTAATGAGGCCACTAGAGGTGAGAAGTCTAGGAACTGTGTCTTCAGAGGTTCACTGACTCTGCTTAAGAGGACAGCAACAAGAGGAAGGTTCAGCCAAAGAACTTCACTGAAGTGAAAGAGCCACACAGCTAACCACACCCCCTATTTCCTGTATATTCCTGGAAGGGGAAAATATCCAATAAACTGAACATGGAGATTACATTCTAACACTTTTAGTGTACACAACACCAGCTTTCCTGAAAGCTGGGGGAAAGTTGTCCACGTTTTTCTTTTAGTAGCCAAAAAGGACTATGTTTAGAAGTAAATTATGATGCAATTTGGTCCATTCACATCTCTCTATATGTAGAGAAATTAGAGAAAATCACAAAGCACACTTAATCAGTTATTTGCTTTGTACAGAGACATACATGTATAGAATTGTCAAAATCCCCTCATTGTTAGGTAAGGCCTGGAATAAAGTGGCAAAATTGGGGCTTAGCACCCAACCTGCTCCCTCTGGCCACCCCCTGGGCCCTGGCCAGTGGTAGGTCCCAGTGGAGGAAGGTGTATCTAGTTCTAATTGGTCTACTCAGAAGAGATACAAAGACCTGGGTTTGCTAGCTGAGGCCCTCCATGGCCCTGGTCTCATGAGTAAGAAGGACAAAGGAAGTAACCCAGAAAGAGACTTTCTCACGTGGGCACAGGAATGATTGTATCAACTGGCCCTCCTGAGCTCTGTGCGTTCTGGACAGCACGGATCTGAGGCTGCAGAGTATAGGGCCACATACTTGGTGCTTTGCTAGAGGGAGTGGGATGGACCTATTCCTGCACAAAACATGCACTTCTTTGCTAGAAGTTGTTTATATGACTGGCCTGGCTCTCAAAGAATATCACCTTATTTGTATGCTGAAAACCATAGACCCCTGGTCAATGCTACTTTATGGCTCTAATGGGAAAAATACTCAATAACTTGCTCTCTTCCCACCTCCTTATAGTTGTTTTCTTCCCCCTTGACCCTAAGTACTCCTTGACCTAGAATCCCAGGGTGTTAGAAATTGAGAATCCTTTGAGACCAAACCCGGCCACCTCTTGCTTTCTGCATGATAGAACTGAAGCCACTTTGCCCTTTCTGCCCCCACTTAATTCTTCTGATATCCACTCATATTTTATATCATTCACAGCTTTTGGAAAATATGAGTTAGAAAAATTTGCTCACTGCAAATCTTGCTCTGCCTAGTCTCAACCCAAAACTAAGGAGTATGAGAAGAGAAAGAAAGAAAATGAGAAACCTACATGTCTTGAAATTTTAAAGCATTGATGACATTCATTATATTATTTGTATGCCATGCAAACCTTTTACTTCCTTAGTTAAAAACTTCTTTGAGAGTAGGGACTGTGTCTTTTACATGATCTTCTAATATATATGGATTCTAGCACAGTATCATGAATGCCTAGGAGTATAATAAGTGTTATTTGTTGACGATGAGCCACTCTATCCCCTGGCCTCTTAGGAGGATCCCACATAATCATCCCAGACAGACAAGAATCCATCCTGCTTTGAAAGACCTACAGGGAGTGAGAATCTAAACCTTCTTCCATAACTCATTTCAGTGTCTAATAAAGCTTAGTGTCTGCTGGAAGATTCTTCCCAAGAAGGTGGCATTTGGGAATGTTGCAGAGTAAATGCTGAACTTCTTCTAAGGCCTTGGAGCCAGTCACTTGAATGACTAGGAACTATCCTGGGGGAATGGGTGGGTGCTGGTGGGGAAGGTAGTCATATGAGGAAGAAAAAGGGCAGAGATTAGGTTTCTTTGCGGCTCAGAGGAAGTGGCATTGTTCACATTTGCTAGCAGAACTGCCCAGTGTTAAGGATTTGGGATGGGTAGAAGTCAGGAAGCTGTGGAGCTGGGGAGAGCTCTATGATGGAGGAAGGCAAGTCTGCCACTGGCTACCCAGCTGTTTACATCCCTCCCTGGAGCTGACTATGATGATAAAATTGCCGTTAGTATTCCCCATTAATATTCCGTGGTCATCAGTGTTAGTTCCTGTTAACAGGAAAGGAATGCGCATACCCTAGCCATGCTACAAATGAGATGAATGCTTCCTTTGCAATGTGTGTGTGTGTGTGCACACACACATGTGCAAATGAAAGGGTTTGTGGAGGTGCAAACCTGGAGTGACAGGAGGTGAATAAAAGAAGGATTAGAAGGACGCTAGCAACCTCTCAGGCCAAAGCAGACTCAACCAAGTGATCCAAATCAGGGCTGAAAATCAAAGCAGATGCCCAAAGGAACTCAAATTCAATGAAAGCCTAGGACAGGAAGTGGGAGGGCAGAGTTGGAGGCACAATAAGGATTGAAGTGAGGAAGTGCAGGTCAGAGAAAGTAGGCCTGCTGAGATATCTGGCACTGGAAGGGATGAAACAGAACTGAGCCTCCAGGAAAATGGGTTGGCAAGATGGAGTTGAGAAGTAAGTTTCAGCCTAATGGTTGGGATACACGACAGGGCTTCCATCCACCCTGTGCCCTGGGCTAGTGGAAGGGCTCAGGAGTGCTGTGAGCAGAGGACCTAGGCTGAAGGAAGGCATGTTGGTGGCCTGGCCTCCTCCCTGCCAGGGGCCTGGGATGAAATGCAACCGGATGAAGTAGGTGCCACTGGTTAGATCTGAGAAAGTATTTGGACTGGGAAAAACCAAGACAGTTTTCAAATTCTGTTGTGCCCTGATTGTCTGGAAGAGAGAACAAGGCCTGCATCTAGCTAGAAGCTTGTTTTGCGGTAGCTGAGACCGGGCAAGGTTGGGGCACACAAGGCCTGTGGAGGGAACTCGTACCTCAATGACAACCAAGTAATCAGTCACTTAGGAGAAGAATCTAAGTCAGTTTGGGTGAAAAGCGCCCTGGTCCGCCGTGCCTTAGACAGTCCTTCTCAGGGTCGCCACAAACAGAGAAGGCAGCCGATTGGAGGACAGTAGGAAGCAGTGGAATTAAAACCCTAGGATAACACAAGAAGCCCTGAGTGGTATTAAGAGCTTGGAGAGGAAGTGTGGGTGGAAGGGTAAGTCATAACTAGTGGCTTGTAAGCCTTCTAAGGACTGTCAACCCCTTGGAACAGAACAAAAGCTCCATTCACTTGTTCCAGCCCCTGTTTCTTGTTAGCTCCCACAAGTCATTTTCTATAGCCCTGCAGGAACCTGACGTTAGTTTGCTCAAATTGTAAATGATTTATTTTATGAATGCTGAATAACAGGACCATGGTTAAAGGAAATAATCTTCACATATAAGAATCCTTGATCTGCTCCCTAAACACTTCTTTTCTTCCCTCCCTTGTGTGTGTGTGTGTGTGTGTGTGTGTGTGTGTGGTGTGTGTTGATTGGAACATCTGTTCTAGATATCAGCATCATCTTTAAAGCACACATTTTGAGGAGCTTTCAGGTCAAAAACTTGAATTCAAGTCCAAAACTGGCCAGAGCCCTAAATACCATTCCTACTTTTCTTGGCACTTTCCAATTTCTTTGGCAAATATCTGTGAAAAATAATGAAATACCACTGTTTATTAAACATTTTGGTTATAGTGGGCCTTTTGTACACTTTTGCTTACGTGTTATTATGTACCTGTTTTACATTAAATCAAGCTGGAGCATTTAACGTATTTACCAAATGCAAACCTGATCTGAGACAATACTGGGATGTCTATAACACTATATTAGCTCAAATATTTCCTCTATAAATCAGGGATATATTTATACCTATATATCTATAGATATAGATATATGAGATTATATGCTTTAGAAAACAATGTTTTACCACAAACTGATCTAGGCTTAAGAAATTGTGAGGGTGTGGGTATGGATCTTACTTATTACTACTATCCTGATCTCATATTTTTAAAAGATTAGAGAGAAAGGAATCATTTTTCTATATTTTGGGTGCATTTTGTAATCCTCTTATTTAAGCACTTCTCAAAGTTCTCATCTTGCTACACTTAATGGTAGAATGTGTGCCCCTGTAGGCTGACTGGGGTGAAGGATGGGGGCGGGGAGTCTGAGGGGGGGGCCCTACATTTGCTGCCTACAGATCAAAAGGTCTTTAGAATTTCTTTTATTTGAAAACTCCATAATTTCTCTTGGTTACGCTATAAAAATACCCCCCCCACACACACAATACACCCATGAATAAACCAACCCTTCAGAACAGTATACTCTGTTTATCTAAAAGCATTGTTTCTCATGTTCCTACTAATTTATCAGATGGAATAGTTTGGCATCATGCTTACGCATAGGTTTTGTTTTGTTTTGTTTTGTTCCTAGTCAATTCTGTAAGTGGTAAACTTGCACACAGCGTTCTAAAAGACCCCAAATGAAAAGCTGATCTACTGTTCCAGACGTATATAATAATAACAGCTCACCTTGAGTGCTTTCTCTGTGCCTTGTACATTAATAAATAAAACAAGCATAATCTTTGCCATTAAGAAGTTCATGGTTTAGGGAACCCTCCTACACTGTTGGTGGGAATGTAAATTGGTACAGCCACTATGGAGAACAGTACAGAGTTTCCTTAAAAAAAACTAAAAATAGAGCTACCATATGACACAGCAACCCCACTCGTAGGCATATATCCAGAGAAAACCATAATTCAAAAAGATGCATGCAGCCTGATGTTCACTGCAGCTCTATTTACAATAGCCAGGACATGGAAGCCACCTAAATGTCCATTGACAGAGGAATGGATAAAGAAGATGTGGTAGATATATACAATGAAATATTATTCAACCATAAAAAATGAAATAGTGACATTTGCAGAGACGTGGATGGACCTAGGGACTGTCATACAGAGTGAAGTAAGAAAGAGAAAAACAAATATATAATATTGCCTATATGTGAAATCTAGAAAAATGGTAGAGATGAACTTATTTGCAAAGCAGAAATAGAGGCACAGATATAGAGAACAAATTTATGGTTACCAAGGGGGGAAGGAGGGAGTGGGATGAATTGGGAGATTGGTACTGACATATATACACTACTATGTATAAAATAGATAACTAATGAGAACCTACTGTATAGCACAGGGAACTCTACTCAGTGCTCTGTGGTGACCTAAATGTGAAGGAAATCGAAAAAAGCATGGATATATGTAAACATATGACTGATTCACTTTGCTGTACAGCAAGAAACTAACATAACGTTGTGAAGCAACTATACGCCAATAAAAATTAATAAAAAAAAGTTCATGGTCCAGTGGACGAGACAGACTGTAAACCAAATAATTAGACAAATGCACATGAAATGGCCACTGTGATAAGCACTGTGAAGGAGCAGAGTCCTGTTAGAAAGAGATCATATGAATAATGGGGACATTTGATCTTGTCAGGGGTCAGGAAAGTCTTCCCAAGGAAGTGATGCTTGAATTGAGACCAGGGGGTAGGAGTGAAAGTGTGGGGTTAACTAGGAAGAGGGAGGGTGTGGAGGTTAGCACGGGGAGAGCAGGTGGCCCAGGCAGCTGTTACTGCAATGGCAAAGGCTTTGTGGTGGGAGAGAGCACAGTCCATGCACTGAACTGGAAAAACTCAGCGTGACCACAACACAGCCCAGGGCAGAGGGGCACATGCAGGTGGGGCTTCAGAGAAGTTTGGGCATTAGAGGTTTTAAGCTGCTTCATGCAAACGTTTTGGAGGAAAGCCGGAAAGGAAGCAAAGACTAGGAGGTTATTGCAGATGAGAGCCACTGCTCCTTGGTCTAAGTACCAAATATATAGAGATATATAGAATTCATAGGATATAAAGGGATCTCTAAGATAAAATGTATTTCAAACCTTCCAAGTATTAATTTACCTAGACTACTCCAAGTAGATAATTATTTGTAATTTTAAACCTCCACAGAACATTTTCCTAAAATTTACTGTGAGGCAGTTCTCTTATTACTGTTTCTTGGTTAATTAGGCAGTCTAGTCGGCCTGCCTTGGTCAACACAGGAACCGTTGTCAGGGAGATTGCAATGGGCCACCCAGGCAAGGGGAAATGTAATGAATCCAGTAAGTGCTTCCTAGTGTTCCCTTTAAGCAGGTCCCAGGCAGGATTTGTGAACTAGGGGAAATTGTTTCTAAGACCTTTCTGCCCCAGCCAGTGGCCACTTTCAGACCTCTAAGCCATGGTGGACCAAAGCTTCTCAACTGGATGTTTCTCTTGACCCCTTCCCTCTCTCATTTTTTTCTTCCCAAACTTCATGTTCCTACTGAAAACTTTTCTGTCCTTTGCCCCATATCAATAACCTTTCCCTGTATTCCATTATACATAGTCTCTCTGACACTTTAAATTCATGTGAAGTGTATTGGAACGTTCTAATAATTATTTGGATGCCATGATCTCCTGTAAATTTTTAGGTTAAAAAAAAAAAAAAGCGTTATAAGTTCCCTCCCCTTTTCCCACCTCCCTGCCTTAAAACTATGCCTTTGTGTTAAGAATAGCTCTAGTAAATAGCAGTTCAAGTTCAAGGTGGGAAGAGAAGAACTGTCTTGTGTCTAGCTATGAGACAGATAATTTGGGGCAGATGGTAGGACAATGAGCTGCCCCTCTAATAGCAAAATTTGTAAAGCTGCTTTTTTTACAGCTGAACTTCCTTATTGCATATCTGGGCTCTTCAAAGGAGACATTATGACTGAAAGTCAAGTTTACTTAAAGGTACAGTTTCTTCCTGCTGAGGTCAGGCTCTTCTCAAAGACATTGGGACATTCCACTTTTGGGTACTGAGACAAAAGTTTGCTACTCCACTTTCTCTGAAATAGAGTAATACTGAGTATCATTGCTCTGCAATATTGTCTTGGGCATCAGTTCCCAAATGGAATGTGGCATGGAACATAAGTCTTGCAGAGTTGCTCATGTGTGCAGCTGTGCATGGCATGATAATCCCCAGAGCAAACTTTGGGGTTGCCAAAAAGAGTTAGTCCTGTAGCACCCCAGCGGAACATACCTCACTCAGATTTCAAGATGCATCACCAGGGTCAGAACATTACGCCCTTTTCCTCATCACAGTGATCCTCCAATTCCTTGGAGGGCCCTAGTTTGAGGTAAATGGCCAGTTTTGGAGAGGAGGGCAGGGTCAGATTCAGGTAAAATGGTGAGGTTTACCAATGATTTCTCTAGATCGGGAGTCGGCAAACAATAACCCGCAGACCAAATCCAGCAGCAGCCTGGAGCTAGGAATGGCTTATACTTTTTAAAAGGTTGGAGGTGAAAACAAACAAACAAACAAAACAAAGAAGAACATGGCCTGCAAAGCCTAAAGTAGTTACTATCTAGCCCTTTACAGTAAAAGTTTGTCCCCCAGCTTCCGAGCCCGCCATGTCCCTTTCTCTGCCCTCACTCCTCTGTAGCTCCTTTCTGACTCCTCATTAGAAGGAAGCCTGGCCCAGCTCTCAGCTCCAAGTGTACTTACTCAAGAGAACTAATCCTTCTGCCCAAAGGCAAACCCATTGACCTGGCTGCCTTTTTCCAGCTGGAGGGAGGACTGCAGTCTGCTTCTACTCCTCCTTTCCTCCTGCCCCCTTCCCCTGGCTTCCACCTCGTGCTATGGTCTGGAGCTACCCTTCCTCAGGCTGTGGGTGCCCCAGTTCTCAACACCTGGGGGCAAGGGTTTCTGCCAGCCAGGAGCTTCTGGAGACCGAGGGTCTCATGCATCCCTCGCTAGAGTAGTGAAGAGGTCTGCTCCTTGAGACTTCCTCAGGTTCTAACACCTGTGGTCCTAAGAGAGGCCTCCCAGGACCTCCGGGCTGGCTTGTGACCCAGAATGCTCTCTGGCTGCAGCAGTTCTGTCCCCACCCCCACCCCTGCCAGGCTCAGATCTGCTTGCTGTGTGGAGTAGTGGTTAAGGGTATGAACTCACCTGCCTAGATGAAAATCCAGCTCTGACATTTATAGCTAGGGAACCTCAGGCAAGTCACTTAACCAGCCTGTGATTTGGTTTCCTCATCTGTGGACAGGGGATGATAATAGTTCCTCATTCATCTGGCTGTGGCGAGGATTAATGTTAATCTACATCAAATGGTTTTGAACAAAAGGCCTAACACATGGTAAGTACTCAATAACACGCTCGCTCTTACTACTATTTGATGTTCTGAGGTTAGCTGTGTCATGAGCTGGTCTTGACCCAGGTCTCTACTTCCTCTGGCTGTAGCTCAAAGTGACTTCTGCTCTCAAAGTTAGTCAGGCCACCCCCGGGGGGTAGGCAAGACTTCCAAACAGGTGAAATGTGTTTAAGAGGCTTCCCATAGCTCTTATTCTTTATACCTTTTATTATGCAGAATAATGGCTAAAAATACCTTGCTTTTGAAAGGAGGTTGTGATCTACTTTCACAAACATTATTTCATTAGAGGCATGGGACAGCCCTGTGAAATAGCTGGCACGTGGTAGTCACCCACAGACGCTGACTGAGTGATGGAGATGGGCTGTGAGCCTGCCGGTTAGCAGGATGATGTGGTGTGGCCATGCAGAACTGGCCACTTTGGAGCAATCTTGTTAATGTGCTCCCTACTTTATTCATGAGGAAGCTGAGTTTCTGAGCTGCTTGTTGCTTTGTCTAAGATGACACACAACTCGGATAGAGCTGCATCTAGAACCCAGTTCCTCTGACCTCTACACTAGCCCCGTGGTTGTTATACCTATCACTAAATGTGTCTAAAAGCAAGTTCATTTTATTTGATTCAATGATAACCTCGGTACTGGCATACACAGTCTTTCCTTTGTGTTGCTCAAGGAAGATCACATCAAAAGCTGTAGAAAGGGAGGGAGGTCCTGTGCCCCATGAGGAGCTCTCTGAGTCTCTGCAAAGGACAGTGACTTTCAAGAGTGTCGGAAGGAAGTGAGCACAGGTGCTCAGTGACTTCCCCTCTCTTATTGGAGGGGACTTGCCACGGGACACATAATTTCTCTCGCCATTTGCCCCTGGGAGAGCAGTTTCCCCTGTGGGGAAGGGCTGTGACTATTCAGTTCTGTCTGTGGCTGGGTGGGATAAGTTTAGGGGAAGGCAAGTATTAGGAAGCCCATTTAGTTGTATATCTAAGCTTTGATCTCCAAAAAGTAGAAAAATAAAAGATCAAGAACTAAAATAGACATTTAACCAAATTTGAACACAATCTACCAAATGCGTTCCACAGAATCCTAGCTTTGCAAGATTTTGAAAGGTGTGTCTTTAAAAAGGGGGTTAAAAGGGTTTATAAGATTGTCATACTGCAAGGTTTCTCAGTCTTTAACATGCTAATGAACATTGCAAATCTCTAGAAGGTGGATTTAACATGTGAGATTTCCCAGACTTCTTTAATGTTGAACCTTTTACTCCCCAAAGTGCAGGCTATGTGCCCATGATGAGTGGAACACAATTTAAGAAATCTTAACGTAAGGGCATTTGGCGTATTCTTATAAAGTGAAGTCTGCTCACTTTCCAGTGGCCATGATAAGGGCGTGTGTGTGTGTGTGTATGTGTGTTCAGAACTGCAGAGCCAGCCACAGACATGAGAATGTGCACAGTTAATTTCTGTAAGAATTGTAGTCCCATCAGAGAAGAATAAAATACAAACAATTCAGAATAAAATGAAATAGTTTATAAATTGGTTGAATTCCGCTATGTGTGTCAGCAATCTAGCAGTAGGGGTACAAATACCAATCACTTGGAAGAAGTAGGTTCAGCCAGAATCTGTGAGCAGGAACGGTGGCAAGACCACTACCCACCTGAAGGCAAGAATTTGGGGTTCCCATCGGCGGCATTAAGGAGGGTTCAGTATGTCTTATCAGCTGTGAGAAATGCTACTCCGATGTCTGCATCTCCAGCCAGACCTCTCAGGACAATTAGCCACTTACCCTAACTCACCTGGGCCGGTAGAATTTTTTATTTAAAGCATGTTTCTTTTAGCCTCAGTAAAGCATAAAGTTAAATAAAGAGATAAGTATATCAATAGTTACTTAAAGCTTATGTACTTAAACTTTTTAAGTCTACTAAAGTAAATTTTTTATTCTATGCTTAGAAATAACTTGTGCATATTTGTATTTGATGTTTTAAACATTTGTAATGTTTAAGACAATTTGACGTTTTAGAATGCCTGACAGGTTGTCCTTGTGATGCCAATTTAAACCATCTATGTGAACTCTGTAGTTGATTTAGATTTGTGATTTCCAGTGAAAAGATATGAGAATTTTATTAAATCTGTGTTTTTGTTATATTCAAAAGAACTTAAGATTCATCATATTTTATAATTAGTTTATCATATTTATGAGCATTACTTGTGATTCTTTTGTTTGTCGAGCAATGAAGTATTTTATCATTTATTTTATTTTATTTATTTATATTTTTTGTCTGCATTGGGTCTTTGTTGCCGCGCGCCGGCTTTCTCTAGGTACCGCGAACGGGGGCTACTCTTTGTTGCAGTGCGCGGGTTTCTCATTGTGGTGGCTTCTCTTGTTGTGGCTCGCGGGCTCTAGAGCGCAGGCTCTATAGTTGTGGTGCATGGGCTTAGTTGCTCCGTGGCATGTAGGATCTTCCCGGACCAGGGATCGAATCCTTGTCCCCTGCATTGGCAGGTGGATTCTTAACCACTGCGCCACCAGGGCAGTCCAATGAAGTATTTTAAAAAGAAGATTGAGTACATTAAATGTATAAATGAAGTTTAAGAATTCAAAGGAATTTAATTAACCAGATTGTAAGCGTTCACTTAAAAGAGAGACTTAGATATGGAGCTTGAAAGCTTAAAGGAAAACTAGGTTTTCAAATTTGTAATAAATAAAACTGAATTACAACATGTTGCCTTCTTTGCCCACAAAACCTGTCTTCGAGAACATGCCACACCCAAACTGCCACGTGGGAGCACTGGAGGTGGTGAGAGGTAGGCAGTGAGTGGGGCAAAGGTCTTCCTCGTGTAATCATTTCCTCCTTGTGTAGACGCACTAATAGCTCAGAGTGCAAGTGACTGAATGCAGCTGGTTTATTATAACCACTGCATTCAATAAGCATTTTTTGAGATTCTGGTCTAGCAGATGTGGGTCGTATAAATGAGATTAAGATGCGGTTCCTCCCCTGAAGCAGTTTCTCCTTTTTTCCACTTTGCATTTCTCTCCTCTGTTCATGGAAGGACTTTGCAGCAACAAACACTTGCACTTTCTTGACTTGACCTGCTTAGTTGCACTCAGTGGAAAAGCAGACAAGGCTCTCAGACAGCCTTGAGTGCAAATTCTTGTTTTGCCATTTGCCACGTGAACATAGATAAGCTATTTGGTCTTGTTACTTTAGTTTCCTCATGAATCAAACTGAGATAACAGTATTATTTACCTCTACAGGTTTTCGAGAAAATTAGGGACAGCAAAGATAAAAGTGCTTGGTAACAAGAAATAAGCTTCAATAACTGGTAGCCATTAATATGACCTATGGTTTCTTTCCATCAATGTCCTTGCACAGATAGAATGTCACCTTATATCCACCCGTGATAAAATATGTTTAGGCTTCTGAGCCCATCAAGAGCAGGGGAGACATTTGGGGCAGGAGACAGCTGAAGGGAATAGAGAACTCTTCTTTACCTACACTCACTCTCTAGCCACTTGTATCCAGAACTGTGATTTCAAATATCCTTACTTAACTGATGAGTCCCAACGTTATATTTTCAGCTCTGATACCTCCTCTGAACACCAGATATGCATATCTGGCTCCATATTTGACATCTTCACGGGGATGTCTGATTGTCACATCAAACTCTAAAATAAAACTCTTGATTTTTCCCTCATAAACTTTCTCCTCTCCCAGACTCTCCCACCTTGATAAATGGACAGTCCATTCTTCTACTTGCTTGGTCTAAAATCTCAGAATCATCTTTGAGTCTTGTGTTTCTCTCGCATGCCACAAATATATGTCCTGATCCTTGTTTAAAATGTACACAGAGTTTAGCTTCTTTTAACCAGCTCTTGCCACCATCCTCCATGCTGCCAACCTCTCATTGGGATTTCTGCACTAGCCCCTAACTGGTTGTCCCCTTTCCACTGTTGCACGATTGCACTTAACACTCTGCATAGTAAAACAGAAGTCGCGTCAAGTCACTTCTCCACTCGAAACCTTTCAATGGCTTTCCATCTCATGAAAAGAAAAAGGCCTTCACATATGGTCCCTGGCTCCCTCTCCCACCACGCCTTGGCTGACTTTGTGCCTGTCAACTGGCATCATTTTTATTCCTCGAATACAGCACGCTTGCTTTGGCCTCTGTTCTTATGTATTTGACATTCCCTCTGCCTTCTTCTATTTGCCACTCATCCCCCAACTTCATTTCATTTCTTGCTCACAGGTCACCTTAACTGAGCAGCCTCTTCTAAAAGCCCCATCTAAACTAACATATGCTCCCAACCCTCTCCCCACCTTATTTTACTTAAGCTTGCTACCTGTTATTTACCTGACTTACTAGCAGCTAGGTATGGTCATATGCCCAAGTTCTGGCCAGTTAAGTACGAGTAGAAGTGATAAGAACAACTGCCAGGACGAGTCCTGAAAGAGAAGACATAAGTCCTCTATCTCTCCTTCTTTCTGGCCCAGTGGCTGGAATTTGAATGTGATTGCGGGAGCTAGAAAAGCCACCTTAGACCACTAGGTAGGAGATAAAGTGTTGAGCTAGTAGAACAGTCTGGGTCCTTGATACCTTATCCGTTCTGGAATGCTTACATTTGAAAGGCCATGTTAGAGAATAAGCTTTTATTTTGTTTAAGCCATTTTTTATATTGCCTTTGTTACAGAAGTCAAACGATAGCCTAATGCAGACATATTTTTTGAAAGTCTGTCTGTCCTCCTAACCCCCACCTGACTGGACTAGACCATAAATTCCGTGCGAGTAGGGACTGTGTTTGGTTTACTGTAAACAGCTTCTTGAACTGTGCCTGGTATGCTAAGCATTCAGGAAAAGTTTGTTGAATGAATGAACAGCAAAACCATCAACATAATGTGAGGCCTTGAGCACTGCCTGAGGAAGACCATGGCTGGTCAGTATAAGTAAGTGATTGGTACAGCAGTACGCTCTGTGTGTGGCTGGTTTTCTATTCTGACTAATCACAAAGGCAGGATACAACCTGCTATTTCCATTATCTGAGAGGCATAAATACTTGCAAGATGGTTGTGTGTTGCTTTTGTAATTTAAATGAAGACTCCCAAGTAAAGTTCATTGTAATGAAATCGGGTCACAGAGTCATGGAAAACTGTGACAAGGTTCACGCTGATGAGGAAAGGTCACACATCGCATGCTAAGCACAGATGGAGAAAAGGAGCTTGTGTGCTGAGATCTTGAGATGTGTGGCTGAGATGTGTATCAGTGTGGGTGGCAAAAGCTGATAGCTGGAAGAACCACAGACAAAGAATTGCACAAACGGAGTCAAAATGAAACAGAAACATGTCACAGGGTGCTAGCAAGAAGCTTGGGGGTAAATGCTGCAGACATAAAGCCACTGATTTCATGGGTGAGTAACAATACGAAAAAGAGTTACAGTGCCAAGATAATATTTTTGGTATCAAATACCATTTTCATGCTATTAAGTTTGTTTTGAATATTTTAATTACATAGATCAGCTAATATATACAACTTAAAACATCACGGTGACTTTAAAAATATAGTAATGAGATCCTGAGGTCTGGGATTAAACCACCTTAATTTTAAAGTCTTCTATTTCCCGAGTGATAAAATTTGCAAAGGTATAGGCTATCTTGCCATACCACATAACCTGGGTGTAATATTACTGAAATAAAACAAGTCAAGATTTGTTTAGTCATTTTATAATACACATGTAACTTCTGGTAACAGTTACTGGTAAGAAGTTTCTCTTCCTTGAGAAGTTAGCTAGAAAGTTCAAGAGAACTTTCTTCATAATGTGCCTCTTTGCTTTAAAATTTCTTAGTAACAGTAATTTCTCCTTTCTAGAAACATATTAACATTTATATTCAAAACATAAGGACGGCTTTTAGATTAGGACAAAGTACTGGAAATTGGTTGCTACCTCACTCTTGTGCCTAATTATTGCTTGCATTTTGGTGAGGCCTCTGATCTGGTATACTGGATGTGTTGGAATGACTAGTGGGTGGAGTAACAATACATGTGACCTTTGTATGGTGCCTCTTTTATCTGAGTATTTCATGTTGAAGCCACAATGTCATATCAGATAGGTTCTGGAATATAGAAATCCAAGTGATCAAAATATGGCCTCCTTTAAAACCCCTTCGCTGAGAGAATCAAGGCTTTTCCACATTTGGTACTGTTTTTGTCTGAAGGGTGCTTCAAGTCTGTCTTCAGTGAACATAGCGGAGGAAGTTCACTTTACTGGAACAAGCTTATGGCACAGGTCCCCTTAGGTGACTTTTATTATGATATTCAAACGAAGTCAATTATGCACAGAAATACCTTGTAAACAAATGCATCGATTATTATTATCATTGTGATAATAACGATTTAGGAATTTCTGTTAGGAAAGGAGGGAGCTTGGTGTAGGGTATAAGAATTTCAGGCTAGAAGCCCGGGACCCCGTGAAACTGAGGGAGGGAATGAGGTCATTTTGAAGGAAGATAAGTCTGGGGTCCCAGGTTTGGAGATGACCCTATTAAGAAACGGTGTAGTCAGGAAGTCGTCATTCACTGGATGAGTGGTTTGATTTTATAGTAGCTGCTGCCTGGACGGGACCCACGCACAGTGGTGGCACAATGAAACTTCATGAACAAGCTAGGCCAGTAGATGTGTTTCATTGGGTGGCTCAGATAACGAACCCTAGCTGTACTGAGATAGCTTACTAATTGAAGAGAGGATTGTGCTTAGTGACATACATACGTATGTCACTAAAAATATTGAAAAATAAAAGAAGAAAGATATATTCTCAGTGCTTCTGGAAAGCATCTTTGCAAAGGTACTAGTTCTCCAGTAAATAAGCCTAAGCTTTAGAATCTTACTGAAATGCAAAACTAGCTCTCTTTGTGCTGTTTCCCTGTACACTCAACACAAGTGTTTTGGAAACCTGCAGTTATCTGAATTCCCATCAGGTGACATTGTTTAATCTAACATTCCCTCTTTCATATATGAAAATAGCTCTAAGGACAAACCACCGAGATGCTTTGAACTCTCCTTCTGGTGGTTCAGAGGGAGTTTCCAATCTCACTCCCTTTCCTCTGATGGTTTTCCTGCCCCTCCTGCCCCGCCCCTCCCCCAAAGGTCTGGAAAGGCCTTCAGCTGCTCCTCCCCACCCCCCTCCAAGAGCTCATCAGGGGCAAGAGCCTTTGACCTTGGCCAAAAAAAGCACCTGTCTCATCACTGAGCTTATTAGGCCACCCGGAATCCAGACGTGTAAAAGTTACTTCTAATGAACTTTTTTTTTGGTGTGAAAATTTAGGTCTCTGATATTGAGAGGAAAAGGCTATTGCTTCAAAATAATGACTACACCAATTTCCAAATATTGTTATGAAAGTACGAAAGTAAGAAAGCAGAACCCCTTACCTAAAATGGCTGCAAAAATTGTTATTTTACTTTGAAGACAGCAATAACTGAAAATAACAACAAAAAGGTTTCTCTGAGGCCAAATCTTAAAATTAAAAGGGTAAGCTGCTTTCTTTACCCTAGGCTTATACAAAGGTCTGAGTAGGCTCCAAGACCTGCTTTTTGAGGACCTTGGATGAACACATTTGTTTTAAAAACTGTGAGGTACCTCCCTTTTTAAAAACAACCCGCTGCACTCATCATATTGTCACATTATCACTCATCTAAGTTGTACTCTATAAGACGCCTTGATGTGCTACACACATGCAAGAAGTATACAAAGTGGATATACTTCTACTGTCTTTGCTGCCGTTGAGGTATATATGTTTAGTAAACATTTAGTTACATTATTTTATTTTTGTGAAACGCGAACTGATCGACCAAACCTTTCAAACAGACCCACCAGACGATAAATACCACCATATGTTTAATTCACAGTACATTTGGGCATAAACACTTCAATTACAGCTTTGTGTTTAGTATCAAAACCCTTTTCTTGTGTTAGTGTGTTTTCTCCACAGATCCCGTGCTCTGGATTACATTTTGAATATCGCTTATTACAGATAAAGCACCTTTCCAGGTACGCTTCTGAGAAACATATGTATTTACGCACACAAAGGTGCGTGCAGATCTTTTCACAAACAAACGTCCATATGATGCCTGCGTCGCGCTCACCTCACATGCTCACCGCGTGCGTGTGGCCCACAGGCCGCGCCGCGCAGCCCGGGTGCCCGCGGGGCCAGGCCGTCCCCGAACACGCGGGAGCCCCGCCGGCCTACCCAGAAAAGCTAACCGGCGTTTCCCCACCCGAGGCGTCACAAGCCTTCCCGCCCCCACCGGGCCCGGGGCCGCGCAGCCAACACCCAGGATGCCCCGCACCCGGCCGCGCACGGCGGTGGGGGCGGGGCGGCCGGGGGCCGGGCGACACCTCGGAGCGCCTGCGGGTCTGTCTTTCTTTTTAAAAGCCTGCGCCGCCGCGGCGGGCAGGAGGGAGAAGATCCAGGCCGCCAGTACCCCCCCGCCCCCCCGCGCCGCGCCGCTGCCGCCGCCGCCGCCTCCTCCCCGCGTCCGCGGCGCCCCTCCCCCGCCGGCCCCTCCCCCGCGCACCCGCCCGCCCGCCCGGCGCAGGCCGCTTGGGTTTGTTTTGCTGCGCGGCCGCCGCCGCCGCCGCCGCCGCGGGCCTCGCGAGCTCATTTGTGCCTGGCTGGTCCCCATTCCTCTCTCCCCAGTGTTGAGTGTCTGAGCCGTTGGCTGCTCCGAACCGTTTGGCTCTTTCCCTTAGTAACAGCTTTTACCTTCTGCCTCAATTCCTCTCCCCGCTCGCGCCCTTCCCCCGCGCGCCGCCTCCCCCCGCCGCCGGCCGCGTGCGCCCCCGCCCCTCCCCCCGCGGCGGGAGCACCTCCGCTCGCCACCTGGGGACCCGCGCTGCGCTCCCCGCCCCCGCCCGCCCGGCGCCCATCCCCCGCGCCCTCCGCTCGCCGGGGTTATAATTGCCTCTCACCCCCCGGAGGGGTTATTTTGGGGGTGGTTGGAGGTGGCGGCGGCGGCGGCGGCGAGGAGGGGAATTTCCTTGTGTCTCCATTCCCGGGAGGGGGGAGCGGCGTCGGAGGCCACGGTTTCCAGGTAAGTGCCGGGGGCCGGACCCCGGGGTGGGGGCGGCCGCGGGCCCGGGCGGGGGGCGCGGGCGGAGGCGGCCGGGGGGCGCCGGGCCGCCGGGGGGGGATGGGCGCAAGTGGAACATGCATTTTTCAACTTGGCCCTTCGGGGAGCTGGGGGTTTGGCGGGGGAGGGGAGGGAAGGCATTTAGGGTGCCCCATCCCCCCTTTTTGCTCTCAGGCTTCTTTGAAATGCTCACGTGCCTGCCCACCCCCTACCCTTTCCTGGTCCCGGGGGATCCTCACCCTTATTATGTTGTTCCCGAAAATGTGCACCTCGGCCTTCTCCCCCCTTCCACCCTTCGTGCATTTACACCCCCATTTTGTGTGTGTGTGTGTGTGTATATGTGTGTATGTGCGGGAGGCTTTCAGGAGAGAATTTGCAGCAAATTGAATCAAGGAGCCATCATGAGGCCGACTCCTTTATAGCCTATTTTTAGCAGGGGAGAGGGATCTCTTCGGTGCACGTTATTTTGTTAAACCTCAGGCAGCAATGGAAATCCGCTCCCCTCCCGCGGCGCGGCCCCGGGCCCGGCGCGGCGACCCTGGCCGGCGTGCTGGGGGCTGCGGGCGGCTGTTGGGGCCGCGCGTCCCGGGCGGGGGCGGGGGCGCGGGCGGGGGAGGGGCGCGCGGCCGCGCTCCGGGACGTGTTTATTTGTAACTTAGTGCTTTTTATCGTCTTGAGGAGGTATTTGATAGAGCCTCTTTGAAGTTGGGTTCAGAAGTGTAGAATTGGCAAAGTTATTGCCAGCTTTCTGGTAAGTTTTGGGTGGCTCAGAGTCATTATTTTCTGACAGTGTAAAGGCCACGTTGTGAGAGTGGTTTATCGGTAACTTCCTCTTTGCAACCGATGTCATTTTTTGAACAGAAGCAGACTTTTATAAGTGAAATATTAATCTGAAATGGCAGCTCGAGGGAAGACATGCGTGTGTTAGCGTGTTCAGTATTTTTGGAAGTTCCTAATTTGCTGGAACAGGCAGCACTTTGCAGTGGCAACCGAAAATAAATTTAGGTTGTGAAAATGGTGTGTTTCATGTAAAATTGGGGTTGTAATGGCTCTTAAAAGACGCTCCCATTGTTAGGTTATCTAATAATACTCTCGGAAATAATTGGGTGATTACAAATGACAAAAGTGTTGGAACCTAGTGAAAAACTAGGTTTTTTCCTCAGTGTCTGGAGTTTACTTAAAACCGTGGACTCTGTGGGCACCAAGGTGAAGAGTTTTAGTACTTATGTGATTATAGTTGACAGAGGGAGGTTGACTTTTGGCTTTCTTGTTTTCTAAACAGGACCCTTATGCTGATCTCAACAAGCTTGTTAATAAAATTTGGTGGGTGAAATGTGGGTTATTTTTAGTCTAAATGGTTTGATTCTTCCTCCCCCATATAATTAAGTAATCGTTTCTCTTTCCCCCCCTTTTTTTCCCTAAAGACTCCTTTATCAGGTTGGATAATATAAGGCCCTGGTGGTGTTTTCATCTACTTACCTTAAAAAAAATTGTAATAAATATCCTGGTTACACGTTGAAGATAGAGTGAGTGACTTTTTGGTTTTCCCAGTGTGGTTTATTTTCATTTTTTGTTAAATAAGACCCATGCTGCATTGGTGTATTTTAGTAATCTTGACTTCCTGGAACTGTATGTTCTCACCACTTTAATAAGTTTGTAGTCTAGGGAAATAGGGCACCTTTGTCTCCATGAAAACAGTGTGTGTGCTGAGTTGTATCATGGGAATTCATGGCAAGCAAGCCTCGGAAATTATCCTTGAGCGCGTTCTAGAAATAGTTAGTGTTTACCTGTGGAGGAGGAACAGCAGAAAGAAAATATGCCTGAAAGTGGTTAGGCGAGTGATTCGTGTTTATACTTTTTGCTCTTAAATCGAGGTTTTCCTGCTTCTTTGGAATATGAATTTTTTCTCCCAGTCCTGTTATGCACCATGTGATATATGTAATCACAACCATTAAGTCCATAAGTAACTACTACTTTTTGTCACTTGAGTTGTTAGAATCAGACCTAGAGGGCAAAATACTAAACTGTATGGGGGATGAAAACAATATGTACCTGGAGAAAGTTTTTCTTACTGTTAAGGAACTTAATTAAGGTACTTGTTAATGGCATAAAAATTGTCGCAGAGCTCACCATCAGTTTATAAGATGTTTTTATTTCAACGTGTACCAGCTTTGGTTATTAATATGGGAGGTACCCGTGGTAAATGGAATGGCCCTTTGTGAAGGTTGTAGTTTTTCACTGGTTGCTTCAAAGAGGCAAATATTTTAATACTTTTTAGGCGTGTTTAGGAGTCTTTGTTACCTGTGTTCACACCATAAGATTTATCATGATTACCATGATACATGCCTATCAAGAGAACGAGAAGTAACTGCTTCCTTTGTACTGGGAGAGTTTCAAGCTAATATGCAGAAAGGGCAGGAGCTTACTATAAACATAGGGGTTACTGATAAAGAGATGTGACTAATGGACCTTTTAAATGACAACCTGTTGAACGAATACATCTGTTCATATATAACAAAGAAATATAAGTACGACCTTGTCAAATGAGTAGCTAATAAAGGAGTTCTTCTCCAATATACTACAGCAGTTATTACTACAAAGAATTTCTGATTTGACACATTTTGATGAAGAAATAATTTGTTGGGTTTGTTCATTTTCTGTGTTATTTGTATAAAAAGAATTGAGAAGAATGTGAATAGTAGTAAGTCGGGGAGAGAGAGTGGCAGAAATATTGGCACTGTTTGGGACTTTGTATTTTTCTAGTACATGGAATTTGACTCATTTCAAATGGTGTTTATAGTATAAGTCATTGACGTGCAAAAAGAGAAAGCAGCTAACATTGAGACATTATACATCCCCATAGTACAGAAGGGCTAG
The DNA here is from genome assembly GCF_005190385.1 of Monodon monoceros. NCBI lineage: Eukaryota > Metazoa > Chordata > Mammalia > Artiodactyla > Monodontidae > Monodon > Monodon monoceros. The sequence continues at coordinate 89,167,482 of NW_021703767.1, forward strand.
GACCCCAGGGCTGAGTAGTAAAGAATTGGTAAGAGTATAGTTTGGTTTGGAGACCCCATGGTGGGATCTCCTGCTCTATCACCAATAGATACTTGAATTTAAAAAAAAGCCTGTGTGAGAGAGCTTATGCTGGAGAGGTTTGCTGTTCACCTCCTCTGGGATTGGACTCCCTAAGAGTACAGTTAACTGCCCTGTTTGCAAGAGTCCAAGGAAAGGGACTCAGCTTGGGCTATACTATAGGAAAGGTGTGAGGTGCTTTCTATGTCATTTATATCCCAGGCTAATACTGAGGTGGGTAGTGTTGGGCTCTTTTTGTGGATGATAAAACAGCAAGGTCAAGATAAGTTAATTCACTTGTTCAAGGCCACAAAAGGATCAAATGATGCACTAGGATTTAAACCTCGGTCTGTCTGAGCTCTAGTCCATGTTCTTTCTAGATGACTGTAGCTGTGCCAGAGTTTCAGCTGTTTCATCAGTCTTTAGATACCCTTGCAAAAACTAGTGTTCCCAATCAAGTTTATAATTCTGTACTTGGGAACTGGGATCTCTACTAACTGGGTCAAGTGATTGCATGGATAAATGAAATTCATAGGGCTCAAATACCATTGGCTTAACTCTCTAGAACTGTTTAATAAGATGCCATCTTCTTGTCAACTGCTGTATTTCCTACCTTTAGATTCACAGCGGTGACGTAGCCTCTCCACACACTGCCAGCAGAAATAAGGAAATGTGGTTCCATACCTACAATTAATTAAGAAGGAAAAGCAAATAAGAGTATCTCACGTATTTCTGAAAACTTGTGTAAGAAAAATCATAAAAGTCTGTTTGTGCAGCATACTGATTCTATCAGGGGTTCTCAAGATGAACTGCCCAGCTTCAAATTCAGGCACCATCCCTTACTAATTATGTCACCTTGGGGGAGTAACTCCGCTATGTCTCAGTTTTCTCCTCTGTGTAATGGGACGGTCAACTTCAAAGAGTTGAGAGGATTAAGAGAGTTGTATGTGTGGTGCAGCTGGAGATTATCATACTAAGTGAAGTAAGTCAGAAAGAAAAAGACAAGTATCATATGATATCACTTATATGTGGAATCTGAAATGCAGTACAAGTGAACCTATCTACAAAACAGAAAGAGACTCACAGGCATAGAGAATAGACTTGTGGTTGCCAAGGTGGTGTGGGAGAGGGAGAGGGATGGACTGGGACTTCGGAGTTGGTAGATGCAAACTATTACATTTAGAATGGGTAAACAGCAAGGTCCTAATGTATAGCACAGGGAACTATAGCTAATCCCCTGGGGGTAAACCATAATGGAAAAAGATATATATATTAAAAAAGAATGTATATATGTGTATAACTAAGTCACTTGCTGTACAGCAGAAATTATTAGCACAACGTTGTAAGTCAAACTATAATGAAAAAAATCGTATGTGTAAGTTGCTGAGAACAGTAGCTGACAAACAAGCATCATGAAAATGTAAGTTGTTGAGGATGATAATGGGTTTGGATTTGAAGTTTGTTTCTTTGTATTACATTTTATTTGCTTGTTTTTTAAGTGGGGGCATAATGTCATAGAAAGTATTTGGCAGTTTTATTTCCTGAATTTTTGGGCAAAATAGTCGAAATAAGCTTGGCATAATTTATTTACTCCTGAAGTTGTGATTTAAGGCTTACTTGAAGAATTAGGTTGGGTTTTATTTCATTTTATTTTAAAATTTTAATTTATTTATTTTTGGCTGCATTGGGTCTTCGTTGTTGCGCGTGGGCTTTCTCTAGTTGTGGAGAGCGGGGGTAACTCTTCATTGTGGTACGTGGGCTTCTCGTCGTAGTGGCTTGTCTTGTTGCGGAGCATGGGCTCTAGGCACGCGGGCTTCAGTATTGTGGCACGCTGACTCAGTAGTTGTGGCTCACGTGCTTAGTTGCTCTGCGGCATGTGGGATCTTCCCGGACCAGGACTCGAACCCGTGTCCCCAGCATTGGCAGGCAGATTCTTAACCACTGTGCCACCAGGAAAGCCCTAGGTTGGATTTTAACACTAAGGGAAACAATACCAAGTTCCATAGTTGGTGTAGGTAGTGGTGGGTCTTTTGTGTGTCTTTGTTGCCGTTCTTCTATCACTTGGGCTTGGAATTTTTAAATCTGTTCGCAGCATTTGAAAACATTTTCTAACTCTTTTTTTTTTTTTTTTGTGGTACGCGGGCCTCTCACTGTTGTGGCCTCTCCTGTTGCGGAGCACAGGCTCCGGACGCGCAGGCTCAGCGGCCATGGCTCACGGGCCTAGTCACTCCGCAGCATGTGGGATCGTCCCGGACCGGGGCACGAACCCGTGTCCCCTGCATCGGCAGGCAGACTCTCAACCACTGCGCCACCAGGGAAGCCCTTTCTAACTCTTTTTAAATAAAAAGTGATTTTATTGTTCGAGGCTGGATCTGGCAGTACCTAGGATCTGCTTTTTAAAATTGGAGTGGTTATTTTTTAAGTAGGTTATTGTTTTCTCCAGCCTCAACCTTTCATCTGTGTTCTTGTTCTACATTTTCAGCTGCTGTCAAGACAGTTCTGCTTGGAGGTGTGTTCCTCTGAAATATCTTTGAATCTTGTCTTATTTTCCCTTCCCATTTTTTATCGTTCTTAATTCACCAGTAACGTTAACGACTACTAGAGTTCTATGTGTCAGGATCACGAAGATGCTTTGATAGGTACTTGAGACAATCTAAGCAACTGGTATCCTTATTATTAACAGCGTGGAGACCAAGGCTCAGGTAGTAAGGTGTGCAGAGAGGGGTTTAGGTCCAGTGTGTCTGACTTCTAGGCCAGTGTTCTTATTTATTTAAATTTTTATTTATTTGACTGCATTGGGTCTTAGTTGCGGCGTGCGGGCTGTTCTGTTGCGGCGCACAGGCTTCTCTCTAGTTGTGGCACGCGCAGGCTCTAGAGTGTGCACACGCACGTGTGAGGGCTTAGTTGCCCCTCGGCATGTGGGATCTTAGTTTCCCGACCAGGGATCGAACCCACGTCCCCTGCATTGGAAGGCGGGTTGTTAACCACTGGACCGCCAGGGAAGTCCCTAGGCCAGTGTTCTTAACTAGCAGTCTGTTTTCTCAGTGAGTGAAGGAGAGAATGAATGAATGGTTTTAGGTTTCTGGGTTATTGCATTAGTTTTCAAGTAGGTTGCTCGATATCTTCTTCTCCATTCTGTCTTCTCTAATCACCAACAGTGTAATTTATTTAAATATTGGTTTCATGACGTCAGTTCGCCTGCAGAAGAACCCATAATGGCTTCCCTTTGCCAACTGGATGTAGTTCATATGCTTCAAGTCTGGCTTTTAAGGCTCCATTCTAACCTATTCAGCCGTATTTCCTACTCTTCTCCAACTGGGATTCTTGCCTGTCTATCAAATACTGCAGTTTTGGCATACTCATTACTCCTCTGCCTTTGTGCATGCTGTTCCTTCCCTTTATCCTTTTAATAGCCTAGTTTCAGTCCCACTTTCATGAAGTTTTTTCTGGCCATCCTGACTCAGGATATTTCTTTGAGATTTCATCACATTTAATGAGTATCACAAACTCCATAATTATTTATTGTTTTGTGAGTATGTGTCACATTGCCTCAACCAAATGTTACATTTCTTGAAGGAAAGGGCCACTTTCCTTATAGTATGTAGCAAAACTCTTGAGTTTTGTATTATACTATCTTCGTAATAAAATGGATTGCTTCTGCAAGGGCCCATGTTAAAATAAGAACAGTGACGGTTCTGTTTCACTCTTGTTGATGTGGCAAAAGCTTCTTTTTGAGTTAGACCTTCAAAGTTCAGTGGTACTGTAGTCACATTAATTTGAATTTTTATGTTGGCAGTGTTGACAAGGAAGGGGAAAAAAAAATCTAGTCAACATTTAGAGTGAAATGGAAATGGATAGTTTTATCCTCTTAATCCTGGAATAGTAGCCACAGTCCTGGTGAAAAACCTAGTCTAGTTGGGAATCATGTCTCACTAAATTGGCTTTATCTGGTTATATTTGTGTTAGTTGTTATGAAACTTAAGATTTCGGATTTTATTTTTTTAATCCTCAGGCTTTTTTTGCTTGTTATTTTCTTAGTAGTATGTCTAAATAAGATAGTGTTTTTAGCTCTCAGTATGTGTGACAGCATTCTGACCACATTGGAGTCCCATTTGAGCCGTTACTATGAATGTATTAACATGTATCTATCATGTAGTGTCAGTGGCTTTAGTCTACCAGAAGAATGTTGTAACCATCTCTCTTCAATAGTTGGTATTTTTGAGGGGGGGCACGTGGCACGGGGGATCTTAGTTCCCTGAGCAGGGATCGAACCTGTGCCACCTGCAGTGGAAGTGGGGAGTCTTAACCACTGGACCACCAGGGAAGTCCCTCTTTAATAGTTTTCTGTGGTAAAGATGTGCCAAACAACCTGGGTAATTTATTCTAAAGGCAGCTATTTTGGTATTATGTCCTTTTGAAATTTTTAATATTTAGAGTTTTAAAATATGAGGGTCTCAGTGTCAAACAATGAGTTGGATGTTACCCTGCTTTTTGAGAGCTTAGATTCATAACTCAGAAATAATACAATCAAACTATAAGGGTCATGCTGAAAGGTCAAAAATTAAATTTCAGTAAGCAGAAAGAGTGTCCAGATTAAGTAAGATATTTATGCGAAATGAACAGTTTGAGGAATGAATGAGGAAGAATATAAGTATTGAATGTTTAAACCTGGAAGTTTGCCACCTGTTTTCCTTTTATCGGAAGTTTCTTTCAGGAGGTAGAATTTAAAATACAGAAGAAAACATGGGGGCCAAGGGTCAGAGATGGTCATTCAGTGTCTTTTTTATATTCTTCTTTATGTGAAATTGTACTCTGGACTCTCAAACTTTTTTTTTAAACAAAGATGTTTTAAATTTTTAACTACTTAAACAGAGTGAAGAATTTTTACTTTCTAAGAACTAGATATCAACCTACATCTTGGTATCTTTATTTTGTCTGAGATCAAAGATGATACCAGTACTTTCCTCTCTTCCCTCCCTCCCTCCCTCCCGCACTGTGTCTTTTTTAGCATACTGAATGATAGGCATCATAACTAGGTGATCAGCGACTTGACTGGTTTTTTTTTTTTTTTTTATTTTTTTATACAGCAGGTTCTTATTAGTTATCCATTTTATATACATCAGTGTGTACACGTCAATCCCAATCTCCCAATTCATCACACCACCACCACTAGCCCCCGCCACTTTCCCCCCTTGGTGTCCATACATTTGTTCTCTGCATCTGTGTCTCAATTTCTGCCCTGCAAACCGGTTCATCTGTACCATTTTTCTAGGCTCCACATATATGCATTAATATACGATATTTGTTTTTCTGACTGACTTCACTCTGTATGACAGTCTCTAGATGCATCCACGTCTCTACAAATGACCCAATTTCGTTCCTTTTTATGGCTGAGTAATAATCCATTGTACATATGTACCACATCTTTATCCATTTGTCTGTCGATGGGCATTTAGGTTGCTTCCATGACCTGGCTATTGTAAATAGTGCTGCAATGAACATTGGGGTGCATGTGTCTTTTTGAATTGTGGTTTTCTCAGGGTATATGCCCAGGAGTGGGATTGCTGGGTCATATGGTAATTCTATTTTTAGTTTTTTAAGGAACCTCTCTACTGTTGTCCATAGTGGCAGTATCAGTTTACATTCCCACCAACAGTGCAAGAGGGTTCCCTTTTCTCCACACCCTCTCCAGCATTTGGTGTTTGTAGATTTTCTGATGATGCCCATTCTAACTGGTGTGAGGTGATACCTCATTGTAGTTTTGATTTGTATTTCTATAATAATTAGTGAGGTTGAGCAGCTTTTCATGCCGTCTTGGCCATCTGTGTGTCTTTTTTGGAGAAATGTCTATTTAGGTCTTCTGCCCAGTTTTGGACTGGGTTGTTTGGTTTTTTAATATTGAGCTGCATGAGCTGTTTATATATTTTGGAGATTAATCCTTTGTCCGTTGATTCGTTTGCAAATATTTTCTCCCATTCTGAGGGCTGTCTTTTTGTCTTGTTTGTAGTTTCCTTTGCTGTGCAGAAACTTTTAAGTTTCATTAGGTCCCATGTGTTTATTTTTGTTTTTATTTCCATTACTCTAGGAGGTGGATCAAAAGAGATCTTGCTGTGATTTACGTCCAAGAGTGTTCTTCCTGTGTTTTTCTCTTAAGAGTTTTAAAGAGTCCGGTCTTATATTTAGGTCTGTAATCCATTTTGAGTTTATTTTTGTGTATGGTGTTAGGGAGTGTTCTCATTTCATCCTTTTACATGTAGCTGTCCAGTTCTCCCAGCACCACTTATTGAAGAGACTGTCTTTTCTCCATTGTATATCCTTGCTTCTTTTGTCATAGATTAGTTGACCATAGGTGAGTGGGCAACGACTTGATTGTTAAGTGGATGTTTGTTCTTACTGCTTATCTACTTGAATGGTGGCTAGCATTTTAACGTGAATTCAGTATTAAGAAAATGAATTTTTGCCATGATTTGCAAAGCCATAGTTACATGGGTAAGTCATTTAGCTTCTAGAAATGTGTAAGAGGATCAGATGAAATGCTACCTAAAGTTTGCTCTTTCATTCTACCAGTACTTACACAGTCAGTTCCTGTATTAAAATTCTGAGATTTTTGTCATTTAATTTTGTGAATTTTTTTTTTTTTTTTTTTGAGAGAGAGAGTTCTAAATTTTCTTAGCGTATTTAAGGCCTGAAAATCGACACCTTATAGAATAATAGTCAGGAACTACTTGACATTAGCGTAAGCAAACACCTCGTCAGAAAAGTTTTAGTTAATAGCATATTTTGGTGGTTACCTTCAACTGTTAATAGAACACAGCTTATGGGTTAGGAAGAAGTGTTTTATGCTTTCCCCTTAATTTAAAAGGGCTAATTGGGTAGACTGCATACTAATTTTGTTCTGTTTCTATTTTGTGGCTATCAGATGTCATTAACTGACAGTGTAAGGCAATTGGGTCATCTGCTTTGGGTTTCTGAAGTAAGGTAATGGGAATAGATAATGAATGAATTTCCTTAATATTTTTTTCTTTTTCCATATACTTGTTCTTTTATGGGATAAAATTTATCATACGTGTGTGAATTTTTAGATGCTGTTTGTAGTTATAGCGATTTTTTTGGGGCATCTTTTTATTTTAAAATGTAATACCCTATGTACTTAAAATTTTTTCACCCACTAAAGTGATGGATTTTCCCTAAATCACCTTTCTGTGTTTTCCTTAGTAAGCAATATACATTTGTGAGATCCTAGACAGGGGTTAGGAGTGAAGTCTGTTTCTGTATCAGGGAAATAGTTTTTTATTCTTGTGCAAAATCTCATAGACCCTCAAGGGGATTACTTCTTAGCCCTTGGACTTCCATATGTCCTGCCAGCAGAGGTCACCAGTTTTAACATCTGGTGAAAGATGTTTTGTGTGAATTGTTTCTTTATAGGTTTTGTTTAGATTTGATGTTTATGACTTTCTTGTTAGTATTTATAGGATCTTCTCAAAGGTACATTTAAATGAAAAGAAATGGAGGCAGAAGATCTTATATAGTCTTCTGCCATTTTAGCGCAAAAAGAGGGGGAGGAATGGAAAGGAGGACACACAGGATGGCGTGTGTGTGTGTTTGTGTATGTATGTTTATATGCTCAGTGTGACTCCAGGAAGATACACAGGAGACCAGTAACAGTGGTTTGGGGGGTGGGGTTGAGGTGGGGAGATACTGAGGCCAGATGTGAGAAAAATTTATTTTCACATATAATCTTTTGAACTGTTTGAATCTTACTATGTTAGTATTACCATTTCAAAAAAAGTGATGATTGTGAAAGAGCAATCATTAAGAATTCTTAATCTTTCTAGTTCTTTCGCTTTGGATAGTCAAAAGAAGAGAGAAAACTATGTAAATTTCTCCCATGCTTTCCAGCCAGTTCTTAAAGAGCTGGCACTGTGCATATTTTTGCAAACACTTATTTTTATTTCTCAGATTTGTTGGCAGAATTAGAGCCACTGAATATGATTAAAACGTGTTGTTTCTGTGTCATGAGTGGGTCATCAGACCAGTGGAATTATTTAGTGATAGTGAACTGATGATTTTCGAGTTCTATCCAAGGTTGCTAATTAGAAATGAACTCAATGCAAACTTTAAAAAGTGATGTTGGTTGTTCAGAAGTAAATAGGTGTTGCCTGATTTCAAAAGTGTTGTTTTGCCAAGGGTTTGGAAATTGGGTGAAAATGGGGGTTCTCGTAGTTTAGTAGTTAATTTTAATAATTATGGTAGTCTTTGGTATAATGGGATTTGTGGAAATGTAGATTCTGATATTGCATGCATCCTAACATGACTTGTGAATTTGGATGTATGTGTTACTGACTTCAAGGAGACAGATATATTAGATTTTGATTCCATTTTGGGTTGCAATTGGTGTCACTTGTAATTGTGTCACTTGTAACTTAAGTTTTCAACTTAAGCTAGAACAACCTCCGGGAGAGAGAGCGCCTGTTTCTGTGCATCTAATTCTGCTGCACAGACCTGACGCTAGCCTTTCCTGAGGGCAGTGCCTCTCCAGTGATTAGAGGGCTAAGTAGGGTCTGTGTCTGACCTTTGGCAGTAAAGTCTTCCTGTAGGGTGTTACTGTGGCAAAGAGCTCAGCCTCTGGAGCCAGGCATACCTAATGTGAATCCTGTCACCCCAGCTTATCAGTTGTATGGCTTTGGGAAATTGTGTAACCACTCCAGTTGGTTTCCACTCTGACAAATGGGAATTTTTCTCTGTAGAGCAGTTGTGAGGATTGAAATGTGAATGCATGTAAGGCAGTTGTCATAGGGCCAGCACATAGGAAGTACTCAATAAATGCTAGTACTTGGTGCTTTTGTTAGCTGCAGCAGCAACAGCTGAGGAGAGAGGCAGAAAAGTGACACTGCTCCTGCAAACTGTCATGGCTTTCTGTGGCAACTGCAGGGAATGGGATGGTTAACATTCCCAGTTCAGAGGGCTGCAACTGCATTTGACGACTGAGCTTTTGTTGCTCACTCTAAAATGAGGATGTGTACTGTGGAGCTTTGCTGTGTCTCTGATACATATGTTGTTTTACAGTGATGTTTTGTGTTGAATTTGGTCACATCTTGATAAGATGTTTCAAGAAAAAAAAAGTTATTACCTTTAAAAAAAAAAAGTCTTTTTGCTTTTTGGAATGGAATCGCTCTTCCTTTTCTGCAGTTTCTGGGAGATCCAGCACTGTTCCGGCTCTCAGTGGACACTGCTTGTATGATCATTTCAAATACACATTCTGAAAATTTTGAATTGGACTTTCACTAAGAAATACATATGACATAACATAGGGTATGTATATGTGTAAAAATACTGAAGTAAGTTTTCAGGAAATTATGCTTATTTTAATATGTGGTACACACTCATTTTCTATACTCTTATTTATAAACATGCTTCTATAAACTTGTAAACTGATTCTGTTATTTTAGAGGTAATAATGATTTCATTATTCACTGGATTTAGAAAAGACTGGTTCAGAGGAGTGTGGTCTTTATGGATTTAGAATTAGTACTCAAAATTAAAAACAAAGTATTATTCTGAATGATAGCGCATAGGTAAGTTACATTTATTGGTGCTAATGTCTTTAGGTAGTATTCTGAGGCTCTGTTAGGATTCTGAAGTTCTTATGCCCCAAATTTTGTAAAGTATATGTACAAAGGATAAGGAATTTGGTTGCTAATAAATTTGAATATAAATGACTTTTTTGGAGGGGTAATCTGCAAACAGCTCTGGATTAAGAACCTTGGTTGTCTCTCATAAAGAGCAGTAATTATTAACAGAGGAATAACCATCATTCTAAGTTTCTTATATCTCATTAGGAAATAAATTTGGATAGTTGTTTTGTACTACTTAAGAACTAGCATACATAACATATTGGCTGCCTGAAGTTACACGATTTGATTGAATATTAAGCATCTTTCTATGACATCTTTAAATTAACATCCTGGCCTATGTCCACTGGTCATCTGTTTCCAGCACAGACCTCTACTTGATTGTTATTTGTTGACTCTGTCTCAATAGGCAGGGCCTTCCTTGAGGACAGTTGCATTTCACCCATCTTTATCCTCAGCATCTGGTCCAATTCCTGGCACGCTGTAGACTTTGCATTCATATTGAGTTGAATCCTTGAGGCTCTCTGAATGAGGTACAGTTTCCTAGTGTAGACCCTTACTTCTTTGAGGTGATTCAAATATACAAAAGTAGAAAAGGGATCCCTCCATTTTCACAAATTCATTGACCCTTGGATTCATCTTCTTACTGTAAGACTTGTGAGGGTCTGCTTGATAACCTAGCATCCTGTTTTTGGTGTCTGTAGAGACAACGAATATGTTCAAAACCTGGGTTAAAAGAAACAAAGACCTTGTCCTGACGTTAGCAATTAAACTTGATTTTGGGGTGTTGTGTGGACTTGTCCGTGTGTTCCTGATACTCATGTACTTCTTCTAGTGTATTCCCCCTTGGTCTTTTTTTTTTCCTAATTACCTGATACTGATAATGCCTTTCTTGGTTGGCTCCTGGTTCTTGATCTTAGCATGTGTGTTCAGTCTGTGCATCTACTGGTGCTCTCTCCTTTGACCGTGGCCTTCCCTTAGGGCTTAGAGGAGATGTGCACTCCTTGCCCTTTGTCTCTTTAAACCAACTGTTGCTGTACAAGTGATTCTGTGGCCCAGATTGGGTCTTAATTCTGACCTCCTCTTCTCCTGGTCTGTAGCTACCCACATTTTGGCATAGGGATATCCTATACTTTCTGGGTTTCTGCTATTGAGTGTAGGCTGGCAGTGGCATTGCATTTTCATTTAATGATATTAAGTCATGATGAGACAGAGGTGGAAGATGGAGGAGGGTCAGAGCTGAGGCAACATCCTCTACTTCTAGCTACTGTTGAAAATATCCAGGATAATCTGAGATATTGGGTGTTTGGAGTGGAGGTTGGAGATAAGTGGTCTTAGTAGCTGTGATTCTGTTATCATTTGGAACCTTCCAAAGTGACACCCCCTTCATCCCCCACCCCCAGCTTTATTGAGGGAAGATAAGATTTTCAGTTTTTTTTTTTTTTTTTTTTTTTTTTTTGATACGCGGGCCTCTCACTGTTGTGGCCTCTCCCGTTGGCGGAGCACAGGCTCTGGACGTGCAGGCTCAGTGGCCATGGCTCACGGGCCCAGGCGCTCCCTGGCATGTGGGATCCTCCCGGACCGGGGCACGAACCTGTGTCCCCTGCATCGGTAGGTGGACTCCCAACCACTGCGCCACCAGGGAAGCCCAAGATTTTCAGTTTTAAACTTTGAACTACAGTGGTGTTTCAAGAAATATTTGTAGTCAATACATAAAAGTTTAAAATTCATCAGCAGATTTAAAAAATTACTAAGGATAGTACATTTAAAAGATTAACATTTTCACTTTCCTCTGAACGTTGTTGAAACTGGCAAGGTACTATTAAATGGAATGAACAGAGAATTTATCTTAGAATAAGCTTTTGCGTTTTTTTACCCTTTGCTTACTTGTCTGCCTGAGAGTACTTTTGTTTAAGTAGATAACTAATCTTTCATATCCCTACGCTCTTTGCTTGTTGTATTAGGTATGTTTTCTAATTTCTTGCTTCTCTACTTGGTTTGTTCCTCTTTTGGGATCATATACTCTTGTGAATAGCTGGCTGCCTTCTTTTATCTAGTCTCATTTGCCTTTCGTGCATTTTCTTCATGTATGTTTTGCTAGTAGATAACATTGGTTGGTTGGTTCATTTGGTCTGACAAATGTAGAAGTGACTTCCTATAAGTGAGAACTGGTAGTAACAGGAAAAGTTTTTTTTTTTTTGAGATTGTGCATAACAGCATACTAATGATCTTTGATAAATATTGTGATAAATACACATGGTATAATTTACAGGAATGCATATATGGTATTATAGAATGCATGGCAGAAACATTTGTACCTACTATTTTGTAGGCATATGTAATAAGTGTTAGTTTCCTTCCCTTTTCTCTGTGGGTTTTCTATCACACTCAGTATAAAATACAAATGTTTTTCCTTAGCCTGTGAGGGTCCCACCACCACTCTGCCCTTTGGCCACCTCACAAATCGTATCCTATTTCATGGCACCCTTCCCCTTGTTCACTGTGCCCAGCCATACAAGCTCCACACCCACAGAACAAGCTTGTTCCTGTCTCAACGCCTTAATTGCTTTGCTCTTTGCCTCAGGCTTTGCCCTGAGATTGTCATATGGCTAATTCTTTTATGTCATTCAGATTTCAGTTCCAATGCCACCACCTCAGAGAGGTCACATAGAGGGGTCACAGTGAAGTAGCTGCCCAGTCTCTAGCCATTTTCTGTCACATAGCACTTATCTCTCTCTCTGATAGCCTTAATTGTTGATTTATTTTTTTTTGAAGTCACCTCTGCAATTTAACCTCCCTGAGAACAGGGATGGGCTCTGTCTTGTCACTCGGGACCTAAAACAGGACCTGGTAGGTGTTCAGTAAATATTTGAATGAATTGTTTTCTCGGGGATGTTTTCATGACCAGCTGATAGGCTTAAATTAGTTTGTCCTTAGTAGAATACTGGAAATAATTCATTAAAAGGTCAGCATTTAGAGGAGTGTTGGAAGAGGCTTTACTATTGATACCTTGGTATCTACGTTTGGAAGCCCAGGGACGTATGTGAGTGCTGTCCACTTTTCTTGGAGGAACATACTTATAGATGGTATTTGAATCAGGAAAAAAATATATAGATGGATAATTGATGGACCAATTTGAGTATGTGTATGTGTTAATAATGTTAGATTTTAGTAGATTAGTACTTCACTTTAACATACATATTTCATTCAAGAAAAATGATGAGGGCTAGATACCACCGTTTAAGTTTTGTGCAGGTTCAGGAGATTTTGTAATTTACCTTTAGTTACATTTACCTGTGATTTTCTGTCTTGAGTAATCATGGTCAGCTTCCCAAGGTTGGTATATGATTCAGAGCTCTTTTAGTTGTACGATAGATACCCAGTTCAGACTAGCTTAAGCCAAAAAAGGGAGATTTATTAGTATATAGAATCCAAAATGGATTGAATAACTCAATTATAAGGAAAAACATTGAGCCAGCTGGGCTTTAGGGAACAGCTAGAACCAGACCCATTTGAAAGCTACCAGAAATCTTTGCTAACAACCTTGCTTTTTTGTTTGTTTGTAGATTCGTTTCATTTTCTTACAGTAGATTTGCTTTCTTTACCAGGAGGAAAATATAACTTGCCATTGCCAGTTTTTATCCTGTTTTCTCCTGCTGTAGAGTAAGGACTACCTCTTTCTCTTTTTCATTTGGAAAATTCTTGAAGCACTGGCAAGTTTGATTTGGGAAGGGGCCCACCATGGCCATAGGCCATGTAAAAACTATGGCTGTCCCAAGTACTCGGTGGGAGTGGGGGGAATGAGAATTGAGTGAAGACAGGAGTTCTGGGCAGACAGCCTCTTCCCCTCCTGCCTCCCCCGCCTGTTTCACCCCTCACAAAATGTGTGTCCATTTATAGTTGGGGAGGTTGTGTCTTTAATCCACCATGGATTGTCAGATGAAATTTTCCTGTAACCAGAACTGGCACTTTTTTGGGTTTTTTTGCTCTGTGGTTTCCAACCTTTTCAAATACAGATCCATTTTTTTTTAACGAAAAATTGAGGTCCCTCCTGTGGTAGCAATCGTAATTTTATGAACTCTGTCTCTGGCTAATATCGGTATTCAAATGAATTTGTTTTCTCAAAATGAGTTACATAGTAAACAACTTGATGCAGTTTATGTTGGCTTTGTTTTTAACATTACTTCTGCTAATTTAACAGCTAATAGAAGCCAATATTTGAGGGCAGCTGTTAGAAAATTATCAACAGGTTAATTATACATATTTAGGGGATATTTTAATCTCTGAGGAAGATAACCACCTTTATCCTAATCAGGTAGTTAAATAATTTTAGCGTGTAACAACATTAACAAATTACATGTTCCCAACAATTATTTTGAGCAATATTTCAGCAGTTCACTAAAATAAGAAAATGGTTGGCCATGTAGGAAAAGCCTTTTGTGACCCAAAAGATAGTCGTCTTTCTGGACTTCAGTTGCTTCATCTTTAAAACATTGAACCAGGTCTCTGAGGTCTCTTCTGGAGTTAATGCTCTTTGACCCTGTGATTGCACATATAATTTAAAAATTAGGTCTGTGTTCAGCCAAATTAAATGGAAAATGATCTCTTCAGGTCAATCATTACCTGAACAGCTTTTGCTAAAGAAAATACTTGCATTTCTCTGACACCTTCTCAATTTTGGAAAAGTTAGCTATAAAGAAAATAGTTTTTAGATGTCTGAAGAAGAAACTTCTGTTGTTTAATCCAGTAGTCTTTGAGTTCAGGTGCATTTGTTACATCCGATTTCACTGTAGAGTAAATTAAAAGAAATAGCACCAAACACATTTTTGAGAATGATTTTTCTTTAATGCCCTTAATTGTGTGATTGCTGACTGTCAAAGCCAATAATTTTTCAGCAGTTCAGGTTTTACTTTGCTCTGTGTACTACACATTTTAGAAGTTGTACCAAAAGTATATGTCTTAAGTACTATGAGAAAATGCTGTTCACGTTCATAATTTTTTAAATACTAAAATAAGTTTCAAGTGTTGTCCATATTAACTACTAACTGAGAATCTATGTATATTAAAATAATTTACAATGAAAACAGATATGTGAGTGGTATAACAAGGGGAGGACATATGTTAGGGCATAAAGATGCCAAACATGTTGATCTTTTCTGGCAAACGGTTTTGTTTATGTGTAGCACATTATTTGAAAGCTGGAGAGTGATGAGAATGCACAGGGTAGGTAAGTAGGGATCATATCATGAAATGACTTCTTTGCTGTGATAAGGATTTTGGACATTCTTCTGTGACAGGAAACTAGTGAAGGACTTTAAGCAGAATTGCAGGATTATATTTTATCCCTGGATATAGTGCACGAAGGATAACATGATGGTTTCAGTGGGAAAGGGGCCTAGCTGTGGACTGAAGGGAGAAAGTTGAGCTGGTAGTGTTATTGGTGAAAGTGACAGCACATATTTCTGAGAGTCTTGCAAACTGGTCCACATTTCTGAATTCTGGGGGGAAAAAAAAGGCAATTGGAAATTCAGGAGAGAATGGAGCATCCAGGTTTTCTTCTCTCTGGCTTGTTACTGCTCTTCTTTTTGTGGGGAACAGGGGTATGAAGACTAGGGGCTTGTGGGGATGGGGGATTAATTTGATATCCAAACGGTTAATGGACAAAATAGGGACAATGCAAGGAGGGGGAAATTGCCCTTGTCATCATGATATCTTAACTGAGGGATAACTAAATTAGGTACTTATTTGAGAATAGTCAACAAAAAAATAGGTTGGTATAGTACTACTAGTTCATGAAGAGTCTAGTGGGTGTAATTTTTATTGAATTCTAGTTTAGTGACATTTTCATATATTTTCAAAGCTTTTAAAAAGAATTTATATTAGTATAAAAGTCATTAGACTCTCAGCTTGATAACTAGAAAGTTAATCTGAATTAAATACTGTTTAACATTACATAAATGTTGTTTTTTAAAAAACTTATTATTTTGAAATAGTTTTAGATGCACAGAAGAGTATGGGGCTGAGGTTATGGATACTTAGGGAAGAATACCACAGAGGTGATGTACCTGTCTTGTATCAGGGGTACATGTCAGTGTTTACATACAATAATACTATCAATTGTTACTGGTGATGTTAACCTTGATCACTTGGTTAAGGTAATTATTACTGGTGATGTTAACCTTGGTCAAGACCGTTAACCTTTTATCTAGAATTGTTTAGACTGGCACTATCCAATTACATATACTGTGTACCACACATAATTTAGAGTTTTTAGTAACCACGTTGAAAAAAGTGATAAGAAACAAGTGAAATTAATTTTTAACAAATGTTTTATTAAACCTAATATAACTACATTATTATCATTTCAGCAGGTTTATTCATTATGAAATTACTGTTGTTCTGCTTTCCATACTCCATTCATTAGAAGTAAGTCACTAAGTTCAGTCCTCATTTGAAGTGTGAAGGACATTAAGTTCCACCTGCTAGAGGGGACGGTATCAAAGAATTTGTGGACATGTGTTGAAGTTACTACAGTTATTAAGAAATATTTTGGGGAGGTACTCCGAGGATGTGTAGCCTTTTTTTCCCTTAAAGTTTTGCCCAATAATTTTAGCATTCATCAGCGGGACATTGTTTGCAGCAGCGATTACTGTGGTGTTCTAATGGTGACTTTCTAATTCTCTCATACCTTCTACATGTATTAATTGGACTTTTCTGTACAAATGTGTTCCTTTTCCCTCATTTATTTTTTCAATCGAGTATGTGCATGTGGATCCGTAGATATTTATTTTGTTATTTGGGTTATAAATTAATATCATTTCTCTTTAATTTGTTGCTCAGCTTGTTCCAGCTTTGGCCACTGGGAACTCGTCCAGGCTGCCTCCTGCACCCTTTCAACATGACCCATCCTTTGTTTTTTTAATCACTTGCTTCCTGACATACAAGGTGCTCCAGGTTCATCTTGTATTTTCCCTTTCCTAGCCCTGGAATCAGCCATTTCTCCAAGAAACCCTGGCTACCTTTTATTAGAATCACAACAAAATTTTATTCTAATTCTGGAAGTAATGTCTTTATACGGATCTTACAGAGTGTCAGTATTGGCTTGTGATTCTACAACAGATTTTTCTTATGGTTTCTGAACCACGTTTATTCACTCAGCAAACGTTTAAAAAGTGTTTATGTGCCAGCATTCTTACTGGGGATCCAGGGTCAAATAAGACATGGACATTGATCCCAAGGAGTCTAGATACGAGAAAGCAGATCTTTTTTTTTTCTTCTAACATATTTTATTGAGTGCCTCTTATGTGCCAGGTACTGTGCTACAAGTGAACAGGAAATACTAAGAACTGGAGCAGGATAGTGTAGGTTTCTTTTAGGAACACATGGGAGGGATTCTAAACACAGTGTTGGGCCAGGTGGAATGTGGAACAAGTCTTGAAAAATGACTAGATATTAGCCAAATGTGGAATTGAGTGGAGAAGTAGGGCAAGGGAAGCTATTCCAAGAGGAGGAAGAGCAGTGCCAAGACCACTGGGGATGATGGTACGTGAGGTAGGGCCAGAGATCCCTGTGTGGGATGGTGGTGTTGGAGAAGATGGGAGCAGGTGGTGGCAGGATCTTGGTCATGAAGGTCTTGTGGGTAAGCCAAGCTTTGGAAAGTTGAGGGACCTTTTCAAGGAGTTTGAGTTGGAGGGTAATGTGATCAGATCATCCTGCTGGCACCTTGGAGGGTATGTTGGCTTTCTTGAGGGTCTTGCCATGATAGAGGTGTGAGGTGAAAGTCTTAACTAAGAACTGTGTTGGTAGTTCTCAGACTTCAGTGTGGGTCACCTGGAGAACTTGTTAAAACATGTTTTAACATCTCTCAGCCCCACCCGCAGTTTCTGATTCAGTAGGTCTGGGATGGGGCTGAGAATTCGCATTTCCTTGGACAAAGTAGTACTGATTATTTTCTGTTCAATTGTAATAAGTTCAGTTCAGACTCTTGATACTTCTTAAGGATTAAAAATAAAACAAAACTTTAAACCAGACTTATTTAGGGGGAATCTGTGACCATTATTTATTTTATGTGTTTATACAAGTATATCTCTGTGTGTATAGGAAGTGAAGCTGATAACTGCTTTGAAAGTGATTTGACTAGGTAATTTATTCACATTGTTCAAAATTCAAAAGTGTTCTTTTTCCTGTGCTTCTCCAGTCCTCCAAGCCACCGGTTACTCTCCTGGAACCAAGCAGTGTTATCAGTTTCCTCTGTATCCTTCCAGAGAAACACCATATATGTAAAAGCCAATAAGTGCATAATTTACACTATCTTCGGTATTGTTTTAAACACAAATGGTAGGATACTCGTCACTTTGCTGTATTTTACTTTTTTCACTAATGTATTTTAGATCTCTCATCAACACCTGAAGAGCTTCCCTCCGTTTTTTTTTTTTTTTTTTACATCTTGATTGGAGTATAATTGCTTTACAATGGTGTGCTAGTTTCTGCTTTATAACAAAGTGAATCAGTTATACATACACATATGTTCCCATATCTCCTCCCTCTTGCATCGCCCTCCCTCCGACCCTCCCTATCCCACCCCTCTAGGTGGTCACAAAGCACCGAGCTGATCTCCCTGTGCTATGAGGCTGCTTCCCGCTAGCTATCTGTTTTACGTTTGGTAGTGTATATATGTCAATGCCACTCTCTCACTTTGTCACAGCTTACACTTCCCCCTCCCCATACCCTCAAATCCATTCTGTAGTAGGTCTGTGTCTTTATTCCCGTCTTACCCCTAGGTTCTTCATGACATTTTTTTTTTCTTAGATTCCATATATATGTGTTAGCATACGGTATTTGTCTTTCTCTTTCTGACTTACTTCACTGTATGACAGACTCTGGGTGCATCCACCTCACTACAAATAACTCAATTTCGTTTCTTTTTATGGCTGAGTAATATTCCATTGTATATATGTGCCACATCTTCTTTATCCATTCGTCCGATGATGGACACTTAGGTTGTTTCCATCTCCTGGCTATTGTAAATAGACCTGCAATGAACATTTTGGTACATGAATCTTTTTGAATTACGGTTTTCTCAGGGTGTATGCCCAGTAGTGGGATTGCTGGGTCATATGGTAGTTCTATTTGTAGTTTTTTAAGGAACCTCCATACTGTTCGCCATAGTGGCTGTACCATTTCACATTCCCGCCAGCAGTGCAAGAGTGTTCCCTTTTCTCCACACCCTCTCCAGCATTTATTATTTCTAGATTTTTTGATGATGGCCATTCTGACTGGTGTGAGATGATATCTCATTGTAGTTTTGATTTGCATTTCTCTAATGATTAATGATGTTGAGCATTCTTTCATGTGTTTGTTGGCAATCTGTGTATCTCCTTTGGAGAAATGTCTATTTAGGTCTTCTGCCCATTTTGGGGTTGTGTTGTTTGTTTTTTTGTTACTGAGCTGCATGAGCTGCTTGTAAATCCTTTGTCAGTTGCTTCATTTGCAAATATTTTCTCCCATTCTGAGGGTTGTCTTTTGCTTTTGTTTATGGTTTCCTTTTCTGTGCAAAAGCTTTGAAGTTTCATTAGGTCCCATTTGTTTATTTTTGTTTTTATTTCCATTACTCTAGGAGGTGGGTCAGAAAGGATCTTGCTGTGATTTATGTCATAGAGTTCTGCCTATGTTTTCTCTAAGAGTTTGATAGTTTCTGGCCTTACATTTAGGTCTGTAATCCATTTTGAGTTTATTTTTGTGTATGGTGTTAAGGAGTGATCTAATCTCATACTTTTAAATGTACCTGTCCAGTTTTCCCAGCACCACTTATTGAAGAGGCTGTTCTTTCTCCACTGTACATTCCTGCCTCCTTTATCAAAGATAAGGTGACCATATGGGCATGCGTTTATCTCTGGGCTTTCTATCCTGTTCCATTGATCTATATTTCTGTTTTTGTGCCAGTACCATACTGTCTTGATTACTGTAGCTTTGTACTGTAGTCTGAAGTCAGGGAGCCTGATTCCTCCAGCTCTGTTTTTCTTTCTCAAGATTGCTTTGGCTATTTGGGGTCTTTTGTGTTTCCATACAAATTGTGAAAGTTTTTGTTCTAGTTCTGTGAAAAATGCCATTGGTAGTTTGATAGGGATTGCATTGAATCTGTAGATTGCTTTGGGTAGTAGAGTCATTTTCACAATGTTGATTCTTCCAATCCAAGAACAGGGTATATCTCTCCATCTAGTTGTGTCATCTTTAATTTCTTTTATCAGTGTCTTACAATTTTCTGCATACAGGTGTTTTGCCTCCTTAGGTAGGTTTATTCCTAGATATTTTATTCTTTTTGTTGCAGTGGTAAATGGGAGTGTTTTCTTGATTTCACTTTCAGATTTTTCATCATTAGTGTATAGAAATGCCAGAGATTTCTGTGCATTAATTTTGTATCCTGCTACTTTCCCAAATTCATTGATTAGCTCTAGTAGTTTTCTGGTAGCATCTTTAGGATTCTCTATGTATAGTATCATGTCATCTGCAAACAGTGACAGCTTTACATCTTTTCCGATTTGGATTCCTTTTATTCCCTTTTCTTCTCTGATTGCTGTGGCTAAAACTTCCAAAACTGTGTTGATTAAGAGTGGTGAGAGTGGGCAACCTTGTCTTGTTCCTGATCTTAGTGGAAATGGTTTCAGTTTTTCACCATTGAGGATGATGTTGGCTGTGGGTTTGTCATATATGGCCTTTATTATGTTGAGGAAAATTCCCTCTATGCCTACTTTCTGCAGGGTTTTTATCATAAATGGGTGTTGAATTTTGTCAAAGCTTTCTCTGCATCTATTGAGATGATCATATGGTTTTTCTCCTTCAATTTGTTAATATGGTTTATCACATTGATAGATTTGCGTATATTGAAGAATCCTTGCATTCCTGGAATAAACCCCACTTGATCATGGTGTATGATCCTTTTAATGTGCTGTTGGATTCTGTTTGCTAGTATTTTGTTGAGGATTTTTGCATCTGTGTTCATCAGTGATATTGGCCTGTAGTTTTCTTTCTTTGTGACATCCTTGTCTGGTTTTGGTATCAGGGTGATGGTGGCCTCGTAGAATGAGTTTGGGAGTGTTCCTCCCTCTGCTATATTTTGGAAGAGTTTGAGAAGGATGGGTGTTAGCTCTTCTCTAAATGTTTGATAGAATTTGCCTGTGAAGCCATCTGGTCCTGGGCTTTTGTTTGTTGGAAGATTTTTAATCACAATTTCAATTTCAGTGCTTGTGATTGGTCTGTTCATATTTTCTATTTCTTCCTGATTCAGTCTTGGCAGGTTGTGCATTTCTAAGAATTTGTCCATTTCTTCCAGGTTGTCCATTTTATTGGCATAGAGTTGCTTGTAGTAGTCTCTCATGATCTTCTGTATTTCTGCAGTGTCAGTTGTTACTTCTCCTTTTTCATTTCTAATTCTATTGATTTGAGTCTTCTCCCTTTTTTTCTTGATGAGTCTGGCTAATGGTTTATCAATTTTGTTTATCTTCTCAAAGAAACAGCTTTTAGTTTTACTGATCTTTGCTATCATTTCCTTCATTTGTTTTTCATTTATTTCTGATCTGATCTTTATGATTTCTTTCCTTCTGCTAACTTTGGGGATTTTTTGTTCTTCTTTCTCTAATTGCTTTAGGTGTAAGGTTAGGTTGTTTATTCGAGATGTTTCCTGTTTCTTAAGGTATGATTGTATTGCTATAAACTTCCCTCTTAGAACTGCTTTTGCTGCATCCCGTAGGTTTTGGGTCGTCGTGTCTCCATTGTCATTTGTTTCTACGTATATTTAGATTTTCTCTTTGATTTCTTCAGTGATCACTTCGTTATTAAGTAGTGTATTGTTTAGCCTCCATGTGTTTATATTTTTTACAGATCTTTTCCTGTAATTGATATCTAGTCTCATAGCATTGTGGTCGGAAAAGATACTTGATACAATTTCAGTTTTCTTAAATTTACCAAGGCTTGATTTGTGACCCAAGATATGATCTATTCTGGAGAATGTTCCATGAGCACTTGAGAAAAATGTGTATTCTGTTGTTTTTGGATGGAATGTCCTATAAATATCAATTAAGTCCATCTTGTTTAATGTATCATTTAAAGCTTGTGTTTCCTTATTTTCATTTTGGATGATCTGTCCATTGGTGAAAGTGGGGTGTTAAAGTCCCATACTATGAATGTGTTACTGTCGATTTCCCCTTTTATGGCTGTTAGTATTTGCCTTATGTATTGAGGTGCTCCTTTGTTGGGTGCGTAAATATTTACAGTTGTTATATCTTCTTCCTGGATCGATCTTTTGTTCATTATGTAGTGTCCTTCTGTGTCTCTTCTAATAGTCTTTATTTTAAAGTCTATTTTGTCTGATATGAGAATTGCTACTCCAGCTTTCTTTTGGTTTCCATTTGCATGAAATATCTTTTTCCATCCCCTTACTTTCAGTCTGTATGTGTCTCTAGGTCTGAAGTGGGTCTCTTGTAGACAGCATATATATATGGGTGTTGTTTTTGTATCCATTCAGCCAGTCGGTGTCTTTTGGGGGGAGCATTTAATCCATTTACATTTAAGGTAATTATCGATATATATGTTCCTATTCCCATTTTCTTAATTGTTTTGGATTTGTTATTCTAGGTCTTTTCCTTCTCTTGTGTTTCTTGCTTAGAGAAGTTCCTTTAGCATTTGTTGTAAAGCTGGTTTGGTGGTACTGAACTCTCTCAGCTTTTGCTTGTTTGTAAGGGTTTTAATTTCTCCATCAAATCTGAATGAGATCCTTGCTGGGTAGAGTAATCTTGGTTGTAGATTTTTCTCCTTCATCACTTTAAATATGTCCTGCCAGTCCCTTCTGGCTTGCAGAGTTTGTGCTGAAAGATCAGCTGTTAACCTTATGGGGATTCCCTTGTGTGTTATTTGTTGCTTTTCCCTTGCTGCTTTTAGTATGTTTTCTTTGTATTTAATTTTTGACAGTTTGATTAATATGTGTCTTGGAGTGTTTCTCCTTGGATTTATCCTGTATGGGACTCTCTGTGCTTCCTAGACTTGATTAACTATTTCCTTTCCCATATTAGGGAAGTTTTCAACTATAATCTCTTCAGATATTTTCTCAGTCCCTTTCTTTTTCTCTTCTTCTTCTGGAACCCCTATAATTCGAATGTTGGTGTGTTTAATGTTGTCCCAGGGGTCTCTGAGACTGTCCTCAGTTTTTTTCATTCTTTTCTCTTTATTCTGCTCTGCAGTAGTTATTTCCAATATTTTATCTTCCAGGTCACTTATCCGTTCTTCTGCCTCCATTATTCTGCTATTGATCCCATCTAGAGTATTTTTAATTTCATTTATTGTGTTGTTCATCATTGCTTGTTTCATCTTTAGTTCTTCTAGGTCCTTGTTAAATGTTTCTTGCATTTTCTCTATTGTATTCCCAAGATTTTGGATCATCTTTACTATCATTGTTCTGAATTCTTTTTCAGGTAGACTTCCTATTTCCTCTTCATTTGTTAGGTCTGGTGGGTTTTTATTTTGCTCCTTCATCTGCTGTGTGTTTTTCTGTCTTCTCATTTTGCTTATGTTACTGTGTCTGGGGTCTCCTTTTTGCAGGCTGCAGGTTCGTAGTTCCCGTTGTTTTTGGTGTCTGTCCCCAGTGGCTAAAGTTGGTTCAGTGGGTTGTGTAGGCTTCCTGGTAGAGGGGACTAGTGCCTGTGTTCTGGTGGATGAGGCTGGATCTTGTCTTTCTGGTGGGCAGGTCCACGTCTGGTGGTGTGTTTTGGAGTGTCTGTGGACTTATGATTTTAGGCAGCCTCTCTGCTAATGGGTTGTGTTGTGTTCCTGTCTCGCTAGTTGTTTGGCATAGGGTGTCCAGCACTGTAGCTTGCTGGTCGTTGAGTGAAGCTGGGTGCTGGTGTTGAGATGGATATCTCTGGGAGATTTTCGCCATTTGATATTATGTGGAGCTGGGAGGTCTCTTGTAGACCAGTGTCCTGAATTTGGCTCTCCCACCTCAGAGGCACAGCACTGACTCCTGGCTGCAGCACCAAGAGCCTTTCATCCACATGGCTCAGAATAAAAGGGAGAAAAAGAAGAAAGAAAGAAGGAAATACAGAGGGAAAGAGAGAGAGAAAGAAAGGAAGGAAGGGAGAAAGAAAAATAAAATAAAGTAAGATAAAAGTTATTAAAATAGAAAATAATTATTAAGAAAGAAGTTTTTTTAAAAAGTAAAAAAAAAAAACAAAAACCGGATGGATAGAATCCTAGGACAAATGGTGAAAATAAAGCTATACAGACAAAATCTCACACAGAAGCATACACATACAGACTCGTAAGAGGAAAAGTGGAAAAAATAATAAATCTTGCTCTTAAAGTCCACCTCCTCAATTTGGGATGATTAGCTGTCTATTCATGTATTCCACAGATGCAGGGGACATCAAGTTGTTTGTGGAGCTTTAATCTGCTGTTGCTGAGGCTGCTGGGAGAGATTTCCCTTTCTCTTCTTTGTTCGCACAGCTCCCGGCGCTCAGCTTTGGATTTGGCCCCGCCTCTGCATGTAGGTCGCCGTAGGGTGTCTGTTCTTCGCTCAGACAAGACGGGGTTAAAGGAGCAGTGGACTCGGGGGCTCTGGCTCACTCAGGCTGGGGGGAGGGAGGGGTTCGGATGCGGGGTGAGCGTGCGGTGGCAGCGGCCCGCGGGATATTGCACCAGCCTGAGGCGCGCCGTGCGTTCTCCCGGGGAAGTTGTCCCTGCATCCTGGGACCCTGGCAGTGGCGGGCTGCACAGGCTCCCCGGAAGGGAGGTGTGGATAGTTACCTGTGCTCGCACACAGGCTTCTTGGTGGCAGCAGCAGCAGCCTTAGCGTCTCATGCCCGTCTGTGGGGTCTGAGCTGTTAGCCATGGCTCGCACCCGGCTCTGGAGCTCCTTTAAGCAGCACTCTTAATCCCCTCTCCTCGCGCACCAGGAAACAAAGAGGGAAGAAAAAGTCTCTTGCCTCTTCGGCAGGTACAGACTTTTCCCGGACTCCCTCCCGCTAGCCGTGGTGCACTAGCCCCCTTCAGGCTGTGTTCACGCCGCCAGTCCTCTCCCTGCGATAGGACCGAAGCCCGAGCCTCGGCTCCCAGCCCTGCCCGCCCTGGCGGGTGAGCAGACAAGCCTCTCGGACTGGTGAGTGCCGGTCAGCACCGATCCTCTGTGCGGGAATATCTCCTCTTTGCCCTCCGCACCCCTGTTGCTGTGCTCTCCTCCGTGGCTCCGAAGCTTCCCCCTCCGCCACCCGCAGTCTCCGCCCGCGAAGGGGCTCCTAGTGTGTGGAAACCTATCCTCCTTCACAGTACCTTCCCCCTGGTGCAGGTCCTACCCAGGTACGTGTGGGGTTTCTTGCCTCTTGGGAGGTCTGAGGTCTTCTGCCAGCGTTCAGTAGGTGTTCTGTAGGAGTTGTTCCACGTGTAGATGTATTTCTGGTGTATCTGTGGGGAGGAAGGTGATCTCTGTGTTTTAGTCTTCCACCATCTTCCTCCGACCCCGACTGCTAGTGTTGGAGGGTCTTCTGCAGAGGCGGGAGTTGGCTCTGTCTCACCGTGAGGACAAAGACACTGGCCTCCCCTCCTCTTTTTTAATGGTGGTAAGGTGTTTTATTGTATTAATATACCTTAATTTATTTACCTTGTTCCCACAGTTGATGGATATTTAGGTTGCTTCAGTCTGCTGCTATTATAAACAATGTTGCAGTAAATAACCTTGCTTTATCTGTCTTATGTATGTGAGGATATCTGTGTAATGCATTACTTGAACTGGAACTGCTGGGTCAAAGGATACGCGTGTCTGCAAGTGCTGTAGCTACTGCCAGACTTACTCCAGAGGCTGCCCCAGTTCACACTGGTGCTCCCAATGTGAGTCTCTTTGCCCACACTCTTGTCAACATAGTGTTAACCAAATAAAACAGTTTTGCTTTTTCTAATATGATAGTAAAGATCGTATTTAATATCCTTCTAATTTGTTTTTTACTTTGAGTGAAGTTGAGCATCTTTTTATATATCTGGGTAATTTTTTTGATGAACCGTTGTATTTTGGACTCCACCATTTTTTTTTTATTGTGGTATAAATTGCATAAGGTAGAGTACACACATTTTAAACTCAGTAAACTTTGTTTCAGTTGTGGTATAATTTCCTGTAAAATGAACAGATCTTAAGTGTACAGTTTTGATGGGTTCTGACAGCTTTATATGACCATATAACCAACCCCTCCTAGATTTAGGGCATTTCCATCACCCAGGAAAAAGTTCCTTCTGGCTTCCTTTCCATTCAATTTTCCTTTCTCCCTACCTCAGGCAGTCACTTTCTAATTTCTCTTACCATCAAATTAGTTGTGTCCATTAATTTTTAACATGTTATAAACCCATGTAACTACTAAGATCAAGATAGAGAACATTTCCTGCCATCCAGCAGGTTCCCTTGTACTCCCCCTGTAGTCAGTTATCTCTCCCAGCAAAGGGAAGTACTACACTGACCTGTGTCCATTATAGATTCATTTAGTAAATCTATGAGTCACCACTATGTTGTGTCAGTGTTTTTGGTTTTTCTCATTGCTATGTATGGGAATATAACACTATTATTAATTTTATTTTGGATGGACAGATATTTGGTTTTTTCAACTTTGGGCTATTTGAATAAAACTGCAGTGAATATTCACATATATGTATTTTGGCAGATGTAAGCACTTAACGTTTTCTTGGTATATTAGAAATGTAATAGGTGGGCTATAAGTTAGTTATAGATATATGTCTATTTAACTTTAGTAGATAATGTCAAACAGCTCCTCAAAATGGTTGTACATTTACATTAACAGTAGCAATGTCTGAGAGTTCTGGTTGCCTGTATCTTTGCTAAAACTTAATATTTGTCCTTTTAGTTTCAGTCATTCCAGTGGTATCTTATTGTGATTATAATCTGAATTTCCATGGTGACAAATGATGTTGAGTGTCTTTTCATGTGCTTATTGTTGACACATGTTTTTTAACTGGGTGATGGGTCTTGGAATGACTTGTAGGAGTTTTTTAAAAAATTTACTTATTTTATTTATTTTTGGCTGCGTTGGGTCTTTGCTGCGCGCAGGCTTTCTCTAGTTGTGGCGAGCGGGGGCTACCCTTTGTTGCAGTGCGCGGGCTTCTCTTGTTGCAGAGCACGGGCTCTAGGTGCTCAGGCTCAGTAGTTGTGGTTCGCGGGCTCTAGAGTGCAGGCTGAGTAGTTGTGGCACACCCACTTAGCTGCTCTGCAGCATGTGGGATCTTCCTGGACCAGGGCTCGAACCTGTGCCCCCTGCATTGGCAGGTGGATTCTTAACCACTGTGCCACCAGGGAAGCTGTGGAGTTTTGTATGTAGTGTGATAAGCCCATTGTGTTGAGTTTGCAAATACTTTTTTTTGTTGGTTTGTAATGTGTCTTTTACTTTTGCTTGCCTGGCAGAAATCACAGGGGGCACACTTTAGATAAAGCAGACTTTATTTTGATCAAAATTTTCATTGTTTCAAAATTGCCTCTCAGTTTTGTGGTATACTTTTGAAAAGCTTTCTTCATTATGAAGTTACCATATTTTTATGATTTTTTTTTTTTTTTCTGGTATGTGGGCCTCTCACTGTTGTGGCCTCTCCCGTTGAGGAGCACAGGCTCTGGACGCACAGGCTCAGCAGCCATGGCTCACGGGCCCAGCCGCTCCGCGGCATGTGAGATCTTCGCGGACTGGGGCACAAACCCGTATTCCCTGCATCGGCAGGCGGACTCACAACCACTGCGCCACCAGGGAAGCCCCTATTTTAATGATTTTAATGTGTCATCAGCTGTATGATATTTTGTTATTTTGCGTATCCCCATAAAATAGGAAAAATGCTGTTAAACTAAAATTTTTTTCTTTACCTCAGAATCTGTATCTTATAGTGTTTTTTTTTGTGTTATATACTACTCTTCCAGTTAAATGAGAGGAAAATATACATGAAATAAATTGGTTAGAGTATTTCCCCTAATTTTTCACTTTTACAGTAGGACTTCCAAGTCACTTTTTGACTTACTAATGTTTCTCCATTGTCTTCAGTGCCACGAAGAGTGTTGGTGGGGGGGTGGTGGTAGGAGTACTTCTTAAAAGAATCCAGAAAAGAACTAAAAACCATTGGTGCTTTGCTCTTAAGCTGACTTTGCAATTAGGTAGACCTAGTTTATTTTTTTATTTTAGCTTTAGGAACTGTTGTAAACATTTCTTATTCTCCAGCTCCTGCACCTCTTCACCTTGACTCTGATATGTAGGGCTTAAAAGAGTGGTCAACTATTGTTTCAGCTTCCCAAGTTGCTGACCTCCATTCTGCAAATGTTGATGCTGGTTGCGTAATTACAAGCAAGGACAGATATGACGTGATGCTAGCTGGCCAGCACTAGTTGTAAGAAAATCCTTATTTTAGACTCCATGTCTTACATTTAATGAGTACAGCATGAAATCAAAGAAATACATTTTTTCTAGATTGATCAGTTTGAATTATTATTTCCCTAAGTTAAAGAAATCAGAATGTTTGTTACTGAACTAATCAAAATTAGTTCAGTAACTAATTTTTTGTATATATATGTGAATATATAAAATTTAGTTCATGGAAGGCCAAAAAACCCACCAAACACCCTACTATATATGCTGCTGAACCATTTACTGCCTTCTGAATATTCACAGCCTTGGCCAGTGCTGCTTGGGGGAATCAGTCTGGCGCTCTGATGGTCATTTTACAATGATTACCTTTTATGTAGGATTATACATGTTTAGTGCTGAGGTCAGAGTCTCTGACTTGCATTTTACTAATTGAAAATGGAATTAACCTAAGTGGTTCATAAGGTACATAAAAATGTGAGGTAGATGTAGGAAATCATCTGTTTACCTACTGCTTATAGAAATCTTTCTTTAATAAGGGTTTTGGGAAAAAGAAAAAGGGCACATAGACCAGCTAAAATAACCACATGAAAAGTGAGAAAGACCAAGAACTGGCTTGGGTATCTGAGATAGTAGGTGGCAGAACTATCAGAAAAGTAGCAAAGCATAACTTAGTAACAGAAATGGAAAATTATGGTGTTAAACATTTATTGAATTTTAAAACCCAATGTGTTTGTGCACATTTATGTATATGATTGTTGTTTAACTGGGTTTGATTGTTTAGTACTTAATTATACATTTATAATTTTTTAAGCTTCTAGAGTGTTACAGACTATGTTTGTTTTATGATTTAGGACTGAGTTTAAAATTACAAAACCCAATAATTGAGAGCTTGATGAAAAAGGAGAATTTATTGGAAAGTATCTCATGAAATTTGGTGTGGGGATATGTTGTGGAATTGGGAACAGAGTGAGAAGGACTCAGTGGAAACTATGCTGGACATAATGTGATTCTTTCTCTCTGCAAACTAGGTACTTCTACTTATCTGGTCCACAAATCAGCAAAACAAAGCTTCCAGTAGCTCTTTAATTTATATTATTTGGCTAAGCTAGAGAAAAGCACTCCTACTTTTGTTCCTTCTCAATCCTTTTTTCTTTCTTAGATTAAGTAATGTTCTTGGATCACATGGAAATCTGACTCTAGCCATGCTCTTAACCACTACTTGATGTTATTAAGTTAAATTAGATAAAAATTCTGAGATTAGATACATGAACATGGTGGTATCAGTGACCATGACCCATTGATTACACTTCTGAAAAAAATAATTTAAATTGAAGTATAGTTGATTTACAATATTGTGTTAATTTCTGCTGTACAGCAAAGTGACTCAGTTGAAAACTTTAAACATGGTAAATTTAGCATGTTAAAATTAAAACATGTGAAATTTTACTGAAATAAAATGTTGAGTCCTTGTGAAGATGTATATAACTAGTGTCTTTGAAACTCAGCAGCGTAGCCACCTGGGTTTGGGGCTAGCATAGCTTGTCTTAAAAACATGAATGGTCATCATCAGCCTTTACCAAGCCCCATGTACCAGGTGGCTGCAGTAATGTTATTTGCTTAGAGAGGGCTTTCTTGGTGTCATAGAAATACTTCTCTTAGTATTTACTGCTGATTGTAATTATACATTTATTTGGGTGACTTTTCCCCTTCCACCTGTTTCCCACTAGAATGTTAAGGGCTGACACACCTTTAGTGCTTGGAAGGGGTATTATAAATGCTTATATTAAGAAAGAAGAGAGACTGGATATAAACTCATGCTATTAAAAATGTGATGAGGATTTTTTGTCTTCGTGTTTTCAAGTAATTTTGATTAGACTTGTCGTTTATGTTTGGGTAAATTATATACATTGACTTTTACATAGTTTTTCTTTTTAATAACACATGCAATTCTCATAACAGTGTCAAATGTGCTCTATTTTCAAGTATAGGGTTTTTGTTTTCAAAAGTGATGCTTTAAATTGTGCTGTAAGTGGTAATTTACTTACCATTTTTGAAGGAATCTTTTTAACATTAGAGAATTGATATAATTTCAGGAAGCTTGTTCATGCAGTTCCTCAGCAGCAGGAATCAGGCCCAATGTTTTAAATCCATGATGGAAATGGATTTCTTCTTTTTTCCCATTGAGAAAATTCATCTGGTGCCACATAAGTAAAAAATACCCTTGTCACTACAGGAATTTAAAAAGAATTCTTCCTGTTCTTTTTACATTTTAGAACTGGAAGTCTAAAATTCTAACAGGAAATCTCTACGTTGAGGCTTTTTTTTTTTGTTTTTTTTTGTCTATCAGACAGTTTTATCGGAAACATACTTTCCAAAAAGTCAACATTAGATTTAATGTTTTTAAGCAAACTTTTCATTTAACTACAACGTACATATGGAAAAGTACACAAGATTTATATTTGTTCTAAAAGAATTACTTCCTTGCAGTTATAACCTAAATTTTAGTAAATATTGGATAAATGGTTTTTTCCGCAATATTTTGTTTCATTTGTCACCATACAGTGCCAATAACACCTTTTTACTTTTTGCATGAAATTTTGCCTTCCCCTAAGTGGATTCACTTCAAAGTGTTCTTTCCTTTTTCCCTTGTACACTTGTTCTTTTTTTTTTTTAATGAAAATCGAATTTATTTATTCTTAACATCTTTATTGGAGTATAATTGCTTTACAATGGTGTGTTAGTTTCTGCTTTATAACAAAGTGAATTAGCTATACATATACATATATATACCCATATCCCCTCTCTAGTATCTCCCTCCCACCTGCCGTATCCCACCCCTCTATAC
The DNA here is from genome assembly GCF_005190385.1 of Monodon monoceros. Taxonomy (NCBI): domain Eukaryota; kingdom Metazoa; phylum Chordata; class Mammalia; order Artiodactyla; family Monodontidae; genus Monodon; species Monodon monoceros. The sequence continues at coordinate 89,198,399 of NW_021703767.1, forward strand.
ACTGAGGCTTTTTGAAAGCTAATGATTTAAAAAATTTTTTTATACCTTTAGTTTTGCAGGTGAGGAGAGATGTCCTCTTAATGGCCTCAGTAGTTTAAATGTGGCCTATAGGATGGACGTTCCTGTTTCTTGACTTATTGTATGTGTGTAGAAGAATATTTGTTTAGTATTACTGCAGGGAAGTGAGGTTAATTTTCTGGGTTTATATAATCTTAATGTTGTTAGTGGTTGCCCAGTGGTGCCACAGATGATTTCCCAGTCACAGCCACACCCAGGTCTGTTGGGTTCTTAGCTCCTCTTAGTTAGTGCTTCTGAACTGTCTCCTAGAAGCAACACCACAGCAACATGCAGGATTTTCATTTCTTAATATACAATATGGAATTTAGGAATGTACAACTGCCAGAGTTGTAACTTATTCTAAATTCCTATACTTGAACTGGAATTTGCAACAGGTTTTTCTTTAGAAATAATGTTATAAAAAGTATTTATAGTTCTCCAATGGTAAATATTATTTACTCCCTAGCCATATAAATCGTTTTACTGAAAACTGCCATAGTGGGAACTTAAAGTATATGAGAAAGGTAGGTTGGAGTATTGAGGTTATGAACCAACTAGAACAAAATACCGAGTAAAGATAGTATTTATGACTTTTACAATAAATTCTTGAGGCGTACTTTAGATATAATAAAAGGTATCCATTTGAAGTATTTATATAGTTCATTGAATTTTGACAAATAAGTATACCTGTATAACCACCACAATTCAGGCCAAGGCTCATGTTCATTACAGAGAAAGTTCCCTGTTCCCAACTGTAGTCAGTCCTACTCTGCACCCTGATCTGCTTTCTAACACTACAGATTACTTTTGCTTCTTTTAAAATTTTATATAAATGGAATTCCATTCTGTTTCCTGGTAGGCATAATAAAAGATGTCCATACTTTAATCCACAGAACCTATGTATTTTTTACCTTACATAGCAAAAGGGATTTTGCAGACGTAATTAAGGGCCTTGAGAAGCGGGGATTATCCTGGATTATATAGGAGAGTATAATCTAATTACTTGAGTCCTTAAAAACTAGTCTGAGAGATGACTACTGAAGAATGGTCACAGAGATACAATTTAGCAAAGTAGGCTTTGAAGATTGAGAAAGGGGGCCCTTGAACCAAGGAATGTGGGCTGCCTCTAGAAACTGGAAAGGTCAAAGAAATCAATCTCCCCTTATAAGCCTCCATAGAGGAATGTGGCCCTACTCTTACATCTTAATTTGAGCCCAGTGAGACCTGTGTCAGATTTCTAACCTACAGAACTATAAGGTAATACTTTTGTGCTGTTTTAAGCTATTAAATTTGGGGTAATTTGTTACAGCAGCAATAGAAAGTGGTACATACACTTTTCTTTTGTGCCTGCTTTTTTTGTTTTTTTTTTTCTTCTCCTGTTTTAAGGTTCATCATGTTGGGACTTCGCTGGCGGTCCAGTGGTTAAGAATCTGCTTCCACTGCAGGGGGCACGGGTTCGATCCCTGGTCAGGGAACTAAGATCCCGCATGCCGCGTGGCGTGGCCAGGAAAGAAGACAAAGATTCATAGTGCTAATTGTCTCTATCAGTAATTAGTTCCTTTTTATTTCTTAGTACCATTCCATTCTATGGATGAACCACAATTTTTTATCCATTCACCTGTTGATGAACGTTTATATTGTTTCCAGTTTTGAACTACTAAAAGTCAAGCTACTGTGAATGAATATTTGTGGACAGGTCTTTGGACATAATGTTTTCACTTCTTTCCACCTAGGAGTGGGATTGCTAGGTCAAGTGGTGGTTTAATTTTACAAAGAACTGCCAAATTGTTTTCTAAAGTAGTCGTTCCAGTTCATATTCCTGCCAGTAGTTTCTCCACCTTGGAAGTTTTAGCCTTTTTTTTTTTTAATCTTAGCCATTCTAGTGGATGTTTTGTAGTATCTCCTTGTGTTTTAGTTTTCATTTCATTGATGACATTCATATATCTTTTATGAACTGTTTAAATATTTTGCTCATTATTTATTTGGGCTGTATGTCTTAACATAATTGTTAAAGTTTTTTTTATGTGTTCTGGATATAAGTCCTTTGTCAGAATTACATAGAATACTTTTTCCAGTATATGGCTTGCGTTTTCATTCCTTTCATGTTCTTTTTTTTAAGAGTCAAAAGTTTTAAATTTTGGTTGTTTAGATTATAAATTTTTTGTTTTATGATTTGTGCTTTTTGTGTCCTAAAAAAAATTATCTTATATCTTTTAGAAGTTTTAGAGTTTTTAGCTTTTACATGTAGATCTGTGATCAAACATTAAATCACTTTGATTTAATTTTTGTTTATGTTGTGAGGTAAGCTCATTTTTTTTTTTCCCCCACCATGTGAATACCCAGTTTTTTCAGTACCATTTGTTGAAAAAGACTATCCTTTGTCAAAAACCACGTTTTGGGAGGGTTGATTTCTTGTGATATTCTGTGTACCTGATCATACTGTCTGAATAAAGATAATTCATTCTTTCTGATTTGTATTCCTTTCATTTCTTTATTTCAACTGGTTAGGGCCTCCAGTACATACAGTGTTACAGTTGGTGATACGGGACATTCTTGCCTTGTTCCTAATTTTAACGTCAAACCATTCTGTCTTTCATTGTTGGGTATGATGTTTGCCACAGGCTTTCATAGATACTCTATCATTTTGAGGATGTTTTCTTCTATTCATAGTTTGCGGAGAATGTTTATTGTGAATGGGTGTTGAATTTTATCAGAGGTTTTTGCCGCATCTACTGAGATGCTCATATGTGTTTTCTCCTTTATTATTTAATACTTAGAAATGTTAAGATATCCATGCTTGAATCCAGAGTCATGATGTACTATCCCTTTTTTATATTGTTGATTTGATTTCTTGATATTTTGTTAAGGATGTTTTCATCTGTGTTCACAAGGGACATTGACCTACAGTTTTTGTTTCTTTGCTACTCTTTTTGTCTGGTTCTGGTATTGGTGTAAAGCTAATTCCAGAAAATAAGTTGAGAAATGTTTGCCTTCTCTTTTTTTTCAAAGAGTTTGTGTAGGTTTGGTATTTTCTCTAAATGTTTGATACAGTTCACCAGAAAAGTCATCTGGGCCTTGTTTTCTTTGTGGGAAGGGTTTAAAATAACACATCAAATTTCTTTTATAGACATGGGGCAGTGTAAATTTTCTATCTCTTCTCCAGTTTTGGTAATTAGTGTTTTTCAAAATAATTTTTTTCTTCTAATTGTAGAATTTATTACCTTAATATTTTTATTATCTTAATGAGTGTGGAATCTGTGGTTATATTACCCTTTTTATTTCTCATAATTAGCAATATGTCTTTCTTGATGAGGTTAGAGACGGCTATAAGTTTCATTGATTTATTCAAAAATAGACTTTTGTTTTCACTGCTTTTTCTCTATTGTGTGTCTGTTTCCTATTGCATTGATTTTGACTTTCTTCTTTTCCCATTTACTAAATTTAACTTGCTCTTTTTCTAGCTTCTTAAGCTTATGTAAGTGACATCTAAGCTCAGTTCTTTTGTATCCAGTAATACAGAGCGATTTAGAGCTACAAATTTCCCTTTAAGTCCTGTTTTAGCTGCATCCCACAAATTATGATAAACTCCTTTCATTTTCATTTAATTCAAAATAAATTCTAATTTTCATTGTGATTTCTTTTTTGACCCTTTGTAAGGTGTGTGTTCTGTTTTCAAATATTTGAGAACTTTGTACATGCCTCTCTTTTGTGGTCAGAAAAACTGTGTGATTTAAATATTTTAGGTTTATATCTGTTTTATAACTCTGCATGTGGACTACCTTGGTGATGTTGTATTTGCGCTTAATGTGTTCTATGTTTGTCAGGGGGTGTTTCCTATAAATATCAGTTTGAGTTAGGTTGGTGAAGTGTTCAGATATTCTATATTCTTATGATTTTTATGTTTAAAAATAAAACATTTGCAGAGAGGAGTGTTAACCTCCAACTCTAAATGTGATCTATTTCTCCTTTAAGTTCTATCAGTTTGCATATATATGTATATACAAATATATATATATACAAGTTATGTTGCTAGGTGCACACATTTAAGTTTTTTATGTCTTTTTTGATGGGTTAACCATTTTCTCATTATGAAATGTTTGTCTTAGTCCTTGTCATGAAAGTACCATGTTTGATTTTAATGTAACCACCACAGTTTCCTTGTGGTTAATTTTTGCATGGTGTGTTTTCCATTCTTTTACTTTTGATCTGTCTGTCTATATTTTTATAAAGTGGGCTTTTTTTAAACAGCATATAGTTGTGTCTTTTAAAAAAATATTTGGGCTGACAGTTTGTTTTTGAATTGGATTTAGATCATTTATATTTAATGTAATTATTAATGTGGTTGAATTTAAGTATACTACCTTGGTATACGTTGCTTCTTTTTAAAAATTTGCTACCTTGTCGATTTAGTCATTATTAGCATTCCATTTTATTTCCATGTTGGCTTTTAGCTACATCTTTGTTTACTTTTTTTTTCACAGACTATGTTCAAGTAAAATTGTATCACTTTACATATAATGTTACTTACGATAGTCTGTTTCTCTCCTGTTTTTGTACTATTTTTGCTCTATATTTTCTTCCCATAGGTGTTATAAACTTGAGGATATATTATTATTTTTGCTTTAAACAGTTAATTACCTTTTAGAGGAATTTAAAAAATGAAACTTTTTTATATTAGCATGCATGTTTACCAATTCTGTCACTCTTCATTCTTTTGAGTGGATCACAGTTTTTATCTGTGGTGTTTTCTTTCTGCTTAAGAACTTTCTCTAATGTTTTTATCAGTCAGGACTGCTGGTGAGGAATTCGGTTAACTTTCGTTTGTCTAATAAAGTCTTTATTTATCCTTCCTTTTTTTTTTTTTTTTTTTTGCGATATGCGGGCCTCTCACTGTCGCGGCCTCTCCCGTTGCGGAGCACAGGCTCCGGACGCGCAGGCTCAGTGGCCATGGCTCACGGGTCCAGCCGCTCCGCGGCATGTGTGATCCTCCCGGACCGGGGCATGAACCCGTGTCCCCTGCATTGGTAGGTGGACTCCCAACCACTGCGCCACCAGGGAAGCCCCTATCCTTCATTTTTGAAGGGCATTTTCACTGGATATAGAATTATGTGTCGTCACTGTTGTAGCTGAGTACCTAAAAAAAAAGTCCATCCGTTATCTTCTTCCTTGCATTATTTCTGATTTCTGATTTCTGATGGGCAGTCTACAGTTCTTTGTTCCTATGTATTTAATTTGTTATTTTTTTCTGGCTGCTTTTATGGTTTTTCTTTTTAGCACTGATTTTTTAGCAGTTTGATTATAATATGTTCAATTTTCTGTTTATTATTGTGTAGTTTTTAAATTTTGCTTGGATTCTGCTAAGCTTCTTAGATTTCTAGATTTATACTTTAATAGAATTCAGAAAAACTTAAGATTTTTTTCTTTCCCACCTTACTTCTGCAACTTCAGTTATACCTTTGTTTGACTGCTTGTCACACAGATTACTATGGCTTTTCTTTTCTTTAATGAAAAAAACCCCCTTAAATTCTTTTAAAAACTCAATTTAAATCTTACAGGATAGTTGTGGCTTCCGATAGATGCTGGGTATTACTGTTTTCTCCTCAAATTTAAAAACTTTTATGTTGCCCCTGTGAATTCATTCTGGCACTCTAGGGTGCCTCAGTGGCCTGTTTGGGAACTGTAGGCCTGTGGCTATATTCACAAGTTCTGTGAAGGTCTTGAGATACACTACTCATGTATATTAAGGGCCTGTTACTCTAGAATGTTTTATTATTGAAGACGCTCTTCCTTGTATACCAATGTCCTTTTCATGAGGATTTATGATAGAAATATCTTTGTGGTGTCAGTAAAGGGACTGATACACAGTCTTTTTTTTTAAATTTAAATTACAGTTGTGAATTTTTTAGCAGTTTTAGCTTCTTTTTTTTCTTTTTCATTTGCTTCTAGAAACCTGGATTTTCCGTGGTAAAATGCACTGAATATAAAATTTACCATTTTAACCAATCTTAAGTGTAGAATTCAGTGGCATGAAGTACATTCACAATGTTGTGAATCATCACCATTATCCATTTCTAGAGCTTTTTCATTATCCCAAACAGAAACTCTGTACCCATTAAACAATATCTCCTCATTCCTCTCTTCTCCCAGCACCTGGTAACCTTTATTCTACTGTCTGTCTCTAAGAATTTGCCTATTCTAGGTATCTCATGTAAATTCAATCACAAAATATTTCTTCTTTTGTGTCTGGCTTATTTCACTTAGTATAATGTTAAGCGTTACAGCATATATCAGAATTTCACTTCTTTAAAAAAAATTCTCCTGCAGTTTTATTAAAATATAATTGACAGAACATTTTAT
>NW_021703767.1:89204822-89344790 GCF_005190385.1 Monodon monoceros
ATTACTACGATAAGTTTAGTTAACATTTGTCTCCTCACACAATGTTACTTTTCCTCGTGATGAGAACTTTTTAAGATTTACCCTCTTAGCAGCTTTTAAATATGGAATATAGTGTTGTTGACTGTAGTCATCGTGTTCTATGTTATATCCCCAGAACTTAATTTATCTTATAACTGGAAGCTTGTACCTTTGACTATCAGTAAAAAAGAATTTTACTTCTTTTTATGGCTGAATAATATTCTGTTGTTTATGTATATACCGTAATTTGTTTATCCACTCATTTGTTGATGAACACTTGGGTTGCTTTCTTTTGTTGGTTATTGTGAATATTGTATACAGTTCTGTGAACATTGGTATACAAATATCTTGAGTCACTGATTTCAATTCCTTTTGAGTAGATACCCAGAATTGCTGGATCAAGTGGTAATTCTGTGTTTAATATTTTGACGAACTCTGTATTGTTTCCTCAGTGGCTGTACCATTTTACATTCTCAATGTACAAGTGTTCTAATTCATCCAAATCCTTTCCAACACTTGTTAGTTTCTGTCTTTTTAAACTTTTAACAGTATTTTTAATTGTGGCAAGGCACAATAAAAAATTTACTGTCTTAACCATCTTATGTATACTTTTCGGTCATGGTAAGTACATTCATGTGGTTGTGCAGTCAGTCTCCAGAACTCTTTTCATCCTGTGAAACTTAAAGTCTCTACTCATTGAACAACTCACTAATCCCCCCTCCTCCTCCAGTCCCTCATATCCACTTGTTGTTTTTATGAACTTGACTACTCTAGATACCTCATAAATGGCATCATATGGTATTTATCTTTTTGAGACTGGCTTCTTTCTTAATGTTCCTCAAGGTTAATGTGTTTAATAGTATGTATCAGAATTTCCTTCCTTTCTAAGGTTGACTATTACTCCATTGAATATATAGACCACAGTTTGTTTATCCATTCATCCATCGATGGACACTTGGGTTGCTTCCACCTTTTGGCTGTGGTGAATTATGCTGTTAGGAACATGGATGTGCAGCTGTCTCTTCCAGACCTTGCTTTCAGGTTTTTTGGGTATATACCCAGAAGTGGAATTGCAGGGTCATATAGTAATTCAATTTTAATTTTTTGAGGAACTGCCATACTGTTTTCCATAGAAGCTGCACCATTTTACTTACTCTCCAACAGTGCACAAAGGTTCCAATTTTTCCATCTCCTTGCCAGCACATATTTTCTGTGGGTGTGGGCTTTTTAATAATAACCATACTAATGGATGTGAGATGATATCATTGTTTTGATTTGCAGTTCCCTAGTGATCAGTGATGTTGAACATCTTTTCATATGCTTTGGTCTTTTGTACATCTTGTTTGGAGTAATGTCTATTCAAATCCTTTGCTTATTTTAAAATCAGTTTTTTGGTTTTTTTTTTTTTTTACTGTTGAACTGTAGGAGTTTTTATATAGTATAGATATTAATCTCTTAATAGATATATAACTTGCAGATGTTTTCTTCCGTTCCCTAGGTTGCATTTTTTTTTTTTTGAGGAACAATTTCTCTATTTTATTTTTTTATTATTTTTTTTCTCTAGGTTACCTTTTAACTGTTGATTGTGTGCTTTGATGCACAGATTTGTTTTCTGTTTATTTGGTAATAGCTATCCCTAATGGGCATGTGGTGGTATCTTACCGTGGTTTTGATTTGGAATTGCCTAATACCTAATGATGTTGAGCATCTTTTCATGTGCTTATTGGTCATTTGTATATCGTCTTTGGGAAAGCTTAAGAATTTAACAAGTGTTTTTGTACTATAGCTTCATTACTACTTCCATTTATTTTTCTGTTCTTATTTGTGTTATGCATTAGTGTTAAATTAAAAAAATTTTTTTTACATTGTTCTCTTCATTCTTCTATGGCCCTCTGTTTTTTTTTTTTTTTTTTTTTTTTGTGGCCACACCACATGTCATGTAGGATCTTAGTTCTCCGACCAGGGATAGAACCCATGTCCCCTGCATTGGAAGTGCGAGTCTTAACCACTGCACTGCCAGGGAAGTCCCCTAAATTATTTTTGAAACAGTGTTTGATAAAATTCTGGGTAAGGTGTATGCTTGGTTGGTGAAGAATTTCTCTGTTGTATTAAATCTTGACCTTGCCATTATTCAGATATGAGGTACTGGGCAGATCAGTTTACCTTCTCTGGGTCCATAGCAGGTAGTAGTGTTACATGTGTTGGTTGTAAACCAGTCTTCAAGTGGGGTAGCATCAGCTGAATAGGAATGTGAGAGCAGGAATTGTGAAGAGCAAGAGCTAAATAGACTTTGAGGAAAGCTGTGTGGAAAACGGAAAAAGAGCAGGGGGAAATGGAAGCAGTATTAGTTCATTTAGGGAGCAAAGTAAATGGGGTATCAAACTCTGAGGAGGTTCTATGAATGAGGACTAGAGAGATCTACATAGAAAAAAAGTAGAAATATATAGAACTTTGGGCCAGCTTTGCCTGAGTAGGTGAGGGAAATAAATATGGAGTAGAGTGGGGCTCAAATTAGTCAATCCTTTGGCTCTGGAAAAACCTGAAAGAGAAGGATAGTGGTCTGGGAGTGAAAAGTAAGATGCCTAATCCACAGTAAGATGCCTAATCCAGAGTGAGTATAGCAATTTAAAAGTCTGACTGCTGGGAGTATTTTTGGAAGAAGTTTTGCAATGCAGCCAGGCCAATTTGAGTAATCTAACAAAATTTTTAATTTGCTATAATTGTATTTAATTTATTTCTGAAATTCTCTCACAGTTATCCATTTGAATCAACTTGGAGCAAATTGTACTTAGTGGTATTTAGGACGAAAGAGTATCTAGGACTACATATAGTGGGAAAACTCCCTTTACTCTTGGGTGGTGAAAAATTAATCTGAGATTTCACCATAGGTGAGGCAGGGAGTACACCACAGGTGTTCTGGAGTGCAGCTGGTTTCTCACTCAGCCTATTTATACTACTTTACTATGTGAAACAACACCAACTAATACAATCTAATGCAAATGTTTTTAAAATATTGCTTCTGATACATACTGATAAAGTTATGCCATACTGGGATGTATATACATTAAAAAAGTACTTGATGTGTAGAGCTGGTGAAATCTGAAAACATATGGCTTTAATGAGTCATAGATCTGGCTCTCTTACCAGTTTTGATTTTATTTGTACCACGGTGACACTGGGCAAGTGACCCAACTTTCTCTTCACCAGAGCTGCGATATCTATAAAATAAAGGAGTTGAACAACATCTTTAGTCAGCATTATATCTGATTCTGTGATCCTTTTTTGGGGGGGATTGGTTATTAGTTTTCCTGAGCTATCTTAGAAACAAGTATAATACATTATATATAACCTTATTCACTGGAGAGAATAGTTCTGAACAACCAACTCACGTTCCAAACCTTTTATCAATGGTAGATTTGTATTTTATTTTATATGGTGAGGTCAAATCTCATAGATTCTCAAAAGCTGTTCCAATTTGTGTCCTAATTTTTAAATGAAGGTAAAGTATAAAACTTTGTTTCTCCTTATTTAGAAGTAATTCCCTCTACTTTATTCTGAGCCTATTTGGATTATGTCACAGAATCCTTAGATAACTGATTTCTGTTAGTTGCCTTCCGAATGGCATATGAATAAAGGCTTATACGTGACTTATTCCACACAGTAACATCATTTTGGGGCCTGGAGATAGTCAGATAGAGCTAGAAATACTACCAACAGATGGGAAATATTTTTTTTTTCTAAAACGTTATTAAACTACATGACGGGAAAAGTGTTTGAATCTGAGTACTTCAAAGGGACAAATGATTTTTTTTTGCTAGGTAACTCAGTTCATAGATGCTGAAAGAGGAGAAGAGAATCAGGGATGGGTACTGATCTGGTGACTTTTGGGCTCTGGATTTTGGCATGCATAGAAGGCACCCTGTTATGAGCATTTCTTAGCAGCTGCATGTTCCAGTCATGGAGTCCTGTTTGGGCTCATTTTGCTTAGTTTTAAGGAATTGAGGACTTTCTAATCCCCTTCAAAGCGTCAACCCTTTGGACACTACACTTATTTGCTCCTTTTCTGTAATCTTGTAAACCTATTCTCCCCTCTCCCCCCATAAAAAACCTTAATGCCAGTTATTTTTAAAAAAAAAAAATCTCCCTTACTGCTGGCTTTCTCAGTTTCTACAGAAAATGAATAGTCAGGTACATTTGGCTCTTGGTGACTTGGTATTGTCCTGGAAATAACGTTTTTTGACACTATCTTTTAATTTGATGTGTTTGCCCTTGCTATACAAGCAGGTAAGTGACAGAAAAAAAATTGGACTTCGTGGTTCAACTTTAACTGTGAGTTAAATTGTGCAGTGTTCCATGTCTTATATTCTCAAAGTAGGTAATCAGCTATGATAGAAATACACATATATCTACTTTAACATTAGTTTATATTGGCATTTCCTCAGTTATTTTAGAAGAATTTTAGAGCAGAGGTCGGCATACTGTTTCTGTAAAGAGCAAGGGAGTAAATATTTTAGGTAGCTACTCAAGTCTGCTTGTTGTAGTGGGAAGGCAGCCATAGACCATATGTAAATGAATGGGCATGGCCTGTGTTCCAATACAATTTTTATTTATTATAGACACTGAGATTTGAAGTTCATGTAATTTTTAATATTTTCCCCCACCCTCATTTAAAAATGTAAAAACTATTCTTAGCTTGTGGATTGTACTAAAGCAGGTTAGATTTGGCCCATTAGCCATAGCTTGCCAACTCCTGCTTTAGAAGAATGATGATAAATTTGTTTCAGTCACTGTCCTGTACTATTTAAGTAATTAATTGTAGAATTTGTATAATATAAAAGAGCAAAGTCTAAGCTTTCAAATCTGAGAAACCAGATATCAGCAGATTACCTAACAATCTAATCTTTCAGTTTTCTTATGTGTAAAATAGGAATAAAGCAAGTATTATAAATCATAGTTCTTTATAATAAACAACTCACCCTGGCTATTATAATCAGAACAGGGAATTATTAAAGAATATTGGGTAGCTCACAGAATAAGGAATTATTAAAGAATATTGGGGAGTGCTAGAGATATGGACTTTAGTCCAAGCCTCTGGGAACATTTCCCAAAACCATAGTGCAGAACTAGGTTTGAGAAAGCTACTGTTGCTGACCACTAAATGCCAGGTACTTAACTTGATTGCAGATGGTACTACTGTTGGCTATGGTGCTTTTTCAGTGACAGGAACTCTATATTGTAACCACTGGAAAATGGCTGCCACCACCATCAAAAGTCAAATGTATCTGTTGCCTTGGGCTTGAGCAAAAATGGAAGTTCTACTCGTTGCTTACTTCCAAATCAAAGTCTCTTGGAGATTTATGTAATACAGAATAATGTGCTATGTCCTTAGCTGTAAAGGAGGCTGGAAATTTTAACTTCTATTTTCTACATTAGAGATTATATGAGCAAATTAGAAATTACATTAATATATTAGGCAGTAGATCATAAAATTTGTAGAAATACCCACAAATTAAAGTGTGTTGAAATTTTTAGTAGTGATGAATATGATGGATGTCCACATAACTGTCCCTATTAGTATATTTAGACATCAAACATCTATAATAAGCTCAAAAACATCCTTTTTGTATTTAGACATCAAACAACTATAATAAGCTCTCACCTAAAAACTATAATTTATGAAAGGTTTGTGTTCTAAGTTGGTATGTGAATTGGTTTTCTAGAACCTAAAACGGATTCTCCCTTCAAAATAACAAGGTTATAAATAATGGACTTGTTTCCAGGGTAGTCAGCATAAGGTTGTTTACAAAAGCCAAGTGTCTATTTCACAGAGATAAGTTCCTTCATGATGGAAAGATCCTGAGTGTTATCAGCTTGCTACCAGGTGGCTCTTCGTCCACAGTGAAATATGGTACTGTTTGGTGTGGAGGTGAGAGGGACTCAGTTGCTGCTCATGGTAGATTGTATTATTCTAAACAATTTGATTCCCTTCTTTACTGGGCTTCTCTCTGCGGGGTCCCTACCTATGGGAGGAGTACTTCCTTTCCATTGACATCAAGCTTGGTCATGGGACTTGACCAAAGTCAATGGAAGATGAGACGTGATATAGGTCATGTCTAAGAAGAAGCTTTGGAAGCCATTGCATGAATTTATTTTGCTCATTTTCCTCTGCCACAAGAAAAACAGGTGCCAGATAAAGGCTTTTTCTTTTGCCAGGATTCCAGAATGAAGAAGATACCTGTAACCAACCCAAAGTCAACATAACAAAAATGAGAAATATATTTTTGTTCTAGTAAAACAGTAGTGCTCAAAGCGCTATATGTTGAGCCCAAGACCCTTTAAGGGTTACAACTATTCTAATAATAATACTGAGTTCCTTTTTCATAGTGTTGACAATTGCACTATGGTTCATAAGCTATGGTGGGAAAAACTGCTGGTGCCTTAGGAAAAATCAGTGCAGTTGCTTCAAACTGTGCTGTTTGTCACCATATATTTATAGTAAACAAAAAATATTATACCTGAGAATGTACTTGATGAAGCAATGAAACTTACTAATTTTAAAAAATCTTGATCTTGAGTACGCATCTTTTTACAGGTCTTTTTACATGAAGCAGGAAGTGTTGATGAAGCACTTCTGCATGCTGAAATATGGTGGTTGTCACACGGAAGAGCACTTGTGATTATTTGAGTTATGAGCTGAACTAGCCTCTTTATGGAATATAATTTTCACTTGAAATTGTAATTCACTAGGGTTATTTTGACATGAGCATTTGACAGACATTTTGTCAGCTGAAGTGAGCCTTTACTTCAAGGAAAGCAACTGGCAGTATTTGTTGCCAGTGATAAAATCTGAGGTTTCAAGTGTAAATTAAAATTTTAGAAAATTATCAGGCAGTGTGTGCTTGACAGCTTCCCCGTACTTAGGCGTTTTCTGCTGAGCTTGGTAGTGATAGTAGTGAATGCAATTTTTTTTTAAATTTGATGTTGTATAATGAAATGCCAACATTTGGGAGCTATACCAAACTCAGTGGACCAGTATTTATGATTGACTGATGAATGATGTTGCAAAATTATACATGGACAAAAGATTGATTCATGTTGCCAGACTGATGGATTTTAATGCAACAGTACAAAAGTTAATTGATAAGATTCTGTATTTCAATGGACCTTTTAAAAATACATTTTTAAATTGACATATCGTTGATTTATAATGTGTTAGTTTCTTCATTGAACCTTTAAGACACTATTGCTTGTTGAGTTTTGATATAGAATCAAAGAATAATATTCATAGATATTCAAACAAGCCATCAAATATTCCTCCCTTTTCCAACTACACATCTGTGAATTTGTATTTTTTTTTCATGTATTTCAACCAAAACAACATATTGCAGCTGACTGGATGCAGAGGCAGATATGGTAATCTGATGTCTTCTGTTAAGGCAGACCTTAAAGAGATTTTTAAAAATACAACACTTCTTAAAACTTTATTGTTTTGTTTTTTTTGAAAATGTAGCTTATTTTAAAATAAAAATTTTATTTGTGTTTACATGTAGTTGGTTTATTTTTTTAAAATTAATAAATACACATTTTAAATATTGTTTAATTTCTAATGTAGTAAATATTGTTAAAGCTCATGTAAACAGAAGTTCGAGAGCCTCGTTGTTTTTTTTTTTTAATTAATTTTTATTGGAGTATGGTTGCTTTACAATGTTGTTAGTCTCCACTGTACGACAAAATGAATCAGGCATACACATACAGTCCCTGTGCTATACAGTATGTTCCCATCAGTTGTCTATTTTATACATAGTTATCAATAATGTATATGTGTCAATCCCGGTCTCCCAGTTCCTCCCACTCTACCCCTTTCCCCCTTGGTATCCATACATTTATTCTCTACGTCTATGCCTCCATTTCTGCTTTGCATATAAGATTACCTATACCATTTTTTTAGATTCCACATATATGCATTATTATACGATATTTGCTTTTCTCTTTCTGACTTATTTCACTCTGTATGACAGATAGCCTCAATTTTTAAAAGTATAAAGAGGTTATCGGCCCCAAATATTTAAGAACCACTGTTGTAAACTATTAAGGGTTTTAGGATTGTTTGTTACTACATCATAACCTAGTGAAAGGTGGTACATTGGCAGGGTAGCTAAGTCAACCTTTTTGTGAAGTGCAAGTTGGTACAATTTCTTGAGCCTCTTTTGTGACGGTGGCTGTTTTTTGTGAGGCCATTGATTAGGCATTGAAGTTGCTGGTGAAAGTTGTTGACTGACTTCCAAGGAATGGATTATCTTGCCTCATGATTCCACATGTTTATGGAAGTCTCCGCCACAGCTAGGACTTTTGGCGAGCCTTTGCATGGGACAGAAATATTTTCACACTTCGTTAATTCTAACAGGTCCATCTATGTATATCTTCCTTAAATCATTGTCCATACCTGTGTCTTTTGAGGACCTGAGCTTGGTAGTGATAGTAGTGAATGCAATTCACTACTAGCAACATGATTGCACCCCATTTTTTTTTTTTTTTTTTTTTTTTTTTTGGTACGGGGGCCTCTCACTTTTTTGGCCTCTCCCGTTGCGGAGCACAGGCTCCGGACGCGCAGGCTCAGCGGCCATGGCTCACGGGCCCAGCCGCTCCACGGCACGTGGGATCTTCCGGGACCGGGGCACGAACCTGTGTCCCCTGCCTCGGCAGGCGGACTCTCAACCACTGCGCCACCAGGGAAGCCCAATTGCTCCCCTTTTAAGAATGGATATGAACCTCACTCTGTTTCCCTTTATTGACAGTGTGGATCATGAGATGTACTGCCCAGTGGGAGGATTTCTCTTTCTAACTTTCCTTAACAGTTACTCCAGATGGAGCAGTAGGATAGAAAGAATCAATTTCTGGGTGATACCAGCATGTCGTGCAGAGTCATGTAATCCAGGGTCATATATTTTCTTTCTCAGCTAGCTAGTCTTGGAGGATCCTCCATGTCGTAATAGGCCTTTTGTGAGGAGGAAGTTGCAGTGCATCAGGAATGGACACACCGAAAATGTGAGCTATCTTCTCGTGCTTCACAACCCAGCCTGAATCCTGCTCTGCATGTATCATAACCGCTTGATGATGGAGTGTTTGTCACATCAGCTTTGACTTGGTAGATCAGATGATGGCAGTTCCCAACGGGCAACTCAGGTTTTATATGTGGCCATGTGTTCATTCTCTACCAGTACAAAAGGTGCAAGAATTATTTTCAAAAGAGAGTCTTAGTTTGATAAAGAAAGTATGACTTTGCCCTAAGAGCTCTTAGGGGTCTTTGCTGTGATTTTCCTAGAGGCATTTGCCAATAGTTCCTTATGGCATTGATACGTTGACCCTTGGATCACCATTGCAGTCAGAGGGTCATTATGGTCAGGTGACAGAGCTACTTGAACTGCAACCTGGATTGGCTAGGACATTTTCTCTTCCTCTGGGATAAACTTAAAACTGCTGGATTTCAGGTCATTCAGTAAATAGAGCAGCACACACAAATTGGTATATGTTGTTTTCAGTATCCAAAGCGGGCCCAGCAAGCTTTCTGCTTCTTTCTTTGTTATAGGGGGTACAAGGTAATGACTTGCTTTTTATTTTGAGGGAATATCCAGAGTTGCCACTCTCCACTGGCTCCTAGAACTTCAGAGTGGTGGCCGGACACTGTATTTTCTTGAGACTTATTTTTTGCCTTCTGGCATACCTGTCTTTTTAAGGCATGTAGAGTATTGCTGTTTCTTCCTCACAAGGTCCTTTTGGCTTCAGTTTATCAGTGTAGTGGACCAGTGTGATGCCGAATGGTGTCATTAGATAACTAAGGTCATATGAAAGTAGAAACTTGAATTAACCTGAGACAATATAGTGAATATGTACTGCTGTCCAAGCGAAGTGAAAGCAAATTGTAGAGACAGAGACACCATTTGCTAGAACTCTAGCTTTATACCAGGTACTGCACTAAAGAGATCAAATTTGGATTACCAACTTTGCTTGTAGTCATTAAGTTTAAAATACTGTTCTTCTCTAAGGACATTTGTGTGTTCTGTATTAGACAAACAGTTGTACTAAGTGAATATCTGCTAGGGATTCCAACCCTTGTTGCTTTTGATTCTTGGATAATTCCCCCAGGAATGCAGTTTTTGATTGGCGGGAGAGCTCCAGGGGTCTCTCTCTGATTTTTCCTGATATGATACTACCCCACTACTCCACCTGTCCTGGCATAAGTGTGGGCTTTTGTCAGTTGGTAGCTGAGACCACCCTTTTCAGCTGTATGTTCAATACCTGGAGAAATAAGCCTAAGATGGGAGGATTGATCCACTCTCTGATAAATGGACTTGGGCCAAAACTTCGTATATTATTTGGCTACTGTAATCTTTCATTCTGACACGTATGTCACGATGGTGCTATCTGGGTACTCAGGATTAGTTTAAGAGTTAGATTTTATAGTCCCGTAAAGGTTGGGGTAATTCTCTTTCCCAAGTGTATGGCTACTCTGATAAGTGGCTGTTGATCTTTTGTGGAAAGCCAAGAGAAAAATCACAGTGCTAGTGATGCAGTCATAGAGCCTTTTTTGAAGGGTACTTTGCCTTACCCTTATTCGAGAGGCTCTGGGACTGGGAACTTGGAGTGGCTGTGGCTTATGCTCCCTTGGTCAAGCCTAGCTGTATGCTGTATCTAGAGTTGTTTGTATAGATTAGGGATCAGCAAACCTTTTCTGTAGGGGGCCACATACTAAGTATCTTAGGCTTTGTATGCTGGACAGCCTGTGGCAAAACTACCTAACAGAGCTATTGTAGTGCTAAAGTAGCCATAGATAATACATAAGTAAATGGATGTGTCTATGTTCCCAGAAAACTTTACTTACAAAAGCATTGTGGGTCAGATTTGGACTGTAGCTTGTAGTTTCTGTACCTCTGGTACAAATGATACAGGATTATGGTGGGATTTCCTAATATCATGATCTTAGGGACTTTGCAAGATTCTTGCAGATAAATCAGTTTGATAACCACTACGTTTCTGTTTCTTTAACATTGCTTGATGTTATAATTAGGCAGTTAACAAAATCAGACTATGCATTTTGGTCTTGCAAGATCTAGGAGCAGGGGTTGGCAGACTATGGTCTGCAGGTCAAATGTGGCCTACACTTGTTTTTGTATGACCCACAGCTAAAAATGTTTTTCACATTTTAAAGTAATTGGGAAAAAAATCAAAAGAGTGATACTATTTCATGACAAGTGAAAATTATATGAAATTCAAAATTTCATACATAAGGATTTATTGGAACACAGCCACATTAATTTATGTATAGTTTCTGGCTGCTCTCACTTCACAACAGCAGTTTGGTGGTTGTGACAGAGACCTTCCATGACCTTAAAAAAATGACTCTTTGGCCCTTTATTGAAAACGTTTGCTGATTGCTGCTCTAGAGTTTGGAGAAGAATTCTTTTATGTTGTACTTAGTAACTGCCTTGTTTTTGTCAGTGCTTTGAGTCAAGAATTTACACTGTGAATGTCACTTTCTTTTTTTTTGAACTCTCCAACGCTATTAGAAGCAATAGTCCTACTTTGTTTTCCTTGTATGTCTGCGTCATTCCCTTCATAGTTTTGTACTACTGCTTCCACTTAGTCCCCAAAGCCTTCTTCATTACAGACGACCACAGTTGATAATTTAATTTTGTCATAGCCTGAATGAACTATCAGAGACAGTCTTATATAGTTGTGTGTACACTGCATTCAGACCCAACCAGATTAGATAACATTCTCAGATTCCCATTACCTTGAAGGTTTGCTCATATACCTACCTCACAGAATGATTGTAGGAATTTAATGCTATAAATAATATTAGGCAATATTATATTGAATTTTTACCATGTGCAAGGTTATCCATGAGTAGTAAAGTGCTTAATTAACTGTGTGCTATGTAAGCATTCAATAAAGGTTGGCTGATACATATATTTTTAAAATATTTATTTATTTTTGCTGTGCCGGGCCTTAGTTGCAGCACACGGGATCTTCGTTGCGGCATGCGAGCTCTTAGTTTTGGCATGCATGCACATGCAGGATCTAGTTCCCCGACCAGGGATTGAACCCGGGTTCCCTGAATTGGGAGCGCAGAGTCTTACCCACTGGACCACCAGGGAAGTCCCGAGCTGATATTTATTTTTAATTAGAAATAAATTACCCCCCCTCCATACTTCATGTATTATAAGAAACTTCATTAACCATTAAAATATTTTTAAAAATCACGTTAAGTTGGAGTGATTGACGTAACTTAATTTTTTGGCTTATAATATTGCTCCTTAAAGAAAAAAACTTGTAGATAAATACAGTCAGTTCTCATTATTCACAGTAGTTAAGTTTATAAAGTTGTTGTGAACACAGAATTAGCAAATATTGAACTGTTGCTTCCTAAGGGAAATACAGAGTTAGGTTCCTGTGAGCCTCTGGTCACAACAGTTTTGTCAGTGGATCAATAATAACTTTGTTTTGTGTGTTTGTTTAAAAGACACCTTATTGAATATATATTGTTGATTCATTAGCATTCACTCATGGGCAACAGCACTCTAACTCCTGCATGAATGAAGCCCATCTACCACATGTTTTCTCCATAAGGCACATCAGGCTGCCTTGTGCTTAGGAACACTAGACAGCTTTTCAGCACTACGCTGGGGATATTTTAAATAGCAAAATCACCAACAAAAAGCACCAAAATACAAAAATGTGGCACTAAATGGACCACACAGAGGACATTTGTTTACTGAATGAGAGCTGAAATAATAAGGCAGAGTGCTGGGCACGTGCACTATAGGCAACTCAGATTTTTTGCTCTTCTGTACATGTCTGAAGCTTGCAGAAGTGTCACAAGTATTAATTTGGGGGTTGTATATAACCTTTAGCAAGTAGGCAGATCTCACAAATATGAAATCAGTGAATAATGAGGATTGACTGTATCTCCCCAGATGCCACAATTTATAATTTATCTTTTTTTTTTTTTTTTCCTGGTACGTGGGCCTCTCGCTGTCGCGGCCTCTCCCGTTGCGGAGCACAGGCTCCAGACGCGCAGGCCCAGCGGCCATGGCTCAAGGGCCCAGCCGCTCCGCGGCATGTGGGATCTTCCCGGACCGGGGCACGAACCCGTGTCCCCTGCATTGGCAGGTGGACTCCCAACCACTGCGCCACCAGGGAAGCCCTATAATTTATCTTTTATTTGTTTTAATTTTGGTTTTTTATCATTTGCTTTTGAACCTTATTTATTTATCTATTTAAAATTTATTTATTTTTTGCTGTGTTGGGTCTTCCTTTCTGTGCCAGGGCTTTCTCTAGTTGCGGCAAGCGGGGGCCTCTCTTCATCACGGTGCGCGGGCCTCTCACTGTTGCGGCCTCTCTTGTTGCAGAGTACAGGCTCCAGACGCGCAGGCTCAGTAGTTGTGGCTCACGGGTCTAGTTGCTCCATGGCATGTGGGATCTTCCCAGACCAGGGCTCGAACCCGTGTCCCCTGCGTTGTCAGGCAGATTCTCAACCACTGCGCCACCAGGGAAGCCCATGAACCTTATTTATTTTTTAATTGTGGTAAAATACATGTAACGTAATAGTTTGATTGCACTTGAAGGTACTTAACTAATCTCCAGCACGCTTTTTTTATACCCATTAAACAACAGCTCCCTATTTCCCCTTCTCTCTAGCCTCTGGCAACCACCCTTCTACTTTCTGTTTCTATGTGTTTGATTACACTAGATACCTCTCCTAAGTGGCACTATATGATATTTGTCTTTTTGTGACTGGCTTCTTTCACTTAGCATAATGTCTTCGAGGTTCATCCATGTTGTAGTATGTGTCAGAATTTTCTTTCTTTTTAAGGCTGAATAATATTCCATTGTATGTATGTAGAACACATTTTGATTATCCATTCATTCGTCAGCACTCACTTTGATTGCTTCCATCTTTTGGCTGTTGTGAATAATGCTGCTATGAACATGGGTGTGCATATATCTCTTTAAGACCCTGCTTTTTAAAACGAGTTTATCTTTGATATGTCATGCATACGTATGAAAATGAGTGAACCAACTAAACAGAACAGATGTATATTATAAAGTGACAGGTAAAAGTTCTCAGTTTGACCTCATTCTATTCACTAGAGACAGCTGAAGAGTTTGGTGTATATTCTTTCAAATGTGTGTTTGTGCACAGTTAAGGACTATTTTTTATATATATATATAAATATATACATTGATATATGTATCATCTATATGTATATATAATTGAGAAAAATATTTACTATGACTCATTTACATACAGTTTAGTAGCAGTTGGGGTGACAGTGCATACTGTTCTGTTGACTGGATAACCTAATATTTTTAGAGTAAAAATTGCAGTTTGGAACTACTTAGTTCTGTGCCTCCTTTTTTCTTATGATTTTAGAAATCGAAAGAGAGTTGCTAATTGTTTAACTGTTTTTTACTATGTAATATTTATGAGGAGGAAGATACAATACTGTCTTATTAAACGTTTGCTGTTAAAGGAGAATCTCCCACTGTCAGTGATAAGCGCATCCTCTTTTATTTTCTTATTCATTTGTTATTTCTAGATCATACTCAGCTGCCACTGTTTCTTCCATCTCATGTTGTGTTTTATTGGATTCCTTTTTTGCTTTGGTGCTGTATCTTGATTTTTTTCATAAGTAAAATTTAAGTTCTTGAAAGTCTGAAAATGTATTTTGACTCTTGATGGAGAATCTGACTTGTGAGAGCAGTGCTTTCCAACTTTTTTCATACCATAATATGTATATAGAAAATGATAATATTTGTATGGTGAGTGAAATTGTTTGCAGCAGAGGCCTCTGGCTGTGCAGGTTACCTGGTAACCCATTTATTTGTAACACACATGTTGGTAAAGGTCTATAGGAATCTGGTTTCAAAATATCTTTCCCTTAGAATTTGGAGGATACTGCTCTGTTATCTTATAGCATCCTGTATTTTTGATGAGAAGATGAATGTTAGAGTGATTCTAGTTTCTGGACGCTTTCTTAGCATTCTGAAATTTTTCCAGCATGATCCTGGATATGGGTCTTTTTTTCTTTTTCTTTCTTTTTTTTTTTACACTTATTTTTGTTCCATTGTATGTCTTTTCCAGTTTGATGACCAAATCTTTCTTTAGCTCTTGGAAAGTTTAATATGTCCCCCTTTTTGGATTAATTTCCCTCCACTTTTAGATGTCTTATGTAAGTGGATGTTGGGCCCCTTAGATCTCTTTTTTTAAAATAAATTTAAAATAAATTTATTGGCTGCGTTGGGTCTTTGTTGCTGCGTGCGGGCTTTCTCTAGTTGCAGTGAGCAAGGGCTACTCTTCATTGTGATGCGCGGGCTTCTCATTGTGGTGGCTTCTCTTGTTGCAGAGCATGGAGGGCTCTAGGCACACGGGCTTCAGTAGTTGTGGCACGCGGGCTCAGGAGTTGTGGGTCGCGGGCTTTAGAGCGCAGGCTCAGTAGTTGTGGCTCATGGGCTTAGTTGCTCCGAGGCACGTGGGATCTTCCTGGACCAGGGCTCGAACCCATATTCCCTGCATTAGCAGGCAGATTCTTAACCACTGCACCACCAGGAAGTCCCACCGGGCCCCTTACATCTTAATTCACATTTTCTTTTTTCTTACAGTTTGCATCTTTGTGTGTGTGTGTGTGTGTGTGTCTGTCTGTCTGTCTGTGTGTGTCTGTATCTGTGTTTTCATTTACCTTGAAAATAAGGTAAATTTCCCTTCCCTTTAAGGGAAAATCACTTCAACCTTATAGTATAGGTAAATAATTTGGTGTTTAGTCATGCCTGTCCGTGTGTACCCTGACCCCCACATTTTTGTTCTCTCTGTTCATCTTGTTCCCCTTTTATGCTGTTAGGTTTCCCCAAGTGTTTGGTGGATCATGGTTAATATTGGCAATTGAATTGTGTCTGCCTCAGTGTGTAGTTCTTTCTCTACCAGGCCTCTGTCTTGAATGGTAGTTTTGGTATGATGGATTCTTAGGTATGGACCAGCAGACCAGACCTCCTAGGGAGGGTGGTGGGTGAGGAGTGGGTGAGGCAGCACCCTTCTCACCTGGATAACTGTGGTGTCCTTAAGTACTGTAGGGGGTAGTACTTCAATAGATGTCACTCAAATGGTATTGAGATTGCTCCCTCTCCCCCTCTTCTTTTCCTTGCGTTTTCCCTTCCTCCCTCTTTATTTCTCTCTTTGTGTTAGAAGTTTGATGTTCCCACCATCTTGCTGCTCTCCTTTTCTCTCAGGTCTGGCTGCGTTCACAGGAAGCCTAATCTAGGCAGAAATTCCTTTTTTATAGAGATCAGCTCCCTGGCTTTATCTTAAAGGCAGAAGCTGCCACCACCTGTATCTCTGTTCATAAAGTGAAGGGTGGGAAGGGGGATTGTGTGTCTAGAGTAAGGTAATGCAGCACCCTGCTGAAGTACCCTAATTGTTTCCTCCTCTTTGTCGTTGTGATTAATTTGATTATAACTTGAACTTCTCTATTCTCTAGCATGTCCTTGGAAAGACTTTGGTGTCTTACATGTGGTTTCATCCTTTTTTCCTCTTTTAATCCAGTCTTTCTACTTTCTGTCCCCCCAGAATTCTTTAAAATTTATGATTATCGAGTGACGTCTTTTCTTGTTCTACAACAGTGCTATCATTTCATTTTAATTTATATCTTTTTCCTGCCATTTCAATGGGACCTTGGGATGGAGGAAAGAGAGATGGATACGTTTATTCAGTCCACTGCCTTGTACTGTAATTGACTAATTTATGACTGACTTTTAAAAGGTAGATAAGTTCTTAAACACATCTCTCTCTTAATGTGCATGACTTTTGTGCCTTAGAAGATTTACTAAATCATCTTTTTCCCCCAGTAATAAAGGACATTTTAATTTTCAGTCTAAGTCATAATGTTCATTGCTGTTCTTTGGGCATATGGCCTCTTGTAGAAGAAAACATGCATAACCATAGTGACATTGCTGGCCATCACCTTCTGAATGCTTGTGTGTGTGTGTGTGTGTATAAGGTTATACATGTGAGTGAAGTCACCATCTTTTTTAAAGAAACAATATAAATTGGAGAATATCCAGTTACTCATGAAAATGGTCAGAAAACTGATAAAATTATGTTGTTACCTCTAGTGAAGCATAGCAAAGCAGGGAACCATTTTTGAAAATGATTTAGTAGAAGTCTAGGGGAAGAGAGTAAAAGAATAACTAGAACATTTTTGTTCTTTGCCATCTTGTATGGATGTGCAGTGTAGTTTAGCGTACACTTTGCTGGAGGGGAAAAATATGGTACTTGTGTCCCAAATACTACCTTTTCACTTACCACCTTGTAACCCTCCCCCACCCTCCCCTTTTTTGGGTAGTGTCTAGGATATTGGGTGACGGATTTTACTGCCCAAATGTTTTTAAACATCAGGCTTTTGATGAAAAATTGAGAAGATGTGTCAGTGCATACAACTGTAGTAAAGACAATGCTCATGTCCATGGCTTTCAGAATTTTTTGGTCTGTGGTCCACAGTAAGACGTACATTTACATTGCTGCCTTGTATGTGTGTGTAACATTGGAATTAGAGTTTCATTAAACACTATTTACCCTTGATGTGATGTACTCATATTGTCTATTTCATTAACAAAAAGAGTATGACCCATTAACTTTATTTCATGATCTAACGGTTGTGACCTGCAGTTTGATAAACCCCTGACTTAGATCCTGGTCTGTAGGAATAGTGAGAAAATGGAGGGATTTGGATTCAGGTAAACCTAGGGGGTTCTAGCTTAATGGTTTTGGGTAATTTCCTTCTTTGAATCCGCCTTTGAAACTGTAAAGGGGAATAATAGTATCTTGTTACGTTGATTGTGAGAATTAGAAATAAATGCAAAGTGCCTAGCAGTGCTAGGAATGATGTAGATAGTTAATAATTGGAAGGTTTATTATTCTTTATTTTTATTGCATGCCATCTGTCTTATTAAGTAGGCACTGAGATTCAAACGTTCTTGCTCTTAGGGAGTTAGGTAACATTTTATCGATATAGAGACCTA
Organism: Monodon monoceros; assembly: GCF_005190385.1. NCBI lineage: Eukaryota > Metazoa > Chordata > Mammalia > Artiodactyla > Monodontidae > Monodon > Monodon monoceros. Next base: position 89,222,913 of record NW_021703767.1, read on the forward strand.
ACTGTCCTACAGAGTGAGAAGGATGTTACTAGGGCTTCCCTGGTGGCGCACTGGTTAAGAATCCGCCTGCCAATGCAGAGGACACGGGTTCGAGCCCTGGTCTGGGAGGATCCCACGTACCGTGGAATAACTAAGCCCTTGTGCCACAACTACTGAGCTTGCGCTCTAGAGCCCGCGAACCACAACTACTGAACCCACGTGCCACAACTACTGAAGCCCGCGTGCCTAGAGCCCGTGCTCTGCAATAAGAGAAGCCACTGCAGTGAGAAGCCTGTGCACTGCAACAAAGAGTAGCCCCCGCTCGCCACAACTAGAGAAAGCCTGCACGCAGCATTGAGGACCCAATGCAGCCAAAAATAAATGAATAAATAAATAAATAAACAAACCTTTTTTTAAAAAAAGAGGTATAGTAAACTAAAGGAGGAAGTCAATGTTGGGAAATTACAGGCATGCCTCCCTACCCACCACCCCCCCTTTTCCCCCAAGGAACAGGGTCTCTCAAATTAGTTCCAGGTAAATGGGGTTTTTTTACTTCAAGGATACATAAGGGAGGTAAGGAAAAACAGTTGTTTTAAAGCTGCAAAGCCAGGCGTTTCAGAGACTTGCAGTGCTGTTTTGACCATAATGGATTGTTTTCATTTTCTGACTTCATGGATAATTGGCACATTTTCTAGAATATAATAGTCTTAGGGACTGAATTCTCATGTTTCCCTACAGTAGCAGCAACCCTGGGCCTCCAAGTCCAGTATTCTACCATCATGACTCAGTTTTGTCTCCCACTAGATCAGCTTCTCCTCTACTGTTCTTTATGATTTCTGCTGTGGTGTGACTTCGGACCTTTGTCACACTCTTGGTTTCTTGACTCCTGTTTTTTTTTTGGTTGTAAGCAACAGAAATAGATTTTAGGTAATTGAAGCAAAAAAGAGGAAAGATATGTGGTAGTTGAATGAAGCAACGAAAAACTGAAGAGCAAGAGATCTAGGTCATAGGAATCAATGAGCTGGCTTGGCAGTAATCAGTGATCTGCAATTATTTTCTATGTTGTTTTTCTCTCTTCACATTCAGAGATCTAGGAGAGAATCTGATTTACCTAGCCTGAGTGATTTCCATTCTTTGGCCAGGGGAGAAGAAGACACGCTGAATGAAAATCCAACCAAGACTCCGTGTAGTAGAAGCTGTATTGTGTTTTAAAAGCAAAATTGGAGTGTTGTTCCAGAAGGAGACTGGATGTTGGCAGTCAAAAGCAACAGATGTCCAATACAGTGTTACTGTGTGTGTGTGTTTGTGGAGGGGTATATATGTATATATATTATTCAGCCTCCGGAGAGAAGATGTGTCCGGTTCTTAATCATTATCCTGTATAGAGTATGTTTACTGGGCATGCTGTGTGGTTTGAAAAAATGAACAGAACTTTGGGAAGGTAGGTGACTCGGCCTTAGGGCATATATTTTGAAGCTGTGTGATACGAGAGGAGAGAGAGAATAAGCAAGATAATGTCATCCCTGGGATTGCAGATTCATTTATTTTAAGCTGTCAAATTATATGATCATATTTACCTTTTAGAAAGTTTACTCAGGAGGCCTTGTAAAGGTTGGAGTGAGGGCGAAGGGCTGTTTAAACAGATAGAGGTAGCAAGACCAGTGAGAAAGGTGTCTGGTTAGTTGAAATGCACATTTATAAGGCCCTTTGTGATCTGATTTAATTTTCCACCATTTATCCTTTGCTTACCACTGTCTAGCCATACTTTTGCTCAAATCAAACTCGTTCTTACCTCAGAGCCTGTACACTTTATTGGAATTCTCCCACCTTTGGTTAGCACTTGCTTGGATTCAGCTTATATTTCCCTTCCTCCTCTCCTGGCTATAGTCTCTAATCTCGACGCCTCTTATGGCATTTCACTATCAGATTATTCTGTTTTATTTTTTTCATCACAGTTATTACATTCTGTTACTTTCTTTCTTTCTTTTTTTTTTAACCTGTTCGGCTAATAGTGGCAGTTAGTCAAGGTTTGATTGCTAAAGAAGACTCAAGGGACCTGAAATGATGGTGCTAATCTGTGGTTTATTGCTGAAAAAGGATGTAGTACAGCAGCTGCATTGGAGTAAGGTTACGCGTCACAACCACAGCTTGCCTCACAGTAATGGACCTGAAGAGGCTGAGTGTGAACTGCAAGTGTCCTGCCTCTGTAGGATCATACCGGACATGCTTTCTCTCTCAGCTCAGGATCACTGAGGTGTGCATGAAATACCCAGCAACCAGGGAGCCCATAGTGGAGTCTTAGCTGGGACTTCTTATGTCCTGCTGGCAACAAAGGCGTGTCTGTGCTATGTAACCCCAATGGCAGAGCTCTCTGGAGGTCTCACCAAAACCAGGTGTAAACCATCAGTCTCACTGTTAACAGTAAACATTGCTGACCAGCTGGTACAAACAGTCCAAAGCTCATTGGACCCATAGTTTCAAATCAGCACTGTTAATCAGTATGTTTTATGCTTTGACCAGGCATGGGTGCCATATAAGAGACTTATCTGAGGAATATACTCAGGCCAGTTCCAGGCCTGCTGGAATTAACCCTCGGAATGCTTTTTGTTTATATGTTTACTTATCTTTCTCTTCCACTAGAATATAAAGGCCAGTAGAGCAGGAATCTGTTGGAAAACGTCAATGATTTCTTTCAAGTGTTTAAGATTTGACAGTGGATATTCAGAATGACCAAAAGTATCTTTTCCATTTAGTTTTTTTTTTTTTTTTTGTCCTTAAACTTTTAAATTTGGGACCTTAGTGTTTTGGCAAGGACCAGGCACTTTATGCAGGGTTGAGGTCAGGAAGCAATGAGTGATAAGAAGGAATGGGTATAGAAGCGAGTGTGATTGCCTTCCCCTTCTGTTATTCCTTCATCTTTCCCTAGCCACACCCTTAAGGGTCTTCATGTCTAGGCAAATAAGGTAGTTTCCCTTTTTTGTTTGTTGCTATGTGTCTTAGAGAGTTAGATACAAAAAATTTGAACTGTCTTCTATGAAAAGAATTACAGCATATTTACAGGCAGGGGAGGCAATAATAAATACGTGCTTTTTTTTTTTTTTGGAATGCCTTTTATTCACCAGACATTGTACCAAGGTTTGTTGTTGTTTGATTTTTTTTAAACATTCATTATCTCTAATCTTTATGAGAATACTACAACGTGGGTAGTAATATCCCTATTTTATAAGGCTCAGAAGTTAAGTACTATGCTCAAGGCTGTTCTTAGTAATTACTTGGCAGAGATAGATTTGGACCTCGATCATTGGGGCTCCAAAACCAGAGTTCTTCTCATTGTATGATGTAGTAGGAAGTAGAAGATGGCAAGAACCTTATAGTGAATGCTCACTACCATAACCTTTCAACATATGCTGGGAATATAGATTTTAAAAAATTCAAAGTTCTGCCCCTTACAGCTTGTTGAGTCCATATTAAACAGAATTTCTGGGGGGCTCTATCATCTGTTTCTGTTTCCTTTTATAGTTACGTATTTAGAACTGTCTCATCTATCTTATTTGGATTCATGTCAGGTATGTTGAGGTTGGACATCCCTGATTTGCTAAGTTCTCTTTATCATATTCTCGGAAACTTAGTTTCCCATTGCTATTGTATCACTGACCTCGCAATAAGCTACAGTAATTTGATTCCCCAGTACATCTAAATCCAAAATATTGTGGCCTTTTCTTTTTAAAACATTTCTAGGTAGTCTTTCTCTGAGAAGTGATGAATAATTGTTTTAATCTAGACTCTGATAATCTCTTTATGGGTTCCTATTTTTGCTTCCCTTTCAGGTAATTATTTTTTAGCTTCATCGTTCTGAACATGTAAACATTTTATACATGGCTCAAAGTTTAAAATTTACAAAAGTATATACATGGAAAGATCTTCCCTCAACCACTTGGTTCTCCCTGGAGCAGCCAGCATTATTTTCTTATACGTCTTTCCAGAGATGATGTTATATACAAACAATAATATGCTTTCTCTCAACTTTCTTTCCCCTGAAATATTGTGTATTATACACACTGTTTTGCCTTTTTTCCCCCTTCCTCTTTTTTGCCTAACAGTATATCCTGGTGATCAGGACCTTATCAGTACCTGAGGAGTTTCTTCATTCTCTTTTCTTGACTGAATAATGTTTCAGTATTACCAAGCCCCTATTGATGGACAGTAGGTTGTTTCATTTCTTTTGATAATTCTGCAGTGAGTAACTTTGTACATAGGTTATTTTGCATATATGCAAGCATATTTTGAATGATAGATTCTCCACAGTGGGATTTTAGTGTCAAAGGATATGTGCATTTTTTTTTCCCCCCGGTACGCGGGCCTCTCACTGTTGCGGCCTCTCCTGTTGTGGAGCACAGGCTCCGGACGCGCAGGCTCAGCGGCCATGGCTCACGGGCCCAGCCGCTCCGCGGCATGTGGGATCTTCCCGGACCGGGGCATGAACCCGCGTCCCCTGCATCGGCAGGTGGACTCTCAACCACTGCGCCACCAGGGAAGCCCGGATATGTGCATTTTTAAGTTTCACTGCCACATTGTCTTCATGGAGGTTGTAGTAGTGGACACTCCTACCAGCATTGTTTACGTGTAAAGCTACAAAAGTGTTATAGCCCTTTTTATCTTTACCAAACTGGTAACTGAATAGTACTGTCTTGTATTTTTTTTAAAGATATGCTTCTATAAACTACATAATAAAAGGACGCAAAATATAGCTTGCTGAATTTCACAAATTGGGCACACTCATGTAATCACTAACCCCAGTCATTGCTCCATCTCCAGCCTCTGGAAAGGTAAACATTATCCTGACTTATATTATTAATTCATTATTTTCATACTTCATTTAAATCATACAGTATGTGTACTTATTTATGGTTTGCTCAGCATTGTATCTGAGGTTTAACCAGGTTGTATCAGAAGTTCTTGGTGAACTCTTAATTACATTTCTTTTACAAGAAGAGAATCTTTTCACGTTTCAAGCTTTAAATTTTTACGAGCATCTTTTCATGTTTCAGGCTTTAAAGTTTTTATTTTCTGTAAGCTATTTATTTCCTGTATCCTGAATGGAGGATCATTTTCTTATGGATGACTTTATATGTAAAGGAAGTTAATTCTTTATCTGGGATATGAGTTGTAACTGTTTCCTTCAGTAGTCATGCCTTTTGATTTTGCATATGATGGTTTCTACGTGAAGATTTTTTAAAATTATGTAACTGAATTAATTTTCGTTGCCATTAAACTTTTCCCTCCATAATATTCCTTACTTGTTTTCTTCAGTAAGCCTACTCACAGTCATTTGAACATCACAGAACTTTTATTAAGCCACACCTTAATATTAATAAAAATGAAAGTGCAATAAGGAAATGAAAAGTGATAACTCTGAAAGTGATATTTGAATCAGATATAAATGGAGTTACTGAAGAATAGAATGTTGGCACTGTTCAGGAGACTCTAGATTTGCAGCCAGAGGAACTTAATGAAAGCAAGCTTATGTATAAATGAGGAAAGTGGTTGTGCTGAAATGGGTGATGTCCAGAGGAAGGGATGCTGGCAAAAACTCACACTGATGGGACTCTTTTGACATTGAAAGTGCAAGGGATAAAATGTTAGAAGCTGGTCACAATTTAGAAAGGAATATGACAATTACCCAAGATTTATAAAAGATGCTCCCTCTGTACTGTAAGTTATACCATTAGATGAGACAAGTGCTGTTCAAACTACTGGATAAGTTTATTTATAAGCAAATAAAGCACTTTAGTTCACAGTGGTTCTCATTTCTTAAATTATAGTGTACAAAATGAATATTAGTTTTACTATATTTTTATCTTCTTATACATTTATAACTGACAGTTTTTACTCTTTTGACAGTTTTTAAGGTCATGGAACAATTTCCCCCATTAAGTTTACTTGGCTTGGTTTCATCTAACATGGTCATTTTTATGGTCCCACACCACTGTACAAAATGAGGACTGCCTGTGTGTGGTTTTTTAAAAAATTATTCATTTATTTATTTTTGGCTGCATTGGGTCTTCGTTGCTGCGCGCGGCCGTTCTCTAGTTGCGGAGAGTGGGGGCTACTTCTCGTTGCGGTGAGCGGGCTTCTCACTGCGGTGGCTTTTTTTTAAAATAAATTTATTTATTTATTTTTGGCTGCATCGGGTCTTCGTTGCTGCGCGTGGGCTTTGTTTAGTTGCGGTGAGCAGGGGCTGCTCTTCATTGCGGTGCGCGGGCTTCTCATTGCAGTGGCTTCTCTTGTTGTGGCGCATGGGCTGTAGGCGGGCGGGCTTCAGTAGTTGTGGCACATGGGCTCAGTAGTTGTGGCTCACAGGCTCTAGAGCGCAGGCTCAGTAGTCGTGGCGCACGGGCTTAGTTGCTCTGCGGCATGTGGGATCTTCCCGGACCAGGGCTCAAACCCGTGTACCCTGAATCGGCAGGCGGATTCTTAACCACTGTGCCACCAGGGAATCCTCTTGTGTGTGTGTTTAAACAATGCTTCTTCCTCTTCCTCTAAAACTCCTTAAATTGACCTGATATTTTTCAGAAAGTGATCCCTTCATTGTCTGTTCTGACCTGGGAGTCCATCATAGATTAAATAGGATTCCAAATATGGTATGTTTGTTTTTCTTGCACTTAGGACTTGAGTTGTTGAAGCTGCTCTGGATTGCATTTCTTCCCTAAATTGCCAAATGTAGATACTAACAGCCTTATGCACTTATATGAAGAAGAGTATGTGAGATCATGAAAGATACAGTGGTTTTGTGTATTTCTTGAGCACCTGTCATTTACTAGGTTCTGTGTTAGTTATTGGGGTATGAATAAAATTCGGTTCTCTTTTTTTCTTGAAGGAACTCATAGTCTACTAAAGTTGGGCAAACAGATGGAGGATAATATAATGGAGTTATGTAGAAAGGTAGGAGAATTATAGTTCATGATACTGAAAGTTCAGATAACAGAACATTATAAAAGTGTTGCTGAATTCTTTGCTGTTTTCTGTGTTGTTCTCTGATGTTGGAGATACCACAAGAACGATTCTTGTTTGCAAGGAAATTGGTGGGAACTGTGTATGCAAGTTGAGCCTCTTTATATAGGTCGGGTGGCAGCATACCTAGTATATGCCGTAACTGATGTATTTTTGATATAACTAATATAGAAATACTTGTACTTGGACAGCAGGTACATACTGATTGTAATCTGTCTTTGGCATATTAATCTTGAAAGCAAATATCCTGATTTTGGATTGTGCATGCATTTTATGAGCAGAGTAGGTTAATTGACCAACTCAAGGGTTATATTGTAAGTTTCTGTTGGAGCTAGGTTTTGAGCTTCCGGTCCAGTGTTCTTATTCCTACTCTTGTGCCTAAATTGTTAAGTATTATAATTTAGCATTATGTATAGTCATTTGAAAAGTGTTTGGTTTTCAATTCCTTACTCTGTAAAAGCTTGACCTACTATGCCTTCCTTTTTTTCCAGAGATGAAATCAAAGATACTGATTCTGATTATTTACTGAACACATTTTTATTCAGTATTTTTGGAGAGCCTGTGCTAAGAACTGAGGGATATGAAAATGCCTAGCTGTTGGCTACCATGAATTTTAGTTTAATAGATGACATAAGTCTTGAATACAAATAGCTAAACCAAATAATATAATACAGACTGGCAGTCATTATCTTATGGGTGGTACAAGTGAGGACTTGGGTTCAAAGGAGTAAGCAGTTATTTACAGCCAGGGAATCAAAGACTTCATGGATGCAGAGTAGCTGATCAAAGACTTGAAAGATACTTCATGGGCATGTTAATAGAAGCAAGTACCAATTGTTTGGTAAATGATGTTTGACAAATGATCATCGGATCATAAATATTACCAATTTTTGTCCTCAGTAGAATATTGTTAATATGATTCAGGATCATATAGTATAGTAGGTCTCAAAGTATGGTCCCTGGCAGCATCAACATCTTTTGATAACTTGTTAGAAATGTAAATCCTTGGTCCCATCCTAGACCTAGCAGAAAGTTGGGGGTGAGGAAGGGGGAACCAGCAGTCTGTGCTTTAACAGTATTTTCTTGTTTTGAGAGAACCAGGCATTTATAGTCCATTATTATCTTTGGAAAAAATGCAGTATCTGTATCAGCTTTATTTGATAGAACTTACTTTTTTGTACATGATCTTCCTCTAGAAGCTATTAATGATGATTAATCACCCATTCTGTAACTTTGATTAAAAGTCATTGCTCTCCACGGACTTCCCTGGTGGCTCAGTGGAAGAATCCACCTGCCAGTGCAGGGGATACGGGTGCAAGCCCTGGTCCGGGAAGATCCCACATGCTGCGGAGCAACTAAGCCTGTGTGCCACAACTACTGAGCCTGTGGTCTAGAGCCCGCGAGCCACAACTACTGAGCCTGTGTCCCACAACTACTGAAGCCTGCACACTGCACGCTTAGAGCCTGTGCTCTGCAACAAGAGAAGCCACCGCCATGAGAAGCCCGTGCACCGCAAGGAAGAGTAGCCCCCGCTCGCCGCAACTAGAGAAAGCCTGTGCACAGCAACGAAGACCCAACGCAGCCAAAATTAAATAAATAAATAGATTAAAAAAAAGAGTCATTGCTCTCCAACTTAACTATTTGATTATAAAATCTCTGTCACTTTGAAGGGTAATTTTTTTTTTCTTAAAAATTTGAAAATCTAGAAATTGAAGAAGTTAGCTGTTTTAATTGTCTGTCAGTGGTAAGTATAAAGAAAATTGCTAGCACATCTCAGCACATCATGATATACTGGCTGCTTTATTCCCATCTAGAATTTAAAAATGAGTTATTGTAGTCATTGGTAAAACATATAGAAACATGTCCTGATAAAAGTTTTTCATTTTTATGAAATCTTTTAATGACACATGTCAATTTTACACTAAATAATTTTTTGAAATTTTCAAATGAAATGGTAATAATTGAGGAACTGCCAGAATTTTCTAAAGTGGCTGCATTTTACATTCCCACCAGCAGTGTATGAGGGTTACTGTTTCTCCACATCCTCAATAACCATTATTGTTTTTTTGTTGATGTTGATACGCATCCTAGTGGGTGTAAAGTGGTATCTCATTGTGATTTTGATTTGCATTTCCGTGATGGCTAATGATGTTGAACATATTTTCATTAGCCATTTGTATACCTTCTTTGGTGGAATATCTATTCAGATACTTTGCCTGTTTTTAATTTAAATTGGGTTGCTTGCCTTTTTATTATTGAGTTGTAATATTTCTTTACATATTCTAGACACAAGTCCCTAATCATTTGTTTTGCAAAAGTTACCTTCCATTCTGTGGGCTGTCTTTTCACTTTTCTTAATTGTGTCCTTTGAAGCAAAAAAGTTTAAAATTTTCTTGATGGCAGTTAATCTTTTTTTTTTTCCTTTTGTTGCTTGTGCTTTAGGTGTCATACATAAGAAACCATTGCTTAAATCCAGAGTCACTTAGGTTCTGATCCATTTTTAACTAATCTTTTATATGGTATGAAGTAGGGTTTCAACTTCATTCTTTTGCATGTAGATGTTCAGTTGTCCCAGCACTCATTTGTTACAATGACAGATTTTTATGAATTAAAAAAAAATTTTATTTTATATTGGAGTATAGTTGATTAACAATGTTGTGTTAGTTTCAGGTGTACAGCAGAGTGATTCAGTTATACATATACATGTATCTATTCTTATTCAAATTCTTTTCCCATTTAGGTTATTACAGAATATTGAGCAGATTTTTGTGAATTTTTATCTATACTTCCTAGATCTTATTAGCAGTTGAAGAGATTTTTACTATTCCCACCCTGTTGTCTAAAATAAGAATAATTTTACTAAATATTAAAGAAAAAATGCTGTGAATAAAAGCACTGCATTCCATCTTAGGAGTCATATTTTTAGAAGGACACAAACTGGAGCAGCTTTTGTAATTGTTATGTCACAGTTTTTTAAAATGGGAATTAACAACGTTTGGCAATGAGACTGAGAGAAAGTCCTTCCATTCAGTACCCAAAGATTTTCATTTGGAGCAGAGTTAAGATTGTTTTATGTAGCTCTACAGGCCCTAAATAGAAGTTACAGGTAGATACATTTGAATGCTAGAGAGGAAAGAACTTTGAAACAACGAGATCTGTCTAATAACTTAGTAAAATGGACACCCAGGAGCTCAAGCAGAGGTTGAGTCATTTTGTCATTAAATTGACAGAATGGATTTCTGCACGGAACAAAGGTTGTTGAAGGGTTTCCATTTTTCTATTCTACTTTGCTTTCATATTTGTGAAGGGTTTTTCTCTTCAGGGTTCATCCTCTTCCAGACTTCTGTCAAATAGCAAAATGAGAGTGAGTTAAAATAGGAGGTTAATGTTTTGAAGAATTAAATGACAGAAGCACTGTACTCCAGTTTTTGATTGGCTGATATTATGCATTATCCTGAAAATTGGTCTCCTTCTTGAGCTAATTCTTTTCATTTTTGGCTTCTCTAATCCTGTTGGAAAACGCAGTGAACAGTGGGGATGAGGCACTGTAGCAAGAGGGAAAAATTGGTGAGAACTAAAAATTAAAGCATTAGTCTAATATCACATCTGTGAATGGTTGTGATTTGTCAACTGTTGATTGAAGAAAGTTTGCACGGATTTCAGGAAACTGTAGATTGTGATAGTGTAAATGGAATTTCACTGTTATCCTTTAGGGAAAGTCTAAAAGCTCCCTTTCCTGATTCAGGAATTTATGCTATTATTTTGTAAATGATCCATTAGAAGAGAGTATAGTTAAAAGGAGAACATGTACTAGTACCTGTTGTACTCTTGTGATAGGTGTACTTGAATCCTATGTTTTAAGGTGTGGAAGAAACCTGATTGTTATATAAGCTGATTGACGCAAATGAATTTAAATACCTGGCTTTTAGGCAGAATGATTTAAGGACCTTTTAGTGATAAAACTCTCAAACTATGTTACTCAAAATAGAATTAGGAACTTGAAAAAATTAGGTGTCTTTATTTCTTTGAAGTGAGATTTTTGGAAGGGTTTTTAAAATAGGGGAAAACTTTTGAGCTTAGCCTGTTCCGTGTTTTAAACATTTATCTTGTTTGCTCATTTTATAGGCTTTTCCTTATTTGAAAGACTATGCCAAAATCTCATTTTGAGCACAGCGTGGATCTTGGTTGGTAACAATTGGCTTAAAATAAAAGCTTTCTTTCTGTGATGTTGGTACATGTATGCCTCAATGCAAAGTAAAGATTTTATATGACTATTTAAGACTTAAGTTTAAAATTTTTGTTAATTGTGTATTCTTTTATGCTTAAGAAAGTAAGAATACTGTTTTTAATGTATATGAGTTTTCTCCTGAACTACTTACACATTAAAAAAAACAAAACCTGTTAAAGTATACTGTCAAGATTTTCATTTCCTTTGCCTGCTTTTGAATGGACCACCTAAAGGCTCCTACTGTTCACAGGTCTCTCTCTGTGACCCCACCAGAAGTTAGTAAAAGCCTTCACTTTTTCTCAGGTAATAGATATAAAACATATGTGTGCAATACAGGATAGAATGTGGAGGAAGTATTATACAACGTGATGTTTTCCTGTGGTTGCCTTTTGCTTAGCCCTATTAGCTAAGTTTATTAGAGAGGGATTCACTGTATTAAAGAGTACCCTGCATTCAAGTAGAATTAGCTGTATTGCAATTTGAGAAACACTGTTGGAATTGGAAGATGAAGACATTGTGGATGCTAATTATTTGGTATTTGCAAAAGAGCTTGAAAAGACTGATACCTGACCACCAGTTTTTTCTGCATGTATGTGATCTGTGCTTTGATTCAAGCTACCACCACTTATTTAAAGAGCCTGTTGCTCTTTGCAACAGCCTATTTAGCTCTGTTAGACAGGAGCCATTGATCCAAAAGCTCTGCTTTTCCTCAAACTTGACTGTAATAGCGATATGAAAGCTAGCCCAGCAAAATTGAATTTCCAACAATGCGGCTTCACTGTTGGTGGACTTGCAGTATTTTAGGTTCTAACATTTCAGGTCAGAGGTCATGTCTTCTTCAAGTGCACAAGAGTTCAAATTAGAATGTATAGAGCCAAATTTGACATCAGTGTTAGAGGCTGATCTCATGATAATATTAAGGGATTTGGATTAGTACTTAGAAGTTTTCAAGGGATATGCTGAACTTTTTGATGTTCTTCTCTCCATTCTGTCATCTCACCTCTTCTTTTACCCCAACTTGGAGTGATACTCTTATCTACAGTTGTAGGTGCTTTGACACAAGCTTACAGTGTTCACCACATGTCTTGTATAGCAGTTATGTCTTCACGTGTCTTATTTTAGAGGAGGAAATTTTTGAATTGTTGTATACCCTGTATCACCTAATAGAATCTACTTAGTAGACACAATATTGTGGAATAAGTAAATTTGACAGTAGTGCTCAGAAGCAGAATTTTGGTGAATATGTCAACATTGTATAGATATATTGTAATTTACGTATATCTTCTCTTAGTAGAATAAAAGTTCGCTTATTAACACTACTGTAGTTTTTCAACACGCTTCGTGGTTTTGACTTCACATTGATTAATTAGGATGCTGGAATTAGCCTCATTTCTTCATCTGTGGGGGATAGGGGATGAGGGTGGTTCTTGTAATTACTTCAAACCCTATCTTATTCTAGGTTTCTAGTAATCGGTGCTTCTTAATTAGTTGCAACTTCCATTGATTTTACTTCTTTAGCTAAGAAAAATTTTGCAAAATCTAAAAGTAGTCCCATATGAAGGCCTCTGTACCAAAACCAGGCTTGCCTTCCTTACACCTCACAGAAACAGGTTCAGTGAGGCTGTGGTTTCCTCTCCCATGTGCCAAAGAGAGACTTGAGTTCAGAGCCAATGATGAAAGGTGCTACATCATCCTGTTAGGCCATGAAATTTATGTGAATCACCTGATAAGACCCTTTTTATCAAGGAGTTTAGAATTTAAAGAGAAAATTAATGCATCAGATTGTGACGTTTTTCTGGAGGAGGCAGGCTGTAGAAGGGAAGGAAGAGATTGACATATGGGAAGATTTCTCAGTGAAGGGCTTTGTTTTTAAACTTTTATTATGAAAAATGTCAAAATACATGAGAATAATGGCCAATCTTTTGCATCTGTATCAGCGATCAGCAAACTAAGGCCTGCTTTTTGTAAATAAAGTTTTGTTGGAACATAATCAAGTCCATTTGTTTTTATTATTGTTTGTAGGCTGTCTTTGTGTTCCAGTGGCAGCATTGAGTAGTTGCGACAGAGACTGTGGCCTCCAAAGCCTAAAATATGTGTTATTTGGTCCTTCACAGAAAATGTTTGAATATGCCTACCCATTCCTCTCTCAATAATATCTTTATTCAACATTTCTGTAAATTTGAACTGTCGCATACCTTCCAAATAGATTTGCCAGGTTTGGACATTTTTGCACATTTGCTTTATATTATTATTCATCATCTCTTTTATCATTTTTATTTATCTCATTATTCTTATTTTAGCTGAGCCTTTTGAGAATAAGTCCTAAATATCATGATTTTTTACCTTTCAATACTTGTGTGTATCTCTTTTTTTAAAAAATAAATTTATTTATATATTTATTTATTTATTTATGGCTGCGTTGGGTTTTCGTTGCTGCGCCGGCTTTCTCTAGTTGCAGGGACTGGGAGCTACTCTCGGTTGTAGTGTGCAGCCTTCTCATTGCAGTGGTTTCTTTTGTTGTAGAGCACGTGCTCTAGGCACACGGGCTTCAGTAGTTGTGGCACGCGGGCCCAGTAGTTGTGGCACGCAGGCTCACTAGTTATGGCGCATGGGCCTAGTTGCTCCACGGCATGTGGGATCCTCCTGGACCAGGGCTGAAACCCGTGTCCCCTGCATTGGCAGGCGGATTCTTAACCACTGCGCCAGCAGGGAAACCCTTGTGTGTATCTCTTAAGAACAAGGACATTCTCTTGTTATAAGTAACCTCAATGCGGTGATCTAATTTAGGGATATTGATGCAGTATTCATACAATACTATTATTTAATGTATTTCATATTCAAATTTTGCTAATTGTCCCAATGATCTTGCTAACCATTGTTTTGCCCTGATGTAGGATCCAATCCAAGAGCACACATTGACTAATCTTTAATCTGGCCTCAGGCTTTCTTTGTGTCTTACTACATTGACATGACAGTTTTGAAGAATGTTCCTCAGTTTGAGTTTGCTTCCTCAGGAACAGGATCAGATTATGTTAACTGTAGTTTTAAAGAAAAGGATGGAACCCTATAACAAGAAAAAGCTATAGATGATAATTGCAAGAATTCTGGACCAAAAATCAAGAATGAGCCTGAGTTCTAGTTACAAAGAAAGTTGCTTATCCGTTGTGTGTGTGTGTGTCTGTGTCTGTGTGTGTGGTGAGAAGGAAGAAAAAAAGAATTGAAGTATACTATATTTGAAGAGCATATACTTCGGAGGTGGTGACATAGTTCTTAATAGCAGCTGTTTGTGGAGTAACTATTATGAATAATTGTTTGAACATAAGCAAATTACTTAACATCTTAGGGCCATTTGTAAAATGTGGCAAATATATTCCTGCCTTTAGTTGTTTTGGGGAGTAAATGAGATAATACATGCAAAGTAAAAAGGTGCTACATTGTGTGATACTGACTTAAATGTAGTAGGTTTGGAAAAGAGGGAAATTAATATGAGTTAGAGCTGTCAAAAAGAAATTTGAATAGAGAAGATTGCACTTGAACTGTGATCTGAAGGATGGGTTGACTTTGGATAAAATATCGTGGAGAATCCATTGGAAATTTTTAAGGGTAAAGCAGATTAGTGTGGGAAATAAGATTAGAGTGATCAGATTGCAAGAACAGATAAACCTTGATATTTTTTAAAAAATAATCTATTTATTTTTGGCTTCGTTGGGTCTTCGTTGCCACGTGTGGGTTTTCTCTGGTTGCGTTGAGCGGGGGCTACTCTGTTGCGGTGAGCAGGCTTCTCATTGCGGTGGCTTCTCTTTTTGCGGAGCACAGGCTCTAGGCACATGGGCTTCAGTAGTTGCAGCATGTGGGCTCAGTAGTTGTGACTCGCCATCTCTACAGTGCAGGCTTAGTAGTCGTGGCGCACGGGCTTAGTTGCTCCGTGGCATGTGGGATCTTCCCGGACCAGGGCTTGAACCCGTGTCCCCTGCGTTGGCAGGCAGATTCTTAACCGCTGCGCCACCAGGTGAGTCCAAACCTTGAATTTTGAGTATGAAGATCTGGATTATATTCCAGCCTTCGTCATTGACTAGTTGTTTGAATTGGGGTAAATTACTTAAGCTCTCTGGACTGTATTTTCCAGCCCTATAACATGACTTGTAAATTGCCAGAGTTCTGCAGAGAGGAGAAACATCACTGGTAGGTTGGAGTGTTAAGGAAAGATTTTTAGCAGGAAGGAATTGAGCTTAGTCTCAAAAAATGGTTAGGCTCTGGATAGAATGTGAAGGAAAGGGAAAGCCATTAGAATAAGCATACTAAATTAAAGAAGGCACCATTGAAATTAAACCTACTCTATCACAGGTTAAGAAGGGATGCATGTTGGACAGTAATGAGAAACTAAGCTTCAATTCTAGGCTCTATAAGTGGGATCTTTATGATTAGGTATAGCATTTAGAGTTGTGGAGTAGGAGAATGGCCCTCTCAGTTATTTGAATAAAGTTTGGTGAGACACGTATTGCAATATAACTAGATTCACTTTATGCGGCATTTTGGAATGATGGTTTGTGGATAGTTTGATGAGGGAGCCTAAGGGCTTTTTGTTGGAGAGGAGGATACCTCAACTCTCTTCTTCCAGAAATTAGGTGTTAGAGATACCAAGATTTAGTGGAAGGAAAGGGCAACGACAGCACTGCAAATAAAATGACCTTGAAGAAAATGCGTGACATTGAAATATAGGCCTAAGGAGTTTTTGGAGTGTTTCTGCGTATCAGTTGATTTTGGAGCTTCTGTTGATCTTGCAGGAACAATGAATGGTTTTGGAAGTATAGCCGATTAACAATGTTGTGATAGTTTCAGGTGCACAGCAAAGGTTTTCGTCCATACGTATACATGTATCCATTCTCCCGCAAACTCCCCTCCCATCCAGGCTGCCACATAACATTGAGCAGCGCTCCCTGTGTTATACAGTAGGTCCTTGGTTATCTGTTTTAAATACAGCAGTGTGGACGTGTGGATCCCAGTCCCCGTATATTATAGTGTACTCATTTTGTGTGTATGTTCTCTTCTGCTAGAATATAAACTGCAGGGAGTTTTCTTTACTGCTGTGTACTTATCATTTGAAATGATGCCTGGCATATAGTAGGCACTCAATACACAGTAATCAAATGAATGAAGAAATATGGTATTTCACAGCATAATGTGTAATTAATCCTAATAATAATTATGAATTAAGCCCAAAAAATGAGAATTCACAAAAGGATTCTTTTAAAGTTCCCCTAAAGTCTTTCTACTTACTCCCTTTCTTGTTCCCCCTTTGTTTATGGGCTTTGCTTTGGTCAGTGAAAGGGGAATATGACAGGTCACATTTTAATTTCGTCTAGGAATCCCGTTATGCCTTTGGATAAAAATATGTTGACCAGGTTTTTAGCCTTAATTGGAAAGGACACTTAACATCCTTTAATAGAACAAAGCCAGCAATTTAAAAGTTTATATTATACTAATGATCATCTAAAATTTAAAACATATTTGGTAAAACTCCATACTAAAGATTTTCTACCTAAAAATTATATTAAATCTCGTTAAATTACCAAATTACCAGTGATCGGGGTGTGCAAGAGGCAAGAGTAGTTAATGTTTGTTATTTGCATAAAGGAAGTTTTATTTCCTGTCTTTGGATGACCTAGAAAATCAGAAATTTCAGTGCTTTAAAAAAAAAAAATACCGTGGAAGTAATGAATGCATGTAATAAAATAAAAAATAAAAGGGCGAGAGGACTTCTTTACTAGCGCCATCCTCAGGAGACAACGATGTTAAGAACTTTTGTTTTGGTTCTTTTGGTGGTTGCCATTATTCATTCATTCATATTTTTTGCGGTACGCGGGCCTCTCACTGTTGTGGCCTCTCCTGTTGGGGAGCACAGGCTCAGCGGCCATGGCTCACAGGACCAGACGCTCTGCGGGATGTGGGATCTTCCTGGACCGGGGCATGAACCCGCGTCCCCTGTGTCGGCAGGCGGACTCTCAACCACTGTGCCACCAGGGAAACCCGTATACATTTATTTTTGTCTTTCTTGATCTGTGAGCTTTATATGCAATTTATTGTCTTCAACTTTTAAATGAAATGTCCTTGATAACATCGTAGTGAAATGTGTTCTTTGAATAATGCCTTGGGGGGAGAAGGTTGTAGATTGACATAAAAAGAACATGAGAATGTACAATAATAAGAGGTTTATCAGGCAGGAGAAATATTGGGAACTGTCGAGGAAAAACATTACTGAGGTTTTCTTTCCTCACACACACAATACTTCTGACACTGCTGATCACCAAACGTGTGGTAGTTTTTTCCACACCAGTTCTCTGCAACACCAGCTGAGTGTCCTACAATTCATTTCAGTTCTGACACTGTGTACCTGGAGTTAGCATCATCTCACAAGTTAAGGGGTCAGTCCCACAGACTGCCCCCATTTCAGATGCCAGACACAAGTCCTAGGTTGTTGCTTCTGACGAACTGGCTATAAATTGGGGTTCCCATGACCCCCTTCCTGGGTTTGATAATTTGCTAGAATGGCTCATAGAACTTAGGAAACCACTTATTGACGTTTACTGGTGTATTATAAAAGGATTTGACAGAGGATACAGATGAACATCCGGATGGAAGAGATGCATAGGGCAAGGTATGGGGGAAGAGGTGAAGAGCTTCCATGCCCTCTACAGGTGCACCACCTTCCTAGTACCTTCATGCATTCAGCAGTCCAGTAGCTCTCTGAATCCCATCCTTTTGAGGATTTTATGGAGGCTTCATCATGCAGGCATGGTCAGTCCTTAACTCAGTCACCAGTCTCTCTCCCCTTGCTGGAGGATGACGGGGTGGAGTGGAAAGTTCCAAGCTTCTAATCATGGCTTGGCCTTTTTCGTGACCAGCCCCATCCTGAAGTTATCTGGGAGCTCACTTTCTCCTCATTAGAACAAAAGACATTCCTATCACCCAGCAAATTCCCAGGAATTTAGAACCTCTGTCAGAAATCAAGATCTAACATCAAATATTAGAACAAAAGATATTCCCAGTGCTCTTATCATTAGGAAATTACAAGGATTTTAGGAGTTCTGTGCCAGGAACTGAGAGCAGATATATGTATGTATTTTTTTCTATTATTTCACAGTATCAAATGGATCAAATGAGCTGTAAGGTCATTCTAGATATACTTTGAACGAAAGTCTGGTGTTTCTCTGTGTTCTCCTTGTATACTTAACGTCAGTCTAGGAATACATATCTGGATGTAATTGGACTTCAGGGAGATGCAGTGTCTGCCAAGTCATTCTTTATGCGCAGAATTCCTTGGGGACTTGGGAGTTTGAAGCAGTTCTAGAAGTTTACTTTTGCATGTGTCGTATGGTTATAACTAGCCTGTTCTTTAACCCTTTACAATGTAAAGTCCATGGTGCTTAAATAGGCTCTGAATAAATGTTGAAGGACATTGAGAGTTTGAAGAGATAAGTGATTTTGAAAGAATAGATGTTTTATATTGGCTTGGAATGGAAAAAGTTTCTTAGAATGTGGCTGAACGGTAGTCATGGCCTGAGTATTCATCATGTCCTGAATTTCTGACCGAGAACAATGGATAAAGGAAGTGAGGAAGTGGAAAAAAAAAAAGTCAAAATTTATATACCTTTAAGAGATGTATAAAAGGCCATTGGTCCTAGATGACTTATTATTTTAAAATTTATTTTATTGAAGTATAGTTGATTACAATGTTTTGTTTATTTCTGCTATATAGCAAAGTAGACTTTGTTTCCTACCTTGCATGGTCTAAAAAAGCAAATTGATGGGGTCATAATGTTCAGTGGTTCTTGGTTGACATTCATCTTATACTAGCGAACCCATTCTGCTCTTCAGTACGGCTTTTCTGTCCTTTGAACGAAATAGCCAGTTTTGCTCTATATTTCTCCCAATCATTGACACGGAAATCAAGCAGAATTTATTAAAGCTCCAAGTGGGATTTGCTGACTTCTTTCAATTCAGAAAATTAGCCTCTTACTAGTGGCATTCAAAGTTAGAGTGAATCATACTGTTAAAATCATTATTACTATACTAGAGAAGATGCATATTAATGGAATTTATAGAGCGCATTAAATTGGCCAGGGTAGCAGACATCAGAAAAACTGAGAGCTTACACTGCCTGTAGGGAACTTCCTGGAATGGGAAACTACAAGTTATTTCCTATTCATGTTTGTAAATTATTATTGATGTTATATCTAGAAAGAAAATAATTTTAGACTTCACAGATATTCAGTAATCTGTATGACATTCAAAAACAAAATAAAGGTACTATTTTTTTTTGTGTGCGGTACGTGGGCCTCTCACTGTCGCGGCCTCTCCCGTTGCGGAGCACAGGCTCCGGACGCGCAGGCTCAGCGGCCATGGCTCACGGGCCCAGCCGCTCCGCGGCATGTGGGATCTTGCCGGACCGGGGCACGAACCCGTGTCCCCTGCATCGGCAGGCGGACTCCCAACCACTGCGCCAACCAGGGAAGCCCAAAGGTACTATTTTAAAATACTGTTTAATTATGGAGAAGGCTTAATGGAAGCCTTATTAAACTTACCCATTATTTGCTATCACTGAAAGTTGCAATTCCCTGGAATTAAGTGTTGCTGTTTTAGGTAGTAGCCTCATTGCTTCTTAGCTACTGTTTGGAAGCCAGGGAGCAGGAATAAAAATGTTAGACTGATATTTCTTTAAAATGTGGACATTTGATTAATCCAGTACCCACTGTAGATAATTGATAGTGATGTTAATTAAAAATGGGTATTATTTCTTAGGGGCCAAAATCTTGACCACCCCTGCTTCCTTGTTTGATAATCCTCTTTTTTTTCCCTCTCATTTTATATCCAATATTTAATCCAGAAGTGATACCCCATTTTCAGAATGCCAATAGCAGTCTGTTTAAAAAAAAAAAAAAGCGTTCCATTTTTGTTTTTATAAAATAAACTGTGCATAGCATCCATGAAAGCACGACGTTTTCTGCATATTTAGATTGAGTGTATTGACTGATAGTTTATTCCAGCAAATATCTTCTATTAAAGGACAACTCAGAGTGTTTCATCACACACAAAATCTAGTAAAATAACAGTACTGTCATTAATTAAGTGCTTTTTATATCTCAGGTACTGTTACATGCCTGATACGCATTCTCTTTTTTACTAACTTTAGTTCTCATAACAACACCCCTATGTAGTTTTACAGATGAGAAGACAGATTTAGAGAGGTTGAATAACCAGCCTAATGTATCATACCTAGTAAGTGGTAGAGTCACAGTATTTTTGCAGTTCTATTCTAGTTCTGTGGGTAGTTTCTTTTGCCTTAAATCCAAGAATTTGGTGAAGAATGGGTGAAGCTGTGAAATAGAAGACAGTGTGAATATTTATTGAATGAATGCACTAATGTAATTGAATAATGGTAAAGAACTAGACATTTGTTTTTTATAATCGTGTATTGTAAAGAAATGGCTTGGCATGGGGTTATTAAATACATCTGGGAAAGAGTAGGGAATTTGGTGTGGTTAGAAGAGAGCAAGGACATAAAATATTCAAATCACTCTGAGAGGGGAAAGCAAGAAGTAAAAATGATAGGTATGAGATAGGGATATAATTTCATAGTGGCCACGGATAAACCTAGAAGTTTTGAAAATGCCTAGACAGCTTCATTATAGTAAACACGTAAAGAACATCCATATTCTTTCAGATTTTATTTCCTCCAATGTTAGAATGCCAGTAGAGCAAATTTGTCTACCTTCCTTGTCTTTCTTTCCAGGATCTTGGGGTTAGAAACTGATGATGAAAGGAGTCCCTGCCTATTCTGTGCAGTTTTTGTCTGTAGAACAACGAAGGGAAAAATAGCAAACCTTAGACCTTTGTCAGCGATTCATTCACTTTAAGCTGTTGGTAATTCTTTTTATGCAGTTGTCCTTTGCCTTCCCAGTTCCTCTAATCTGGCCTAAAGTGATCAACGGGATCAAAATCAAACCGTGAACCCTAAAAAGAACAAAACTAGGAAATGCCTTTTAAGACTAGCCATTATATTTTAAAATTTGCATCTGCATTTGTAACAGAGTGGCACTGCATTGAAACGGTTTTAAAATGGTTTGCTAAGCTGTGATAGTTATGATCATGTGTTTGGGTAATACAGTATTTTAGAGTGAAGTGTGGTTGTTAAATAAGTGGTCATAGTTCTTATTTTTTAGCCTTGGAACAAAAATTATATTTCCAGGATTCTGAATTTCACATATGGTTTTCATTAGACTAACGTTTGTCTTCGTTCTTCCTGAAATTGATTTTGTGAGGGAGTGAAAAACAATACAGTGATGTTATTGTCATAGATTATGGTACCTGTGCAGATAAGGTCTTCATTTTAATCAACCCCCTTTTGTGAGAGGGGTACATTTTACCATATTTGCCATGCTTTGTTCTAAGCATTTTTCAAGATAACATACCCTATATTGAAAGGAGACAGGCATATAAAATAAGTATCCACAGTGGTGGTAGAGCTTAGGTGGGATGTAGGTGATCTAAAATTTAGCTAGAGGTTACAGCATATCCAAAGTCATGAGGGTGTGGGAGGTTTGAGGAACTGAAAACATATTTGTGAAGTAACACCCTAGAGATAGAAAGTAATGGTGTTTGCTGATTGGTTAAGCTGTAGGAGATGAAGGAGGAGGAGGAGCCATATTTCTAGCTTGAGTGACTGGAGGATGGAGCCATACGCAGAGGGAGAGAATATAAGGAGAGGAACAAGTTTGGGGTGGGAGATGAATTAAGTTTATATATAGTAAGTTTGAAATGCTTTGGGGACATCTAGGGAGAGAGTGATGTCCAGTTGGCTTCAGGTAACTGAAAGTACTATTTTAAACAAATTTTAAAAAAATAGGCAAGAAGTTGCTATTTTTTTATCCCATTGTCCTTAGTGGAAGGAATTTCATCAGGCTCATTGCCTCGTTTGAAAAATGGCTACTGCTTCAGGAGGCATTCTGTTAAATAATAAAGCAGAAGGAAATGCTGCATCTGTTGTTTATTTTCAGGAAAGCAATCGGTTCCCTAGCCTCTTCCCTTGCCTTGATGGCTGCCCTCCCCAACCCCTGTTTTTTAACTTCTTAATACACATAGCATTTCAAGAACTAGTTAGTTGTATGAAATACTCTAGGTCAAAAGTATTTGGAAGCTGGGTAGGTGTGGGTGGCAAAAAAGTTGTATTTATTGGTGGGTGGACTTACACTGTCCCATGGTGGGGGTACCTGAGGTCCGTACTGTACTTGACTCCATCCTACCTGCAGCAATAAGAATTTGGATATAGATCTCTTCCTCCTAAGTAAAGTGATACTTTCATTACAAATTATTTGTCGTGTTGGAGTAAGAAAACTCTTTTTGGAAACAAAGGTTTTGAAAATGGACTCAGGACACCTAGAGGAGGAGAGTGATAAGAGTTTAACCCCTCATCTGATGTCCCTTATTCTTCCGCTTATTAGTGTCGATCTTGGTCTAATAACTTCTTTGAGCCCCAGTTAGCTTGTTTCTGAAACAGAGATAGTGATACCTACTGTACAAGTTGGTTATGAGATTTAAATGATACTGAGTGCATAAGCAGTGCAGAGTTCAGTATTCATTTTGTTACTTCTGGTAAGAAATATTGAACCTCTGGGCCTCAATTTCTTTATAAACTAGACTGCTTTACTTTCTTTAACCTTCATATCATCAAAAATAAATGCTCTATGCTATTTATAAGATACTTTTAACTTTAATTTTTTTGGCTGCACCATGAAGCTTATGGGATCTTAGTTTCCTGTCCTGGCCTGTGGTAGTGAAAGTGCCGAGTCCTAACTACTTGTCCTCCAGGGAATTCCCTATAAGGTATTTTTTTAGTTAGTTTGGTTTTATGTCTGTGTTGCCTTTATTTTTCAGAAATCAGAGAGGCTGTTTTTTTTCTTTTTTTGTGAGCCTAATTCTTACTTTTTAAAAGACATCAAAGGATTTCACAGTTCAACCCAGTCATTGCTTATATAGGAGCTGAATTAGTCCCATAGAAGCTTTAAGTTACAGGCCCAAGACCACTGACATCCTAGAGGCAGAGTAGGGATAAGGACCCAGGTGTGTTGTGAGGAAAGGATTCACCGAACCTTCCTCTTTCTGTGGATAAATGACCTTGGTTTAATTTTTAGCTGTGTTTCATGTGACATATAAAGGTGGCATGTCAGCAATATTACCAGCCAGTGTGGAGCATGGCAAAATGGTCCCTGACTTGTGAGTTGCATCTGGAGTGGGAGTGAATACCTGGTAGGAGGATGTGGTACATTCTTCTAACTGAGCATGTCCCTTGATGGGTTGGGTCCCCTGGAAGCTATACCTATGAGACTCTTAAAAGATGGTATTGGTTCCTCTGTGGAGCTTAAGGTTTCCAAGCCAGGGTGGCTTCCACACCCCTCTATGAATTCTTGCACTCTTTTACCTGAGCAGTCACGTGGTGGTGGTAGGAGGGAGAAGTGCAAAGACAGCAGCTCCTGATTGCCTGTTCTGCTGTCTGATACCCTGATAGGCTTTCCTGTCCTACAGCCTGCTGAGTGAACAGGTTACAGCTGTGGCCGGCTCCTCAGGGTAGTTCTTTTCATCTGATTGGTTAGCCTTGACTTGAGATCAAGAGGCTGTGAACAGTCACAACAGATTTTCATCCTCTTTGATTTTCCTCAAAATATTCTTTAAACAATATCTGGTTTATTTCCCTTCTTACGAGGAAGAGGTAAGATCTTGTTGCCACTCCACAAATCTTACCAGCACTGCCATCCCCGTCGCTGGAATCTAGAATTACATTTTAGGTATGGTAGTGGGTACAAGCTATAGAGATACTCTTATTTTTTCCAGGATTTTGCAGTTGAAGTTATTGTTGTTTTACTAAAGAGTATGGAACACAGTGGGAGGAGGGTGAACAAGACCAGAGACCCTTAAGCATTTGAGGACACCTTGGTTTACATCCACAGTTGTGTTTAGTTCTTTTTCCCTAGTTAAGTATTTTAAGGTGATGCTGGGTAGGTAAGTGTATGAAGTACTAGGCACAATATAAGCATTTGGTGGATATTAAAAAATTGAGTCTTCTTTCTAAACTGTAGTAGGACTTAAGTGACCAGGCATTCCGTTTCAGTGACATTTTTCTGTTTTCAGTATCCTGTGCCTTGAATAAGTTTGAAGCTCTTTGATGTTAACTTTGTAAGAATGCCTGTATGAAAAATAATTTGACTGAACAGACTCTGGGCAGCAGTTACAAAGGTTCTCTTATTTAGCGTGTCTTTTCTATTGCATTTGATAACTTTTATGATGGCCTCCATAATATTATAATGCTAAGTATTTAAATAAACCTGTCACTTATAATGCCTAGTATCTATCCTAGGAATTACAGCTTCATGATACATAGTAGATGTAGGTAAGAACAGACATTTCAGAGAAAAAATTAGAGTAATTGAAATATAAATGACCTATTTTGTGAATATGGAGGTTCTGTTTCCAGCACTAAGCTGACAGACAGCATCAAGATAAGGCACATCTTCGTACATGATTGCCTGAATACAAAACATAGAACGTACAATAGCTTCCTGAGGATCTCACCACCTCTGGATTGAAATACAAACCAGTTCTGACCATCCTACTGCTACTGCAGTGTGGGCACCAGCTCCTCCTTCCCCCAGAAAACTCCTAATTCTCTTCACCCTATTTGGACTTTTTCATTTTTTAAAAAATGTGTTTTGTGTTTTCTTGTTGTTTGCTTTTTGTTTTTTATTTATTTTATATACTTTTTAATTTGTTTTTTGCTGCGCCATGGCATGCCGGATCTTAGTTCCCCTACCAGGGATGGAACCCGTGCCCCCTGCAGTGGGAGCGTAGATTCCTAACCTCTGGACCACCAGGGAATTCCCTTTTTCATTTTTCATGGCATTTATCACCTTTTACATAACAATTTTAAATTCTGCTGGAATTTGAACTTTGTGAGGGCAAGGATCTTTATTTACTGATGTATTATAGTAATTTTGTTCCATTGTTAATATTATGGATGTCTAGTATAGATGTTAATGTCAACAATATCTGGTAGAGATGTTAATAAAACTTTTCTTCCCCTTCTTTCTCCCCTCCCCCTCTCTTTTCCATTCTCTCCACAGTTCTGTTGTCTATTGCAGGATACATCGTAGAGTCAGCTTAGAAAAAAACAACAAAAAACCCCCTCAAAACCTACTGTTTAACTTGGTTTAGAGATAAACAGGGGTTTTAAATTACATTGCATCCTGGTCTTCTGAAGGAGAATCTGGCTTTCTTCTCAGTTTGCCTTTTCTTGAGTAACTAGCTGATGTATCTCTAATGGAGAGAGTTCATTTATAGCATGTGGATCCTTTGCTGTTGATGGAATTTTAGTTGCTTTGATATTAGAGAAGTGGGAGAAGATAAGAAAATTGACATTTTGTTTTAAATATAATTCTGTCAATAGATAATTTTGTGAACTTGTTTTTAAAAAATAATTACAAATACACAATTTACTTGTTTCTTTCCCAGATTTATCTGTGAATTATATTATGATTTAGGAGTGTTAGAAAATGTGAAAACATCTTGTGCAGTAACAGTTTAGTTCACATTATAGAAGTGATTTTTGGTGTCCAGTTATCACTAACCGTGTCAAAAAAGTAAAATACAAGATCATTTTCTCTTAATTAAAAATATGCAGAATAATTCTGCTTACTCACTACTTGGTGAACATTAGCTAGTATTGGCAAAACTTATGGCCAACATTTTTTCTTGCTTCCATTTGCTCTGGCCAAGAGAGTTCATTTCCAGGACCACTTTGATATTTCTGTGCCTTCATTGTTCTCTTTCTTTGTTGTTGTTGTTGTTTTAAATATTTCCCATTGCTATTTTTATCTCATGGTAAGTCCTAAAGTTTTTTTATTTAGAACCTAAATTTTTAATCTTTCAGTACTATTCTTAACCCTTGTTTTTTTACACTCTACAAGCAGTTATAAGTAGCTGATATTTATTAGTATTATTTCTGTGTGAAAACATCTTTAGAGATTTAATAGGATGGGTCCTCTCTCGTTTTTAAATCATAGTTGTTGTTTTTTTCTTGCAGTAACCCAAACTGTATGTTCATACTTGCTGTGAAGCTCTTTAGTGCTCACACAGTCTCAGCAGAGTGTAGTCTTGTAGAATAGCCTCATTCTGCAGATGAGGACGCTGAGGACTTGCTCATGGTTGTAAGGGTGTGACGTGAAGGACTTGTGTTTTTAAGCAGCAAGAGTAGAAATCTTTCGTTCTTTCCATTCTGCCTCCACTGCCCTTTAAGTCTGAAGATGGCAGAGAAATCACTAGAGTTTTAATACTCTTCCTTTCTGATTGAACTTCATTATTATGTATAGTGCCATATAAGATAATATGTTTGAATGCATTGGAAAATTACCTTCCCATAGAATGGTTACATAGTTTTAGTGGAGAATGCTTGAGTAATTTATTTTTGCTTGGTCTGTTTACTTTATTTGATTAAAAAAAATTTTTTTTTAAATTCTGTTTAACCTAAAAGTGTTATGCTCTGTCCTCGATCAGTAGAATTTTGGATGGTCTTGGGCATTACTTCAGGGGCAAAAAGTGTTGCCTGTAGCCCTTTTTTTGTATGTGTGTTTTGAATAGTTTTTGTGTAAACAGAAATACCCATTCATTTCTATATTGCCTGTGACTGCTTTGCACTATAATAGCAGAGTTGAGTGGTTGTGAGAGACTTGTGTGGTCCGCAAAACCAAAAATATTTACTTTCTGGCCATATGTCAACCTCTGTACCATTGCATGACAGTGAGTGGAAAGTCAGGTGGAACCTTTGTAGTATTCATATAGTCTCCGTTGGTGCTTTATTGTAATTTGGGTGGTGGGCAGGGAGAGGAGTAGTGTTTTGTATTGAAGTAAATAAATTGAATTACCTAAGAAAGGTGGTCTTCTGTCTTTTCATGACCCCCTTGGAGAGAGTGAGTGTGAAAAGTGTATATGTGTGTCCCTATTCCTGTGTTTGTGTGTCCTGAGCGGATCAGGCAGACAACACAGTGTATTTGCTGGTTTAAATGTTTCATTTTAAATTTGGTGAAATTGAAAGCAGTTTGGCAGGCCAACATCAGATGGGAATTAGGCATATTTTAGAATTATGAGTATGTAATTTATTTTATAATATACTCAGAATGAATTATGTTAAAAGACAGCCCTGATTTCTTAAAGTGGTGTATTTCTGACTGCCATTCTGATAGAAACATGGTAGTTAAATGAGCAATTTGTTTTAACTTACTGAAGGCAAAACACTTGTTGGTACTGTCTAGATTATACCTTAAGCTATATGTAAGGAAATACTCTTAAGACACAGAAGAGTGACTCTTCTGAATCTGAGTAGAGATAGAAATGTAATATTTTAAAATTCTGAACCTAACATCTAATTTAATGTAAATATATTTCTTCTTTTTGTGTCTAGAGTACTTCAGAATGACAGTTTCATTTCAGTAATTATCTGCTGGCATGTTCTTAATTTTTTAAAGAAGTTAAGAAGCATATTCCTTTCTATTACAAACTGAAAGTTGAAGACTTAGTTTGAAGAGGCTCTGCTTCAGTGTGTGTTCATTGTCACTCCGTGTGGTCACACTGGTTAAGATAACTGTCATGTTCATGCACACTGCAAATCTGTTGTAATTTAAGACTTTTATCCATCATTACTCTTTTTTGTGTGTGCGTATAGTAATGCTCTTATATCAGCTCACAGAAGACAAAGCTGGACTCTACAGTCATATAGCACACAGCATAGCAGAATATGAATGGGCAGTTGGTGTCCTGTACAGAAGTTCGCAGCCGAGGGGACAAGTGGGTGCTGACATTCAGGCCACACTGTCAGCCAAGCCATTTCCCTGTTATTGGGACTGTGTCTTCTCAGAGGAAAGGCCTCTTTACTTATATGTATTATTTTTAAATGATTTGAATTCTGTGCCAGGCACTGTTTAGCATTTTATAAATATTAAGCTTTTCTGTTCTCATAACAGTTTATTTTACAGATGAGGAAACTGAGGCACTGAGAGGTTAAGTACCTTGGCTTAGATCATCTAGCTGTAATTTCAGAGCTGTGTGATTCCACAGTTCAGGCTCTAAACTCTCTGTACTGTAATATGCCTTCTCTCTTTTTCTAATTTGTCCTGTTGGTGTCTAATTTGCGCAAAGGTGCTGCAGAGGTTATTGGTGGCCCTGATAGCATACTTGAATGAGTTGGAAGGAATTGGACAGGGCACACATACAACCCTGTATCATATCCCACTGTAATAACTTCCTTGCTGAGTGAGAATCCAGGTTTTGTTTAAAAATTTCCATTGATTTGTAGAACAGATTTTCATTAGAGTGAGAAGAAAATATATCTTTCTATAACCTCTGTCTAGTACTTAGCATTTTGTGACACAAAGCTGAGTCTCATTTGGTCTTTCTGTGTCTTTTTATCTAAATGTACGTATCGGCAGTGTTCCTTTTTTGCCTTGTTAAAAGATAATTCCTGTTTTATGGTCTGTCTGGCTCTCTTTCTGTTTGAGATGTCCTCATTATTATTGTCCTTCCTTTCCTAATTCATTTTTAGGGAGAAGGATTGAGTTTATCATTTATCTTTTGTTTCTTTTGTTAATCTTAAAATCAAATTAATAAAACTTTTACTCAATGTAGTATGTTTCCCACTCTAGTTCTGAGAATGAGAGGACTCACTCTGCAATGCTAATGTTATTGAAAGAAGTGATCCCTCTGTGCTTTCCCCCTCCCACCCCCAGCCCCATAGATTAATAATTAGACTCTGACTAGTAAAACTCCCCATCCTGCCCTTTCCTGCCACATAGTCCAGTGGTTCTCAACCCCACTGGAATCATCTGTGGGAGCTTTTAAATTCAACGGATGTGCAGATTCTACCTTAGATCAACTAAATCCAAGTGAAGGACCCACTATGTCACAGGTTAGAATCTGGAAAGGTATTTCTGTAGGACAGAGTTAATCAAAGACCCAACATCCCTGACAAAGCTGTTCTCGTTTCTTCTGGGAATGGATTGTTCAGCAGAATTTTTGTGTTGTCTTAGCCTAATTAACTATTCAAATTTTTTGGTATCTTGAATCAATTATTCAACCCTTGGGAAGAGTAAATAATCTAATAAGATTTGGAATTATGTCAATTTTTTCTTCTAACTTGTTAAGTGCCAAGGTACCTACCTGTGTGGTCTTAGGCAAATTTGGAATACGGAAAGTTGAGGTTTTTTTTTTCAGTCCCCTTGTTTCTTAGATCCTTATGCTATTTCTATTGCCTCCCTTTACCTTTTACTTGTTTCTTCCTCCCAACTACTTAAAAAAAAAAAAAAAAGATTTAGTTCCTATCAGCTTTGCCTTAAGAAGAAAACAATGTCAGATCTGTCATATTTCTAAGGCATCTTAAGTTATAAGTTGCACCATTAATTTAGTAACAGTTTTTTTGGGGGGAGGAGGAAAAAAGAAATTAGTTACAGTTACACAATGTTCTCACCTTTTAAAAAAGTAAATGATAATATTGTATTTATTCATACATCTAAAAATTTTTTTTAATTGGAGTATAGTTGCTTTACAGTGTTGTGTTAGTTTCTGCTGTACAACAAAGTGAATCAGCTATATGTATACATATACCCCCTCTCTCTTGAACCTCCCCCCCGCCCCACCATCCTCACCCATCTAGGTCATCACAGAGTACCTAGCTGAGCTCCCTGTGCTATACAGCACGTTCCCACTAGCTGTCTGTTTTACACGTGGTGGTGTATATATGTCAATCCTAATCTCCCAATTTGTCCCACCTTCCCCTTCCCCCACTGTGTCAACATGTCTGTTCTCTACATTTGCGTGTCTATTCTTGCCCTGCTAATAGGTTCATCTGTACCATTTTTCTAGATTCCACATGTATGTGTTAATATACGATATTTGTTTTTCTCTTTCTGACTTCGCTCTGTATGACAGACTCTAGGTCCATCCACATATCTACAAATGATCCAATTTCATTCCTTTTTATGGCTGAGTAATATTCCATTTCATACATTTTTATATCACCTTTCTAGCATCACAACTTAAGTTTGAGTCTGAGCCTTTTCTCATATTCAAGTTCTCTACCATTGAAAGTTACTGAACTGGAAGCATTTGATGGGTGGATGTTAGTGCCTAAAAATAAATTTTACTTTTAATAACACTTGAAACTGCCCAAACCAACCTTTAATTTAAAAATCTCTGTGGCTTTGTATGAGAGAGTTTATTGTTGTTATTGTTTTTAATTGCATTGCTTACTTCCTGACAGGCAAAGTTTGGGGTTCTTGATAGTTTTTTGTCTTTTTCTGCACAATAGTGTTTTTTTGGTATAAATTTAATATAAAATTCAACCCCATGTGATACTACCAGTGAAACTAACTCAACTGAAATAATAATTGGATGACTAGACACCAGTGCATGTTTAAATTTTTCTTTGTGTGGGTTTGTGGTCTTGTGTATTTTTTAGTTTTAGAAGATTTGGGATCATAATATACAACTTTTAAATTCGTTGTCTCTAAATCACTTAAATAACAAAGCGAAGTGAAAATCAGAGTCAGTGATGGCAGAGTTGTGTTTGACCTGACTGTTCAGCCTCTGAGCCTGATCTCAGGGTCAGTTTTCTTAAGATAACCCTCTGTCCTAGCTCCTTCCCCCTTTTCACTCACCTCATCTTTTGGCTGCCCAGAATATTATCTGTGTATATGATTCCGTGGGAAATGAGAATAGGGTGAGGAGAGTGCGGGATGTAATGCTTTAGAGCTTTGATGAACGTGTAGTATGTTACTTGAGATTGCCATGTTGTAGAAGGCAACTAACAAAGTCATTCTGTGTGAAATGGATCAGTGGAATTGAGAAGATTCATTTGAAACTTTGATTTACAAATATATTCCTTATAAAAAAGTTCCAGTTGGAGGTAATCACCATTTATTTATTGTGCTTTGAATCTTGTGCTAAGCAATTTAATTTGAACCTTATCAGTGACTTTTCTTTTGCCCAAAAGTTCACTTAACAAAAACCTTTCTAAGCGGGTTAATTATGATAGCGTTGTTATGTTTTTCTCTTAATTCTTGAGATGATTTCTCCCAATTCTCCAAATTTAAAAAATTCATTTGTAACTTCTGTTCCTTAGGGATACCAGGTACACATTCTTGACTTTGTTACCGACCACTAGGTTCTAGATTAGATTATATCACTACTATAAATTATAAGCAAATATTTTTTTGTTTGTACTTTTTTCTAGGGAAGGGGCTCATAATCCATTAGCTTTTTTTTTTCTCTTGCATTTTATTTTATTTTTTTATACAGCAGGTTCTTATTAGGTATCTATTTTATACATATTAATGTATACCCGTCAATCCCAATCTCCCAATTCATCCCACCAACACCACCCCCCACCCGCTTTCCCCCCTTGGTGTCCATTCTCTACATCTGTGTGTCTATTTCTGCCTTGCAAACTGGTTTGTCTGTACCATTTTTCTAGATTCCACATACATGTGTTAATATACAATATTTGTTTTTCTCTTTGTGACTTAATTCACTCTGTATGACAGTCTCTAGGTCCATCCACGTCTCTACAGATGACCCAATTTAGTTCCTTTTTATGGCTGAGTAATATTCCATTGTATATATGTACCACATCTTCTTTATCCATTCGTCTGTCGATGGACATTTAGGTTGCTTCCATGACCTGGCTATTGTGAATAGTGCTGCATTGAACATTGGGGTGCATGTGTCTTTTTGAATTATGGTTTTCTCTGGGTATATGCCCAGTAGTAGGATTTATGGGTCCAAGGGTGATTCTATTTTTAATTTTTTAAGGAACCTCCATACTGTTCTCCATAGTGGCTGTATCAATTTACATTCCCACCAACAGGGCAAGAGAGTTCCTTTTCTCCCATACCCTCTCCAGCATCTGCTGTTTGTAGATTTTCTGATGACGCCCATTCTAACTGGTGTGAGGTGATACCTCATTGTAGTTTTGATTTGCATTCCTCTAATAATTAGTGATGTTGAGCATCTTTTCATGTGCCTCTTGGCTATCTGTATGTCTTCTTTGGAGAAATGTCTGTTTAGGTCTTCTGCCCTTTTTTTTTTTTTTTTTGCAGTATACGGGCCTCTCAGTGCTGCGGCCTCTCCCGTTGCGGAGCACAGGCTCTGGACATGCAGGCCCAGCAGCCACGGCCCACAGGCCCAGCCGCTCCGCGGCATGTGGGATCCTCCCGGACCAGGGCACGAACCTGCATCCCCTGCATCGGCAGGCCAGACTCTCAACCACTGTGCCACCAGGGAAGCCCCCTTCTGCCCATTTTTTGATTGGGTTGTTTGTTTTTTTAATATTGAGCTGCATGAGCTGTTTATATATTTTGGAGATTAATCCTTTGTCCATTGATTCGTTTGCAAACATTTTCTCCCATTCTGAGGGTTGTCTTTTCATCTTGTTTATAGTTTCCTTTGCTGTGCAAAAGCTTTGAAGTTTCGTTAGGTCCCATTTGTTTATTTTTGTTTTTATTTCCATTACTCTAGGAGGTGGGTCAAGAAAGATCTTGCTGTGATTTACGTCCAAGAGTGTTCTTCCTGTGTTTTCCTCTAAGAGTTTTATAGTGTCAGGTCTTACGTTTAGATCTTTAATCCATTTTGAGTTTATTTTTGTGCATCGTGTGAGGGAGTGTTATAATTTCATTCTTTTACATGTAGCTGTCCAGTTTTCCCAGCACCACTTATTGAAGAGACTGTCTTTTCTCCATTGTATATCATTGCCTCCTTTGTCATAGATTAGTTGACTATAGGTGCATGGGATTATCTCTGGGCTTTCTGTCTTTTCCATTGATCTGTATTTCTGTTCTTGTGTGAGTACCATATTGTCTTGATTACTGTAGCTTTGTAGTGTAGTCTGAAGTCAGGGCGTCTGATTCCTCCAGCTCTGCTTTTTTCCCCTTAGGATTGTTTTGGCTGTTTGGGGTCTTTTGTGTCTCCATACAAATTTTAAGATTTTTTGTTCTGAGTCTGTAAAAAAATGCCATTGATACTTTGATAGGGATTGCATTGAATCTGTAGATTGCTTTGGGTAGTATAGTCATTTTCACAATATTGATTCTTCCAGTCCAATCCATTAGCTTTTAAAAGAGATCTGTAAATCAAGTAAATTTGCCTTTGGAGACTGCAGGGTAGTATGTTTGAAGATCAGTCAAAATATACTGTTGTGCTGTTTTATAGGATTTTTGCATCTTAAAAAAATCCTAATTATGTATAGGTGGTAGATTTAAGAAGATGTCTGCTGAGATAGCAGTGTCAGTTTCTTTCCTGAAAGATTAATACTTCATTTATTTTAGATAAAATGTTCTGAAATACAGATTCTAAAAGCAAAGCGTTTTGTTTGGAGACAGAACTAAAGCCTACAAACATTTATTTCATCACAAGAAGTAAAGCACATAGGTTTAGTTTATGTAATACACCAAGTAGTTGTTTGCTGTACACATTTTATAATGTGACTTATCATAGAGGTTTTTTTTTTAATGGCAAAAGATCAACGTTTATTGGCCACTTTCTGGAAGTGATACTAAAATTATTGGTATAGCCAGGCTCTCCTAAGTATTTTAAAAAAACAAAACAAGATTCACTGTTGAGTTCCTCCTTATCATTGTGATTTATTTGTGTTGTAATTCAGTATCTACTGTGTTTTATTCTCGAATATGTATGTACCTATTCCCACACATTTAGATACTATATCATATTATCAATAAATGTATCTCAAGAACTGTGTATGCTCAGGGCACTGTTCTTCTGTGGTGGGACAGCAAGATGAGCAGATTAGCCCCTGGCCTGGGGAGGTCTGATAGGGGAGGCATGGTGAGAGAATAAGGCATTTCAGAGCTGTGGTTAAGAGAGACTGGTCTTTCTCTCTCAGTGGGTAAGTAATCAAGGGAGGAAGCTGATTTGGGCTGAACCTTGAAAGAGGAGGTGGACTGGATTTGTGGGCAGAGCCACAATAGAAGGACATTTCTGGCAGAGGAATGAGCAGTGTCATGGCAGCCTAAGAGTGCAGAGAACAGAGAGGGTGATAATGCTGCAGTGAGAGTACAGGAGGTTGAGCAAGTGAGATTATAAAGGCAGTTGTTAAGGATACACATGGTTTTGGTTTTTGGACAATTTGAATCACTTTAGTACAAATAGCTTTAATATATATTCTATTGGATTATCTTAAATCACCTTAGATTTTTATAATTCCTTTGTAGAATATATAATTTTATCTTTTAAAATTCAGATACTCATTTTATAAAGCTGAAGAATTGTGATGTATGCTTTAGAAATGCACTGCACAATGGCCAGGGCATAGGTAAATGGGTCGACTAGGAAAACATTAATACAGAAACCAAAATACAGCCCTGCATACGTTTTTTAAAGTTTCCTGGGAATTCCCTGGCGGTCCAGTGGTTAGGACTCCGCGTTTCCACTGCAGGGGGCATGGCTTCTATCCTTGGTTGGGGAACTAAGATCTGCAAGCCACATGGTATGGCGGGGGGGGGGGGAAACATTCTCAGTTTTTCAGATTTTATTGTATGTGCAAATGGGCAGACCTGTTGATACAGCATTTTCCACAGATTTATTCACCCTTCAGATCCTAGAATCAGATATTTAACCCCTTCAATATTTATTAAATCACCTTCGTGGCCTTTTCCCATAAGGAGCTGTAGTCTAATAGGAAATGCTGAACGAGTGAATGAATGAATGAGGAAAAGAAGGGAAGAGAAAATACGTTTAGAGAAAACTGAGATTAGAGACCTCTGTGAGAGTGATGAGAGAAGAACTCACCACAAAAAAGTAAGAGGAGAGAACCAGGGAGAGGAGGTAAAAGAAAGACTAGCAACTGGAATGATCTGATTTAATATTTCCCTAAGGCACATGTGTGTAAGTTTGTGTATGTTGTGTGTGTACACACAACAATAGTAGTGAAAACAAATATCCATTGAGGTACAGTGCACAGTTCATTTGAGATTTTAAAAATTAAATATAATTAATATTTAATATTGCGGTTAATTTGTACCCTCATTTGGCAGTGATGTCAGAGAGTCATGTATAACATGTGGTACATAATGGTATTCAAAAGAGTTGGGGGTTCCGTAGGGCAACAGTGGCACTCCCATTCATTCATTCCATTTCTGGGAATTGCCATGCATTTGAGCTTATTAATGTATGTTTGCTTGTGTTTGATGATACAGATTTGTGGATTATATTATCCAGTTTTAACCCAAACCCCACAAAACAGACTAATAATATAAACATTCCTGCAAAGAAACTGAATATAAGAAACACGAATAAGAATAGGAAACAAGAAAATGGTAGAGGTGTTACTTAAACTATTAGAATAAGCTTTTCATCTGCCATGATATAATTATTTTAGAAGATGGCTGAAAAAATTGGAGATTCTCAAGAAAGATATTTGACAGACAGGCATATGTTCACTATCAGTACTGATGAACCTTACTCTAAGACTAAATTGTGGCTTGAGATAGTAGTTAATAATGATATAAAATCATCATGATTAAGAAGACATTTAAAAGTTTAGGACCTAGAATGTTATAAACAAGATTGTATCACCGTAAATATGTAAATAATTTATCTTTATTTTTTACTTCGGTTTTGTGTGTTTTAAAATGTATGAAATTCAGTAGCATATGTTAATTATTTATAAATAATTAGAATGAATGTATGCCAAACTACATAGCTTAGAGCTCAAAAATTCATGAAGAGTTTATAGTAAAATAATGGATGTTCATAATAAATGACCCTGAGTTAGACAGAGCCTAGCAGTAATCTAGTTTTTATTTGAACTCAGTCATGATGTCTATAGGACATTTCCTCAATAGGTGCTAGAAAATACCTACTAACTAGCTCACAAATGTTTTGTGCCAGAAAGCCTTGGTGCTCACTTACCTGTCTTGAACCCCAAAAGGCTGGTGGAATATCGTATCTTGATATAGCTGTCTATAATTCCAGTTATAAGTGTGTGGTGTGTTTAATAAATATTATTTTAATTCCTAGGAATTAAAATAGGAATTATTTTAATTCCTATTATTTAATTCCTACAGCTCAACTGTGTGAAAGTTACATAGCAGCACTGAAGTTATTTAGTGTGGCCTTGGAGTTGGTAATGAGCACAAATGAGGGTTCCAGTCAATTAAAGATAAAATCAGAGAGGAGCAAATTTCAAGGGATTAAATTCTTTCTGTATTTATTCAGTGTATTTGCTTAGTTATCTTTTTAGTGTTACTGACTTAATTCACCTTTTTGGTGTACGAAGAAAAGCTCTTGCATTTCTTTGTTTGGCATCAGCTTGTACTCCTGCAGAAAAATGCACTCTACGCTTGCACACGGTGGGAGCAGCCCTGGTCAGTGTTCCGAGTCGCCACTCTGACAGCGTTGTGAAAAACCACTTGTATATTTGCAAAAAAGGTTCTTGGAAAATAATGTGCTGTGACTCAGCGATTGAGAAGACTGGGTAAACTCCGTAGAATATAAATTCTGAAGAGATAGGGTTTAATAAGTTTTGATTGAAATTGTTTCAAAACCAATTAGGTATTTCTCTTTATTGTATTAAACAATATACAGCATATAAGTTTATACCATTCTTTACAGCTCCTGATGGTAGATTATGAACCTGCTATACTAGGCCCTATTGCAGTAGTATTTGCATGAGTTGAGTTGAATGGGGGTGAGTGCCTCCTTTATGCAAATTCGTCTCTTTTGAGTCTCATTCTGTTCATTGTGTCAACCTTTTAGGAATGTTGTAAAGTTTCAGTGCCTGCCACATACTACACGCTCAAAAGTTGCTGCTGTTTATGACAGCAGTTGCTTAGGAGGAGAAAGATACTCACTGGTTGGGACCTTAAAGACATAAATAGTATTTCATACATGTAAAATTTGGTATGGGGAATCTTTTAAACTGGATTTGTTTTAAGACACACTGAATATTTTACTTTCCTTTTTCTTAGCATCAGCAACAGCAATTTGTGATTGGCAGTACCAGACATTCAGTTGTACATCCCCACATCAATGCACTGCCAATGGTAAGAATTCCTCCTACTCTTCTTGTCAGAGCTTGTTTTAATTTCTGTTTTTATTATTGTCTTATTTTTAAGAATCTGTTAAGAATTTTGAAAGTTTTTCACAGTTTGACAAAATACATGTGTTCTCAAACTGAAGAAATGTTTTTAAAAAAACGTAATTTTTAAGGTACTTAATGTTTGATTATTTGGTGTTTTTTTTAAAAAGGCAAAACCTCTAATTTGAAGATTTCTATTATCTTGGCTATGGTTATCAGAATGAAAAGTGTTACTATACAGTTAAGATCTTATATTTTAACATGTGGACTATATTTTGTGAATAAAATTTTCTCATTAAACTTAAGTTAGAGTGGCAGTGATGGCTCCTGTGTTTTTGTCCATCATCTTACTAAAA
Organism: Monodon monoceros; assembly: GCF_005190385.1. Lineage (NCBI taxonomy): Eukaryota > Metazoa > Chordata > Mammalia > Artiodactyla > Monodontidae > Monodon > Monodon monoceros. The sequence goes on from NW_021703767.1 coordinate 89,260,672, forward strand.
TAATCATATTGGATTTCTCCTAATATTTATAGTTAATGGGCAGTTAAATGGCTAAAATACTACCTGTCTTTAGTTAGTGGATAATTTTCAGGAGAACCATTCTTATTTATTTAACAAGGTCATTTAGAATCCTTTCTCTGTGGAATGAAAATGTCCACTATGTTATATAGCAGCAAGACCACTGGACTCTGTGGGAGTCGGGCGTTGCTCTCCGCTGCATGTGCCTTGGATGACTTTTGGCAAGTACTCTTGTAAAATTTGGTGATGGAATTGGACTGAATTTCTAATGTTTATTCTAGCTATAGGCTAAGTGATCTCATCACTGTTCATTAGAATTCAGAATGGTTTTTTACCTTACAAAAAGTAATTCCTTACATAAATGGTATGGCCCTGTATTTGGGGCATCAGTAAATAGCAGGAGAATGAGTTTTTATTTTTTGTGTGTTTTTTAAAGAATTAACTGCTTAACAACAGTGTTTTCTATAGTGCATTATCAAAAATTTTAATTATTTTTACTTAAATTTTTATTTTAAATATTAAATCAGGGAGCTATAGAAACTAAGGTTTATAGAATTTGGTGGGAAATTATAGATGCATCAGTCTGAAATAAAAAGTAGTAAAAATTAACTAGAACCAGGATGAGTGAGTGAGATGTGAAAGTTATCTGTGAAAATATTCCTAGGAAATGATTCATTTTAAAGATGAACTTGTCAGTATGTCAATAAGATTTCCTCTGCCTAAACTATCTTCTGAATTCTTATTGCTGAAAAGAAAACGACCTCTCCCCCTCTCCAGCCTCCTTTTCTTCTCCCTTCCTCCTTCCCCCCAGTAGTTAATGGGGAATGTTGGGGAAAATAAGGATTTTTGTTCTAGCTTTACCTAGCACGAAGGATGACACCGTTCTTCATTAATATATGAAAATACTTGCTGGGTTCTTTATGGTGCCTGGGTGACTCATTAACCATCATTAAATCTGCTGTTTCTTCTGGAGCACTACACTTCCTCACGTAAGCAGCTCATCTTAGGCATTTTGAGTATCTGGCTTTTTTGAAGTTCACGTTTGAAACCTGTGCATTTTTCTTGGTTGTTGGAGTCTTAGCTATTTGTGGCACGTTTCCCCTGAGAAGTGAGTTGCACAGGCCTGTTGGGTGTCTGAGAGCCAAGTGCCATGCCACTGGCTCTCTCTTCTAAGTGCCTGTCCTCAGCTGACTTTGTAATGTGCCACTCACATAGCCTGCGTGTCGTTTTGTTTTGTTTGGGGAGCAGCTTGTAGACTGTATTTTAAATCAGATTATCTCAAACACATTTGCCATCACAAATGTTTATGTTAGTGTTAATTCTGTGTACGTGTTAGCGTGAAAGATGAAGAAGGTCAAGATTACACAAATTTGCTTATAGTCTAGCTGTGGACATCAAAGCCATTTCTACACATTTGTAAGATGTGCCAGTAAGTTTATAGATACTCGGTTCAAAATGGTGGTTTTCCCATGAGCCTGAGCAATGTAGTAGTGTTCGGGGTTAAATCTGTGCTGTGTACTATCTCACGTGTTTTTCTCTGGAAATGCCATAAAGGAGTGCTTTGTGAAAAGTCACCTCTGCCACCCCCCACACCCACTTCAACTTTGTTTTTCATATAAGAACCATGAATATTCTTTTTTTTGCCTCACTCTTCATTTGCCTAAGTGCAAGTTATTTTAACTCTCATAGCACCTTAAGTCACCATGATTTACAGCTACTTTTCAGTATACATGTTTCATGCTACTTTCTGTAATTATCTTATTGCATTAATAGAACCCAGTGACCAGTAGGTGTATATTATCATTCAGTGTGAAAAATTTTAGATGTACACTAGAGAGAATGGCATGATGAACTCTCACCCAGCTGCAGCATCACCAGCTTTGTTTCCTGTAACCGCTTTGCTCCCATGTTGTTATGCCTCTTTCTTCCCCACCCCCATTTATTTTGGAGCCAATACATATGGCACATGATTACATTAAGAAATATTTCAGTGGGTATCGATGGAAGATGTGGGCTTTTTAAAAGTATATACTACAGTACCATTATCCCACTTTAAAAATTGACAGTAATTTTTTTTATTTGAAAAGGCATTTAAATATACTTTAAAAAATTATAGTAAAAAACACATAGTAAAATTTACCATGTTAACCATTTTTAAGTGTACAGTTAGCACACTTAAGTGTAGTGTTAACTATATTCACATTGTTGTACAACAGATCTCTAAAAATTTTTTATCTTGCAAAACTCTCTACTCTTTGAACATAATCTCCTATTTCTTCCTCTCCCCGGCCGTTGTCAACAATCATTTTACATTCTGTTTTCATGAGTTTGACGTCTTTAAGTATCTTATATAAGTGGAATTATACTGTATTTGTCTTTTGTGACTGGCTTATTTAACTTAGAGTAATGTTCTCTAGGTTTGTCTGTGTTGTATCTTATGACAGGATTTTCTGCTTTTTAAAAGGTGGAATTTTTGTACATATATATCATTTTCTTTATTCATCTATCAATGAACATTTGGGTTACTTCCAACTTTGGCTATGGTGACGAATGCTGCAGTGAACATGAAAGTGCAAATATCTCTTTAAGATCCTGCTTTCAATTCTTTTGGATAAATATCTAGAAGTGAGATTGCTGGGTCATATGATAATTCTAGTTTTAATTTTTTGAGGAAGCTCCATACGCTTTTCGAAAGTGGCTGCACCATTTTACATTCCCAACACTAATGCACAGGGTTCTGATTTCTCTACATTCTTGCCAGTACCTGTTATTTTCTGTGAGAGTTTTTGGCTGTTGTGAGGGTTGGTTTGTTTCATTTTGGGGTAGTGAGCACTCTAATAATGGGTGTGAGGTGATGACAGTAATTTCTTAATATCACCATATATCCTTTTAGTTTGAGCTTTTACAGATTGACAACAAAGTCCATACATTACATTTGGGTGCTACGTACAGCTTATGCTTTACCTCTTTATTATATTTTCCTTTTTATTTGTCTTGCAGGGTTTCCTCGTTCTGTATTTTGTTAATTGCATCCCTGTAGTAAAATGACTCTCTTTCCTTTGAATTTTTTAATTTAAAAGATTAATCTAATTCAGGTTTTTTTTTTTTTTTGCATTATTTTGGGGTGGGGGTAGGATGGCAGAATATTTTGTAGGTGGTACTAAGTAATTCCATGAAGAGGCATATAATATTTGCTTGTCTCTATTTGTGATATTAGGTGACCATTGACGATCATTGCCTAGATCATCTCTCATTATTTATTATCTGTAATATTTCTATAAAGAGAAACTTCCCTCATCAGATATTTGGTTACTCTGTGGCACAGTTTGCACTGGAAAGGCATACCAAATTCTTGATTCTTCCCTTTATTTACCAATTTTCTACATCTGTAACTCTATTTCTGTTTCGAAGATAAGTTTATTTTCCAATTTTCAAAGTGCTAAGTTGTTTCCTAGAATGCTGGGAAAAGTAGACCAAAGACTTTTTAAAAAGTGTCTCTGTGAGCTTGGGGATTTAAATATTTGATATGTTATTGCATTGTAGTTTTTATTCTTATGCTTAGGATACTCAGATTGTCTTGGCCAAAGGAGCCTTTTTAAATTGACTTCTGAATGTTTTTGACACAACTCTAGTAGTCTCTGCTAGCGTCCTTGCTTTTTGACATAACAAGATGTTCCTGAGCTCATCTTGCACATGTTCTTCCTTAGTCCCCAAATCAGCTGTGTCTCCAGAAAGTCCAGTTCCTTTTAGTGAAAGCAGTATGTAGAGCCACAGTCTAGTGCTAAGGGTCTTCATTGTTTCTGGATGTCTGGTATGTCTGTGATATATCTGATAAAAATGTTGGATTTTAATTTTTCAAACTTAAATTCTTTGATTTCAATATTTCCATCCTTTCTCATGCTGAAAAATCTTTTTCTAATGGTATTTACATAAACTTGTTTCTTTTGTATATTTATATTATGTATAATGTTGTATATATTTAACATATAAATGTATAAAACAATATATTATTTAAAGGTATAAAATACAGAATATGTAAGATGTAAATATGTAAAATAAATATGAAATTATTGTACATAATATAATTTGTATCTTTATAAATATATTTTTATATATTTAAACCAGTACCACCAATATGATTACTGAAAACTGCTTTTTCTTTGGCCCATGACCCACTGGGGGTTTACATTCACAGTATTTTGAAGTACTCAAAGTAAATCCACTTGTATGATTTTTCTACCAACTTAGTACAGAATCAGGTCCATTTGTTTCATTGTATTTTTAATTTTTAGGATTTTAAAATATTGATTTAATCTTATAATTTTATAGAAAACATTGATATTACTTCAAAGTGAAGTATGTACTTAGTTTCTTCTTCCCCTTATAGGTAACCAAGTTTAACTAGGTTGCTACTTTTAAAAATAAGCAAACCTATGTGTATATATATACACTGAACATTTTGGAGATCACCTTATAGTAGTGTATAGAGTTAGTCCTCATTCTTTTTAATAGCTGTGGAGTAGTCCATTACATAGATGTAGCTTAGCTGTTTCACGAATGGCAGTTTTAGGTATGAGCATAAATGTTCATGTAATTTTGAGGCAGTTTGCCAAATTCTTTTCTGTAGGTTTTATGCCATCTTATATTTTTTCCAGTAATGTATGAGGGTGTCTGTTTTCCCACTTGTTAACAGTGTATAGTCAGAACTTTTTGGATATATACATATTTAATCTGATAGTTGAGAAATGGTGTCTCAGTGTAGCTCTAATTTGCATCTTACGTGTTTTAGAACAATTTGTATGTTTTTTTTCTTTGAACTGTTCCAAAGATAGATTCTCATTTTCAAGAAATGTCTATCAACTTTGTTGACCAATCCTTTTAGGCCTCCTCTTTTCTCTTGTTCTAATTCTACAGTTATCCCACAGCTTCTAAAACTTAATTTGGTTTAACAACAAGATTTTCCTGCTAAGAATAGAACCTCGCTGACCAGTTGTTTTAGGTTTGATTTCCGTGGAATCAGACCCTCGATTATAACCATTTTATTTGAAGGCTGAACCCAGGAAGTTCCTGTGGGGAAATGAGAAAAGGAAGATAAGGAGGCCAGTACAAGATGCCTTTGAGTAAGTTAATATTTTAGGCAGTTGGGACTCACATCTTGTGGGGACCTCTGGGAGCCAGTATGTAGAACATGCCTCTCAGCTGTTCCACTCATGGGTCAAGAAAGTTGGGGTACTTTGTCCACCAACTCCATTCCTTATTGGTTGAGTTATGCTTTGGGAAGGGCAGGGCATCAGCTCCTTAGAACTTCCCCTCTGACCTAACTGTGGCCAGAGATGACCCTCAGGTGTTTGCAGTAAGAAGCTGCCTAGTTCCTAAGGAAAACTGAATGATCAGGGGTTATGGGCTGGACACTGCCAGCCTCTGTTGCATCGATGAATATTCTAGTCTACTGGCAACTATATTTCTCAGTGTAAATTAGTAAATCATTCTTCTCATTCATAAATTGCTCTAGTGTATTTTGTTAACATCTGTTCTCCTAGAACTTGATTATCCCAAGAGAACAGATAAAAGTAAATTATGGCTTGCCAGACTGAGGATAAGACCCCAGAGTTGTAACCCTACCAAGAGGTAACTCCCAGGAAGCAGTGTGGTGCGTATTGAGGAGCTAGTGATCTGTTCCCTTTTACTCTCCACTTCTCAAGCGTGTCATCTGTAAAATAATTTGTTTTGTTCACTGTAGAGAAGTTCATTGTCATTATTTATCATCTGTCTTTCACTGTCCTGTACTTTTGAAGTGGTATTACTAAATGTGAGGCGTAAATGGCACTGCCATATAGACAAGATTGTGTGAAGTATTTATTTTATTTTGGTTGAGAATTTATGCCTCTGGAGAACTAATTTTCAAGTCAATAGTAAGAGGGTTACATTGAAAAGCTCTCTTAGTCTTGGGGATTTTTTTTTTTTTTTTCCTTTTAATGGATGGAGCTGAAAATAGCTACAGGCTGAATTTCTTTCAGAGGGGTCTATGCCTTTGCTTATGTCTGAGCAAGTATACCTTTGAAAATGTATGGTTTATTTTCTATTAAAAACAAAACAAGTGATAAGCTGAAAAGAGCAGAGCACATGCACATTGGAGTTGTAGTTAACTGAATGCCTTCATCTTTACCATTGGATGTTTGTTGTGTGATGTGAGGCTGATACAACTGTCTAAAATGGAACCTGAGTGACTGTGGTTTCATTTGGAAGGCAAAGAAGGTGTGGATTCTTTCATGGATTTAATCCTTAAATTAAATGTGATAGTAGAACTTGTTATGGTGAGTTGATGTTGCTATTTAAAAATGGATCTTCATGCTTCAGATAACTTGGTGTCTGTTCTACAAGTTCTTAATATAGGTACCATGCAACCAGAAATAAAATGTACCTCTCTTTTTGTCTCAGGGAACCCAAAATAAAGTGAGCAAGGACTTCCACCTACATAGAGGGATGAATATTTAATGGAACAATGTTAAAACAAGAGGTGTCCTGTCATTGATTATTTTCTGGCTTTATTTTTTTAAGTTTTTGCAACTTCTCACACTGACCTCACCCTGTTAAATTCAGTCTTAATAGGGTCTGACATATTTAGGATTGAGCTGCCTTGTCTAATATTAGCAGTGTAGCCAAATTTGAAACTACAGGCCATATTTCATAGGTGTATTGAAGCCATTTGGGGTCGTCTTCTCCTTGCTTTCGTCAATCCATCCATCTTCCCAGGGGATAGTATTGCTTTTTAAAAAAATTTGAGTTTTAAGTTTTTGCTCCAAAGAAAAACTAACATACTGAAGTTGGTGTGTAAAAGACAGGAGTTTCCAAATTTAACTGTTTGTTCGCTTCTTCATGTTCTGTCCTTTTCTGTAAGCCAGTTAATTTCAGTCATATCTTTTGATTTTTCTCTTGGTTCTTTTTAACAGACTTCCTTCATAATGCCTATTTTTTCTCCTACGCTACGATTACTATTTCCTCCTGTAAGGAGGATCTTTTTTTAAAAAAATGCTAACGTTCTTATTTTTCTACATATATATATATATGTATATGTATATATATATTAAGGACCATCTTGATTTGACATTCATTTCCAGTCAGAGTTTAATGGAATCATTTTGAGTTCATTGTAATCTGATATTTTAAAAAAATGATTTAGAGCATAAGGGTTTATGAGTTTAGAACAGAGTACATAGAAACATATTAAATGTGTAGGAGACACCAAGAGACATTTTCATTAAAGTTTTTTGATATATGAAAAAGTAAATTAAAATCAGACAAAAAATGGAAAGATGAGTGAGTGTTCTGAGAGAGAGAGTAGATATCCTATTTAAATGTCTCTGTAACTCTGTGAGGCTGTTAATATTTCTGTTTTATAGATGAGGAGACCATCATTCTTGTTTATAATCACCTAGATAATAAATTGTAGAGTCTGAAGTCTGAATCAAGTCTGTTTCCACAGTTCTGTCCTCTCTTCTGAGAATGCGTATGTATTTCTGTTCTCATATGGAAATGATAGGAACTGTGACATGATGGAACTGGGGTGGGACTCTGGGTTCTTACAGAGATTGGTTATTGCCCTTTGTTTTACCTGAGGAACAATTAAGGAATGAAACTGTTGTAGAGTCCATTTTTAAAAGATTATATCCATGAAAAAAAAAACAGGGGTTTCAGCATTTGCAGATTTACTTAAGCCTTTTGTTATTTTCATTCAGAGGAGGGATTCAATATTTTGGCTGAAATATCAGAAGCTAAATAAGTCACAGCAAAGCATCTGAATTGAATATTGTGTACTTTTAAAACATATTTTGTGTATCCTTCACCAGTCTTCTTTTTTCTTTGTGGTACGTGGGCCTCTCACTGTTGTGGCCTCTCCCGTTGCGGAGCACAGGCTCCGGACGCGCGGGCCTAGCGGCCATGGCTCACGGGCCCAGCCGCTCCGCGGCACGTGGGATCCTCCCAGACCAGGGCACGAACCCATGTCCCCTGCATCGGCAGGCGGACTCTCAACCGCTGCGCCACCAGGGAGGCCCCTTTCACCAGTCTTTTAATTCATTTAATTGAGAAATGTATTTGTTTTATAAAGTCTTTTAATGTATTTCTTACATACTTTGCCCTCAGTTGTGGATAGGATAGAATGAACATTGGCTTTCATAAAAGTAAATATTCAATACTTGTTAATTCATTTATTTTGAAATATACATAAGCCATTTTTGTTTCTTTTACTGCAGTTCTACCCATGGTAGAGATGGAACTTTATTTCAAAACCAGGCTTCCTCTGATTTGTCCTCCTGCCTGTACCATGGCACATCTCATAACCATCAGTGGCATACAGTTTTTGTGTGTGTATATATAAGGCAGATAAGTCATCGAGACACCTTGGGCCTTGTTTGCCTTTGCCTCACTTTCCCCTCCCCTCCCACCCCACAGCTGCACCTGCACTTGCACTTGCACTGGGTAGTGTTGTGGCCACTCTAGGTGTAGCTGTTGAGCACTTGAAATAACGACTGGTTATAGCTCAGATGTACTGTAAATATAAAATGCATGCTGGATTTTGAAGACAGTTTTTTAAAAAAGTGAAATCTCAATCTTACACGGATTTCAAGAAATTATAATATTTGGATATATTGGATTAAATAAAAATACATTATTAGAATCAGTTGCCACCCGTTTCTTTTTAAGTTTTACATGTGGCTACTAGAAACTTAAAATTAAATCTGTGGTTTGCATTGTGGCTTGCATTGTACGTCTATTGACAGTGTTGTTCTATACCTTGCTGGTCATAGCTACCAGACCTAAAGATTCTCCTTGTCTGCCAGAAACAAGTAATTAGAGCGATAAAGAACTTAAGATCTGGGGAAACTGGACTGACCCTCAGAGTTCCTAAAATAGATCATGGGACTACATTACAAAGCTAAGTAGGTTGTCATTATTTATAAAATGAGAACCCAAGGCTTAGAAAAGTGATGCCAGATCACGTACTTTGTTACAGTAGAGCACCAGGACTTGAACCAGACCCCCTAATTTGTAGTCCAGCTTTCTTTTAAATTCTGTGTTAATACAAACTGTATAGAATTTGAATATTCTTCAAAGGTGAATCATGAGTGCTTTCACAGGACCTCAAGAGGAGACAGAATAATAAGGATTAAGGCATCTTGGCTTGAGATCTCTAGGGTTTTTTCCCCCACTATAGTTAAGAGTTAAAGGTACAAACTGTGAGGAAATTTTTCTTTTATTAAAATTAGATTTTTATTCTCATCTGTTTGTGTTAATCTCTTATTCAGGAAGATCAGTATTTGCTCTCCTTTGTCTACACTTATTTTCTTGTCAAATCACTTTTCCCCTAGATTTTTCAGTTATACAGTTTCCGTTTGGTTCTTTTTATACTTTCTACTTCTGATAAGTTCTGTCTTTACCATCATTTCAAGTGCCTACCTTTAGCCCATGGAGGATGGATAAAATGGCTGCCTTAACATCTTTGATATTTCTCACATCTAGATCATCTCAGGATTGGCATCTGTTATTGTCTTTTTCTTTGAGAATTAGATTTTCTTGATTCTTTGTATGTTGAGTAATTTTTTATTGTCTCCTCTCAGGAGATGATGATGATGACTTTTTGTCTGTTTGAAAACAGACACGTTCACTGGAAGTTCTGTTTGTGTCATGGACAGTGGTTCCACTGTGAGTTCAGTGTTCAAAGCCTTTGCTCCGCTGCTTTGGGGGTACTCCTCCCTTGCATCCCTCGGTGTTAGTGTGGGATGCTGACGGTGGCTCATATCTTCAGTTCTCAAAGCCTTTGCCTTTTTGAGTGTGTTCTGCATCCACATCCTGGGATGAACTTGGGACCTGGGTTGATGCGTATACACAATTACAGGATCCAGCTCCCAGAGGCCTCTTTTTCCTGGTTTAGTTTGTCTCTTTTGAATCAGGGGGACTGGCTCAATCAGGGTCTCGAGGGGAAAAAACATGGGAAAGGAGGTATGTCAATTACAGTCTTTGAATAAGTGTGTTCTTAAGAATAGTAGGGGGTTATAATTCCAAAAAATGGGGTAGTGACTCCTATAGGACAAATCCTCCCTCAAATAGTGACTGCAATCTCTGGACAACATGAGAAAAAAAAAAAAAAAGTGAGAGGATGCTGTAGAGCAAACAGAAACAAGAAGAAACTGGTCTGGAGTGGTATCTTAAAAGAAGGGAATGGCCTTGGGTGAGCTTCCCATTGCGATGGTGTTTTGTCAGAGGGCAGGCTCCTGTTGGCTGGTTTGCAGTCTTGCTGGCTTGAGGAGCCACACAGTTCAGAACTACCACAGCGGCTGCAGAGCAGTGGAGCCCAACAGGAGGAAGAGGGGGAAGCCTAAGGAAGGAAAAAACCACAGAGGTCGAGTACCGAATTCTGTGTATAAACTGTCAAATACGGGGGCTGACCCCTAACCTGGAAACAGTCCAGGTATCTATCAACAAGAGAATAGATACACAAGCTGTGCTGTATTTGTATCACAGAGTACTATTGATCAGTAGAAAGGAGCAAACTATTGGTACCTGAAGCAATTTTGACTAATCTCTGAAACATTATGCTGAATGAATGTAGCCTTACATAAAACAGGACATAATGTATGGTTCCGTTTATAAGATGTACTAAAAACAGGCAAATATCTATTGTGTATTGGGGTGGAGGGTGCAAAGCTAGTCAGTATTGGGGGGAAAAGTCATTGGCAGGGTTTAGAAATGGATGAATGGGTGCTGGGGACAGGGATTATGTAGGAAAAGATACGTGGGAGCTTTCTAGGGTGATGGTAGTATCCTATGTCCTGTTAGGGATTAGAGTTACTTGAGTTTACGCATTTGTCAAAACTCATTGAATGGTACACCTTGTAAGTATCCATTGTATTTTGTTTGCATGAAATTTTTACTTTGAGAAAAACCATACTAAATACTTTATTATAGTTAATGATAGGCAATAATGAAGTTATATATGGGGGAAGTTTACTGATATCTGTAACTTTTTTTGGAATGCTTAAAAAATTAAGATTAATAATTGTGGTAAAACAAGTAGAAGGAAGTGTTAATTTTAAAGTCTTGGTGATAGCTATGTGAATATTCTTTGTACAGTGCTTTCAGTTTTTCTGAATGTGTGAAATTTGCAAAATGAAACATTATATTGAATAAAAGATACTACTAGGCAGTATATCTCTAGTTTCCTGCTGTTAGTACGTTGTTTTTAGTGGCTTTCATAAAAATTGATATTTCTCTGAATTTCAAAAATAGGTTAAAGAGTTTATCATTGACAATTTTCTGCCTATGCACTAAGCTCTGAACTGTTTAGGATGTAGAAAGATATAGAAGTAGAAATAAACAACTAAAGTAGGAAGACAAACATCCACACAATAATTTGATTACTTCAGAGTGATATAGCAAAATCTCACTAAGATCATTTATGATACATAAATTCTGAGGGAATGGATACATAATTAGAGTGTGATCAGAGTTAAATGTAATTAGTGGGAGATGGAATCCCTGGGGTTGCTTATTTTGAACAAGTTTTGAAAATGCTATTAGAGGAAATTATTAGATTCCCTTTCCATTCTTTTAATTGGCCAATTGTGGTTTATAAAGTATGGTTTAGGACACATTTTTTACTGTGTTGTATTCATCCTTCAGAAGAGGAATGCTACATGATTTTTATGCTAAAATTGTTAGATTGAATGATGAGAATTTATTTTAAAAAATAATCTGTATTTTAGGAATATGGTAATTGTATGTTAATAAGCTGTTCTATTAAAAAGCAAATGATCATTGTTCCAGAATTTTGTAATTTTATAAAGTTTTGAGAGATAAGTATAGTGTTATTTAAAAAAAATTGACATAATATCCAGTATTAAGGATAACCATTCTAAAATACTGTTTTGTTTTTGTTTTTGTTTTTTTGCGGTACACGGGCCTCTCACTGTTGTGGCCTCTCCCGTTGCGGAGCACAGGCTCCGGACGCGCAGGCTCAGCGGCCATGGCTCACGGGCCCAGCCGCTCCGCGGCATGTGGGATCTTCCCGGACCGGGGCACGAACCCGCGTCCCCTGCATCGGCAGGTGGACTCTCAACCACTGCGCCACCAGGGAAGCCCAATACTATTTCATTTTTTATCCTAATTTATTCTTCAGAAAGCTATTCTGATAGACTGAATTTTTTAGATGTATATATCGGAATAAATTATAAGTGGATAAAGATGAGAGAAAACTGAAATATTAAACTATAAATTGTAATTATGAAATGTGAGATTTTTTTAGCCATTAATTTGATTATCTCAATTTCTTTTTATTGGCAGTTTTTTTCTTCCCCAAGCCTGATATGAGAACTTTGAACAAAACTAGGCAGTTATTAAATACATTTTAGAAAATAAAAAGTTATATGTAATTAATTGATGTTTAAATGGCTTGATAATTTCTAGTGAGCAGAAATTAGTCAGGTTTGGACTTATTTTTGGTCTTTTGTGTTTTTATTTTTCCAATTATATTGCAATAGTAAAAAGAACGACCATTTCTATTAAAACTTTCTCAAAGCAAATGTGCTGCAAAAAACCCCCAAACAAACGAAAAGCAAATGTGCTGCTGTTTTGTGTGCAGCATCTAGCCATTTATAACTGTTTCTAGAATTTTGTATTATTGATCTCTAAATGAGGCGTTTTGGTCTTTGGGAAAATTGTACTGTATGCTGACTTATGTAAGTGGTAGGAAGAATAACAAATGTGCTTATGTTCTACAAATTGAAATTTAGTGAGGAACAATCCAGTGGGCTTCTTGCCACATACCAGCTAGTTATTTAAACATCAAATTCTCCTTTAACTGCTAATCTTGGTACCAACGCTTTTCCAAAGGAGAATAATACTTGACCGAGTACAGTCAACCAGTCCTGAATTTTTGAGGAGCTGGTTTACATCTGCTTGATTTTGGCTAAAAACAATACTGCTTATAGTAATCATTAGTAATTGTATTTTTATTAGTAAATAAGCATAATGTTTAAGTGTCTCTGAAAAAGTCATTGGGGGAGGGGGAAGTGAGGTAGTTGGAGTAATTGCTGAAAACAGCTTAGGCTCAAAATAGCACCCTAAAGTATGCTTCACATATCATACTGATTTCTACTGTGTGCAGCTAAGTGTAAGGTTATTTTAATCAACTCATTAGGGCTGTGAATCAAAATGCCCAGATTAAAATCGAAAATATATTTCATGTGAGGGAAAATTTTGTTTCCCAGATTTTTTTGTCTCAGAGATACATGGATATCACAACTATTTTAAGACTAGCCAAGAACAAATTTCATTACCATCAAGACTGCTTTATTTTTGTCTTTGTTTCTACCAGCCAGAGAGAAATTTTATTAGTGATTCTGAATAACATATTAGGTATTATATTGCCAGGGTGAAATGTTCAAGTGAATAATTAATGGAATTATGTGTATGCCAATTTATTTTATAATCACTATGTAATTTGCATAAAGTAAGCTGTAAAAACAAGTTTTTTTCATTGACGGTTTCATTTTATCTTTAAATCCTTTAAAAGATATAGATTACATCCTTTAAAAGAGATTTTTGATAGTTCTTTTTTTTTTTTTTTTTTTTTTTTTGCGGTACGCGGGCCTCTCACTGTTGTGGCCTCTCCCGTTGCGGAGCCCAGGCTCCGGGCGTGCAGGCTCAGCGGCCATGGCTCACGGGCCCAGCCGCTCCGCAGCATGTGGGATCTTCCCGGGGCATGAACCCGTGTCCCCTGCATTGGCAGGGGGACTCTCAACCACTGCGCCACCAGGGAAGCCCTTGATAGATTCTTGATAGTAGAGATATGTTTTTGTAGAGATATGTTTATTGGTTCTCATATACCTAGAGTTTTAGAAGTCTGCCAGGTGAAAATCATAGCATTCACATAAATAAAAAAATAAAGTATAACATCAGCTGATCTATGAACTTAAAACTGAATTTATTAGACCCTGGATGATTAGCTAGGACCAGTCAGTTAATTACCTATATTTAGGAAATTGCAGTTAGGAAACCACAAGTTTTTGAGGCACCAGAGCCTTTCTATTATTTGTTACTTATAGAAGCTTGATTTCTTTCAGTATAGAAAACTTAAACAAAAGATACTCTTCTCTTTTTATATTTCTTTGTGTCACCAGTGGGAAAAAATGTCATTTATTTCAAATTACTTTGTTGTCAGAAGAAGCCAGGTTCTATTTTGAGAGCTAACCAGGAAAGAAATTATTATGCTTAGGGAAAATACTCTCATTAACAAAGAAGGATATCATAGCATAATTATTGTTTTATTGCAACTAAAAGTAATTGTTTAATTTAATCATTTTTTGTGTCATTTTACTCTTTGTTCAGTTACTTAATTGTGGAAAGTTATGAGGCATTTTATCACCTAAAGTAATTACTAGCCCAAAGGTGTTCCTGTAGTGTTTCCAAGATTTACTTGGGCAGTCTGGCTGCTGAATAGGTTTTTTGAGGTCATAATTTGGTCACTCACTGCTAATCTAGTTTAGATGATAATGTTACTTACTAAGGCTGGTATATTGTAAAAACCTTTCTGGTAGTGAAAAGTTATGAAATAATTGCTTTTTGCAGTTCAATATTCGTGAAAATTGTTTTCATCCCTGTTCCACCTGCTGTTTGCAGTGTTAACTTTACTGTTAACAAAAATCCTGCATTTTATTGCTTCTTCCTAAATTCATCTGTAGGATCCCTCAGTGTTAAAGCTAGAGGAGCCCTTTCAGATTATCTAATTCAGCACCCTCATTTTACAGATGAGGAAACTGAGGGCTTGGACTAGAACAGAGGTCTCCTGACTCAGTCCAGGACTCTTTCTATTACATCATGCTGCCTGATGTTTGTTTATGGAACTCGGCAACATCACGTACAGGGTGAGCTTTTTTTTTTTTTTCCCCCCCCCCAAATGAACACACAAAGGAATAGCTACTCATCAGCTGCTCTTCATCATTCTTAACTTTCCTTTTCACCCATACCTATTTTAATCCATAATATATAGTCCAATTACTCATGACTTTATTTTGCTGCTACTTCTTCTTGGCATTTGACCATTATTTATTATTTTTTATTTATTTATTTATTTATTTTTGCGGTACGTGGGCCTCTCATTGTTGTGGCCTCTCCCGTTGCGGAGTGCAGGCTCCGGATGCGCAGGCTCAGCGGCCATGGCTCACGGGCCCAGCCGCTCCACGGCATGTGGGATCTTCCCGGACCGGGGCACGAACCCGCGTCCCCTGCATCGGCAGGCGGACTCTCAACCACTGAGCCACCAGGGAAGCCCTTGACCATTATTTTTAAGAGCTAAACTCTTAGTAACAAGGTTTCTTATCAGTAACCACGGTAGCCTTACCAGGCACTATAGCAACAGTAGATTAAAATTCATAACAGGAACAATTTATGGAATCTTAGGTTTAGATTTAAGAAGTGAAATATAAGTAGGTAAGTACAAGAGTGTGTATGAGATCTAAGAGCAGATGTTGTACCAAATATGAAAGCAAAGAAGAGGACAGAATCAGAAGGTCAAATGCAGATGTGGTACCAAATATGAAAGCAATTTTTTGGTGAAATAACAAAATGCCAAGAAATATTAGCCAGCAGTGTGGCATGGTTGCAGTAAAATGCCTTGTCCTGTGAACTCATGGCTTTAAACACAATTGTGTTTTAGATTATTGAATTATTTTCTGTATTGATGCGCATATTGTCCCATTTTTGGCTAGTGAGAGCCTCTTCAGGTTGGTTCCTATGTCCTTTAGATAAGACCTTAGTTTTAGGTAGCTGTCTTGCTTTTTGGTTTGACAAGGTATTACAGGTTTGTATGGTTTTCAAAGGTAACTCAAGGACTTCTAAGTTCTTGTAATTAAGTTCAAGATTTATAAGTTTCTTTAGGACCAAAGTATCATTTCCACTCTTCCATTTTTATAAAAGTTTTTTATCAACACTGTCCATCATTAATTTTGCTTTTTATGGAATTAGGAAAAGACAAAATCTTTCAGCTTAGACAAAATTAACATGCTTCTCTTGTATATATTTTTTAAAATCTCTTGTTTCATGTCACTGAAATAACCATAACGTTAACCTCTAGAATTTTAGGGTAAACTAAAGCACTAGTGCTCAACTATGAATGCTGGATAAGTTTGTTGGATTGGTAGAATACTGCCATCATAGTCACACCTTAATCACTTAGACATATGTATTATATATATGTGTTACTGCAATTCTTTGACTGTTTAGCTATTTATCAGCCATTTTAAAGGGTCCCTACCCACCTGCCAGTTAACTAATTGTGTTTTGTGTTTCAGGTGAACTAAATCAGAGGTCCAGAAATACTACGTGCCAGTAGTTTTTCTGAAAATATATCTGTGGGGAGAACGATTGTAGGATGTTTTACATGAATTGTGCTTTGATTATATTTCTTACGCATGAGAGCTATATTTTATGACTTATGAAGATGTGTATATATATATATTTTATAGCTATTATGTGTTGAGTGCTAGAATATAAAGTACAGGCTGCCTTTTTTTTTCTTTTTTTTTTTTTTTTTTTTTTACGGTACGCGGGCCTCTCACTGTTGTGGCCTCTCCCATTGCGGAGCACAGGCTCCGGATGCGCAGGCTCAGTGGCCATGGCTCATGGGCCTAGCCGCTGCGCGGCATGTGGGATCTTCCTGGACTGGGGCTCGAACCCGTGTCCCCTGCATCGGCAGGCGGACTCCCAACCACTGCGCCCCCGGGAAGCCCCAGGCTGCCTTTTAAATGCTTTAATTTGGTAGTGACTAAAAAATCAAATATGCACAATAAAAGGTGATATAATAACAATGTTAACATGTAAATTATAAATTGGCTTTCCATGCACTCCTACCTACCTGTGAGGTTCGTAGATTAGATTTTATTTCTGTTTTTCAGAATGAGAAACTGGGGCTCAGGGAGGTTAAATGACTTGATTTAATGTCTTAATGTCAAAAACAGTAGCATTTGAAAGAAAATAGCAACATTCTGATTTCTAACCTAACAGTTGTTTTTTAACTACTGACCAGTTTTGAAAAGGGTTTTTTTTTTTTTTTTCCAAAGAAACAAAAAAACAAAAAACTATGCTTTGGGGTACAGGTGGAAAGGAGGAAGCATCTTTTTCAAGGTTGGCGTTTGAATAGGCTTCATAAGGAGATGACATTTGAAGAATAGAAAAATTTCACCACTTGTAGTTGGAACAAAGAGCTTAAAAAGCAGAAATGTGGGAATTGGGGGGATGTTAGAATGATACAAATATATTCACCTGAAGGTAGAGTACATTCAAGGAAGGTGCTGTACAGGTAGATGGATACTTTGAGACCATATGGAGAAGGAGAACTTAAATGCTTCGATAAAAAATTTAGAGTAAATGTGGAAGCTAATAGATACCGATGAATACATATGACATAATCAGGGTTATGTTTTATGCATAGATTTTAGAAGACAGTATGAAAAAGCCTAGGAGACATTGAAGTTATTGTAGTAATACAGGTGGTAGGTACTGCGGAAAGGAAGGCATGGTTGAAAGTGGCGTTGTATAGGTAAGAGAAGATGGAATCCAAAGGATTGCAGGTAAAAGCTGAGATAGAAAATTGAATCCAATATAATACTAAAATTTAAAGTGTTGGTGAATGATGGAATTAGTGATAGTTACAGGCCAGAGGAGAAACACGTTTGGGAGTATAGGGCATAAATTGCCGCTAATAATGCTGAGTGATGATATCTGAAGGGCCGTAGATATTTGCACATCAGTCAGCTGGAACTGGAATGTTTGGAATGGGAAAGATGAGGGGACGTGTTAGAGAGTGGTACGCAATGGAAGAGTTGGTGGTTTTGTAATTCTTCAGAGTGGATGAGATCCTTAGTTGGGGTAGTAGAGTGAAGATCAGAGGACTAAAAAAGAAGTCAGCTGTACACATGTAGGGCAGGAAGAAAAATCAGTAAAAGAGATAGAAGAGGACAGAATCAGAAAGTCAAATGCTGGAAGTTTAAAGATTTTTTATTTCAGTCTTCTCAAATGCTGGAAATGGCAAGGAGTGTGAAGTAATGAAAGAGTATGAAGACCTGTTGAATTTCGAGTTGATTAGTAAAAAAGTTATTTAGAGTCCATAAAATTTTAACAGTAACAAATGTTTTTCTTCTTTATATGTGTACATGTATTCTTTTACTTAAATGTGTGGATATGCTTATACTTCTTGTTGTGTACTTTTTTCTTTTGCTCCCTCCTCCATCAGTTTATTGTTTTTTGATGACTTTTATAATCCATGAATATTATGAATGTACCACGATCTTGTTTTGATACTCTCCTTTAATGGGCATTCACTGTATTTCCTCCCCCCGCCAACCTTTGCCACTAAAAAAGTGTTCTTAAAATAAACATCCTTAAGAACTTGTGCTTTTATTTCTCTGTGTTGTAGAGTATATGTATTAGTTGAACTACGTGACATTGCAGCTGTGTGACCATTGTAACAAACAAACAAAAAAAGGGAAATTCTTATGTTCCAGTCTAGTGTTTTTACTTTTACTAAAAAGTTGCCAGATTGTTTTCCAAAGGGTTTTTTTTCACATTTCCTCTTGCACTTTGTGACCTATCCCCACATTCCTGCCAGAAATAAACATTCTAGATCTTTTAAATTTTTACCAATTTTAATGAGTATAATTTTACTCCATGTTACTTTGATATGTATTTTCTTGATACCTAGTGGATCTTTATGTACTCAGATATAGCTGTCTTTTCTTGTATAGTATTTGAGTTTCCAGTCTTGGTTAAAAAGATTTTTTTCCTGCTCTCTAGATTGGACATGTAGCTTCGATGTTTCTTTAAGATGTGTTGATATATGTGAAGTATCTGTGTATATGTACACACATACACATATATACACAAACATACACATTTATGTGCTTTAAATATTTTGGAATTAAGTTTCGTCTAGAGTAAAACATGTGGGCCCACTTTTATTTCCTTTCAGATGGATAGTTACTTGTGACAGCTCAAGTCTGCACAATAATGCAGCCTCTTCCTTTGTTCAGATCTTTGTATTTTTCAATTGACTATTCTGTTTGGTCACATAAATCTGTGCCTTTCTTGTTAGTTTCTTTTGTAAATATTTAATAGTTTTTTGCTCTTGTAAGTGGAATATTTATTTTCTCATCTGTATAGGTGCTTACTACTGGAGCAGAAAAAAGCTATTGTTTTTGTTAGCCACTGTATTAAATTCCTTTACAAAGGGCTAGTGATTTTACTAGTTAAATAGTATATGTAGGAGACCCAACAAATTACAGATTCAGTGTTAGAGACTATTTTTTCTCTTTTGTATCTTTTTCTACTACTTCCTCAGAGAGGCAGCACAAGATAATAGGATGAATAAAAATAAAGATTTTTGAATTGAGAAAAAAATCAAGGAAGTTCTAATAACTTTTACCAAAGAATTAAAGCCATCTGAGATTGAGGGGCTTTTAGTGAGATAGGGCCCCTAAGAGAAGTTAAAATTTTTGAAAATCCATGATGGCAAATCTGATAAGGAAGTTAAAAACCTAATAATATGATTGTCAAATAGCTCAGAGGTTGCAGAATGGTTTTAGACACAACATGGTTTGGGATTTACATAAGTTACAGTGCTTTTGAGTTGGAATTGGTAAGACTACGTGAGTTAAATGTCACAGTTCTTGAAATGTCTGATCAGTAGGTTTGCATGAAAATGGAGGGAATGCAGATACAGTTAAGGAGGATGATATGGGATTGGAAGACACTGAGAAGCATGAGTAACGTGACGTTATCTTGAAAATCTGTTCAATTAGAAACTGAGTAGAGAGGGCAGACAGCAGAAGCAAGAACTACAGTTCTTCGGCCTGTGGAAGGAAAACCACATTCACAGAAAGATAGAACAAATGAAAAGGCAGAGGACTTTGTACCAGTTGAAAGAACAAGGTAAAACCCCAGAAAAACAACTAAATGAAGTGGAGATAGGCAACCTTCCAGGAAACAATTCAGAATAATGATAGTGAAGATGATCCACGACCTCGGAAAAAGAATGGAGGAAAAGGTCGAGAAGATGCAAGAAATGTTTTACAAAGACCTAGAAGAATTAAGGAACAAACACCTAGAAGAATTAAAGAACAAACAAACAGAGATGAACAATACAATAATTGAAATGAAAACTACACTAGAAGGAATCAATAGCAGAACAACTGACGCAGAAGAATGGATAAGTGACCTGGAAGACACAGTGGTGGAATTCACTGTCGTGGAACAGAGTAAAGAAAAAAGAATGAAAAGAAATGAAGACAGCCTAAGAGACCTCTGGGACAACATTAAATGCAACAACATTCACATTATAGGGGTCCCAGGAGGAGAAGAGAGAGAGAGAGGACCCGAGAAAATATTTGAAGAGATTAGAGTTGAAAACTTCCCTAAAATGGGAAAGCAAATAGCCACCCAAGTCCAGAAAGCACAGAGAGTCCCAGGCAGGATAAACCCAAGGAGAAACACATAATAATCAAATTGACAAAAATTAAAGACAAATTATTGAAAGCAACAAGGGAAAAATGACAGATAACAGACAAGGGGACTTCCATAAGGTTAACAGCTGATTTCTCAGCAGAAACTCTACAAGCCAGAAGGGATATATTTAAAGTGATGAAAGGGAAGAACCTAACACCAAGATTACTCTACCCAGCAAGGATCTCATTCAGATTCGACAGAGAAATCAAAAGCTTTACAGACAAGCAAAAGATAAGAGAATTCAGCACCACCAAACCAGCTCTACAACAAATGCTAAAGGAACTTCTCTAAGTGGGAAACACAAGAGAAAAAAAGGATCTACAAAAATAAACCCAAAACAATTAGGAAAATGGTAATAGGAACATACATATCTATCATTGCCTTAAACGTGAATGGATTAAATGCTCCAACCAAAAGACACAGGCTCATAGAGTGGATACAAAATGGATATATGCTGTCTACAAGAGACCCATTTCAGACCTAGGGACACATACAGACTGAAAGGGGATGGAAAAAGATATTCCATGCAAATGGAAATCAAAAGAAAGCTGGAGTAGCAATACTCGTATCAGGTAAGATAGACTTTAAAGAATGTTACAAGAGACAAGGAAGGACACTACATAATGATCAAGGGATCAGTCTGAGAAGAAGATATAACAATTATATATGCACCTGACTTAGGAGCACCTCAATGCATAAGGCAACTGCTAACAGCTATAAAAGAGGAAATCAACAGTAACACAGTAATAGTGAGGGACTTAAAACACCTCACTTACACCAATGGACAGATCATCCAGACAGAAAATTAATAAGGAAACACAAGCTTTAAATGACACAACAGACCAGATAGATACTTACAGGATATTCCATACGAAAACAGCGGATTACACGTTCTTGTCAAATGCACGTGGAACATTATCCAGGATTGATCACATCTTGGGTCACAAATCAAGCCTTGGTAAATTTAGGAAAATTAAAAGCAAATCAAGCATCTTTTCTGACCAAAATGCCATGAGATTAGAAATCAGTTACAGGGGAAAAAAACATCGCAAACACATGGAGGCTAAACAACATGTTACTAAATAACCAAGAGATCACTGAAGAAATCAAAAAATACCTAGAGACAAATGACAATGAAAACACGATGATCCAAAACCTATGGGATGCAGCAAAAACAGTTCTAAGAGGGAAGTTTATAGCAATACAAGCCATCTCAAGAAACAAGAAAAATCTCAAATAAACAATCTAACCCTACACCTAAAGGAACCAGAGAAAGAAGAACAAACAAAACCCAAAGTTAGTAGAAGGAAAGAAATCCTAAAAATCAGAGCAGAAATAAATGGAATAGAAACAAAGAAAACAATAGCAAAGATCAATGAAAATAAAACCTGGTTCTTTGAGAAGATAAACAAAATTGATAAACCATTAGCCAAACTCATCAAGAAAAAGAGGGAGAGGACTCAAATCAACAGAATTAGAAATGAAAAAGGAGAAGTTACAACAGACACCGCAGAAATACAAGGCATCCTAAGAGACTACTACAAGCAACTCTATGCCAATAAAATGGACAACCTGGAAGAAATGGACAAATTCTTAGAAAGGTATAACCTTCCAAGACTGAACCAGGAAGAAATAGAAAATATGAACAGACCAATCACAAGTAATGAAATTGAAACTGTGATTAAAAATCTTCCAACAAACAGAAGTCCAGGACCAGATGGCTTCACAGGTGAATTCTGTCAAACATTTAGAGAAGAGCTAACATGCATCCTTCTCAAACTCTTCCAAAAAACTGCAGAGGAAGGAACACTCCCAAACCCATTCTATGAAGCCACCATCACCCTGATACCAAAATCAGACACACATACTACAAAAAGAAATTACAGACCACTATCACTGATGAATATAGATGCAAAAATCCTCAACAGAATACTAGCAAACCGAATCCAACAACACATTTAAAAGGGTCATACCAAAAAAAAAAAAAGGATCATACACCATGATTAAGTGGGGTTTATCCCAGGGATGCAAGGATTCTTCAATGTATGCAAATCAATCAATGTGATACACCATATTAACAAATAGAAGAATAAAAACCATATGATCATCTCAATAGATGCAGGAAAAGCTTTTGACAAAATTCATCACCCATTTATGATAAAAACTCCAGAAGTGGGCATAGAGGGGACCTACCTCAATATAATAAAGGTCATATACAACAAACCCACAACAAATGTCATTCTCAGTGGTGAAAAACTGAAAGCATTTCCTCTAAGATCAGGAACAAGACAAGGATGTCCACTCTTGCCACTATTATTCAGTATAGTTTTGGAAGTCCTAGCTATGGCAATCAGAGAAGAAAAAGAAAAGGAATACAAATTGGAAAAGAAGAAGTAAAACTGTCACTGTTTGCAGATGACATGATATTATACATAGAGAATCCTAAAGATGTTATCAGAAAACTACTAGAGCTAATCAGTGAATTTGGTAAAGTTGCAGGATACGAAATTAATGCACAGAAATCTCTTGCATTCCTATACATTAACAATGAAAGATCAGAAAGGGAATTTAAGGAAACAATCCCATTCACCACTGCAACAAAAAGAATAAGATACCTAGAAATAAACCTACCTAAGAAGGTAAAAGACCTGTACTCAGAAAACTATAAGACACTGATGAAAGAAATCAAAGATGACACAAACAGATGGAGAGGTATACCATGTTCTTGGATTGGAAGAATCAATATTGTGAAAATGACTATACTACCCAAAGCAATCTACAGATTCAGTGCAATCCCTATCAAGTTACCAGTGGCATTTTTTATAGAACTGGAACAAAAAAATCTTAAAATTTGTATGGAGCCACAAAAGACCTGGAATAGCCAAAGCAGTCTTGAGGGAAAAAAAACAGAGCTGGAGGAGCCAGACTCCCTGACTTCAGACTATACTACAAAGCTACAGTAATCAAGACAATATGGTACTGGCAGAAAAACAGAAATATAGATCAATGGAACAGGATAGAAAGCCCTGAGATAAACCCATGCACCTATGGTCTACTAATCTATGACAAAGGAGGCAAGGATATACAATGGAGAAAAGACAGTCTCTTCAATAAGTGGTGCTGGGAAAACTGGACAGCTACATGTAAAAGGATGAAATGAGAACACTCCCTAACACCATACACAAAAATAAACTCAAAATGGATTAAAGACCTAAATGTAAGACCAGACACTATAAAACTCTTAGAGGAAACATAGGAAGAACACTCTTTGACATAAATCACAGCAAGATCTTTTTTGATCCATCTCTTGAGTAATGGAACTTAAAACAAAATAAACAATTGGGACCTAATGAAACTTAAAAGCTTTTGCAAAGCAAAGGAAACTACAAACAAGACAAAAAGGCAACCCTCAGAATGGGAGAAAATGTTTGTAAATGAATTAATGGACAGAGTATTAATCTGCAAAATATATAAATAGCTCACGCAGCTGAACATTAAATAACAAACAACCCAATCCAAAAATGGTCAGAAGACCTAAATAGACATTTCTCCAAAGAAGGCATACAGATGGCCAAGAAGCACATGAAAAGCTGCTCAGCATCACTAATTATTAGAGAAATGCAAATCAAAACTACAATGAGGTATCACCTCATACCAGTTAGAATGGGCATCATCAGAAAATCTACAAACAACAAATGCTGGAGAGGGTGTGGAGAATAGGGAACCCTCTTGCACTGTTTGTGGGAATGCAAATTGATACAGAGCCACTATGAAGAACAGTATGGAGGTTCCTTAAAAAAGTAAAAATAGAATTACTATATGATCCAGCAATCCCACTACTGGGCATATATCCAGAGTAAACCATAATTCAAAAAGACACATGCACCCCAATGTTCATTGCAGCACTATTTACGATAGCCAGGTCATGGAAGCAACCTAAATGTCTGTTGACATTTGAATGGGTAAAGATGTGGTACATATATACAGTGGAATATTACTCAGCCATAAAAAGGAACGAAATTGTAGAGATGTGGATGGATCTAGAGACTGTCGTACAGAGTGAAGTAAGTCAGAAAGAGAAAAACAAATATTGTATATTAACGCATATATGTGGAACCTGGAAAAACGGTACAAATGAACCGGTTTGCAGGACAGAAATAGAGACACAGATGTAGAGAAGAAACGTATGGACACCAAGGGGGGAAAGTGGCAGGGGGGTGGTGGTGGGATGAATTGGGAGATTGGGATTGACATGTACACCCTGATATGTGTAAAATAGGTAACTAATAAGAATTTTAAAAATTCAGAAAAATAAGTGTAAAAGAAAGAAACTGAGTAGATCAAAGATATAAGGAGTTTACAGTGAAAAAGAGGATGTGTGTGTTTTGTTTTGTTTACAGTTACAGGATTTAAAGATAAAGAAGTTTTTGAAGTGTGTAGTGTGATGTTGGCATGGTTTGTATGACCCGAGGAACTTGTTAAGATCGACATGCCTGGGCTGTACTTCTGACTTGCTGACCCTGAATTAAGAGTTTTCCGAGTTGTCACAAATTATGACATTACTTTGAAGAAGCTGCCACAGGTGATTTTGATATACCACACTAAGCAAGAGTCACTAGTGGGCTAGAAACTGTAATGTGGCCTTTTTCTTTCTTCCACCCCTTTCTCCAAAAAAAAAAGAAAAATGGAGATACAAGTTATTGAAGTTGAGAGGGTAATAGAGATCAATATAGGGGTGGATGAGAAGGAACATTGAGTTGTAGTCATCACTGAAGATTATTTTTTGGTCTTTTTAAATACTACTGACTAGTGGGAAAAAAAACATTATTCATTTATTTTCAACAAATAATAATTGGGTGCCTCTTATGAATCAGGCTATATTTCAGGCATAATTAGTGAATATTAAGGATTAAGTGTGTCCTTTCCCATAGCTTGCATTTTTTTTTAGCTTGCATTTTTTAATAAACATGATAAGCTGTCATTCCTAGAGTATTTAATTGCATCACCACAGTGTTTGAAATATCCAACCTATCCCACACATTGTATGATCCAGTATGGTTTCTTTAGCGTAGTGGTCTATGTAAATAAAAAATTAATTTTGTATGTTTTCATTTGCTGCTATTACCTCTAACTGCTTTTTTATTGTTGTAAGTATTGCCCTGAAAGTTTCCTTTACCACTAATATAAGGAGGGACAGAAAAAAGAGGTGAACCCATTTCCATTACATAATGGAAAGGAGGAGCATTCTTTCAGTTCTGGCAGTCTTGAGTTTCGGCACAATATGCTTCTTAAATACAGAACAATTGAAAGGAAAATAATTCCAGACTCTTACCTACTGGCTGTGAATAGGTTGAAAACCTTTCCTATATTAGATAACCCTGTGATAACTGATCGAGTAACCAGGAACTGAGAAAAGCGATGGAGATTCTTCTTTGTTTCATCTTCTCACTCTTCCTCTCCAAACCCAAATCTCTGTGTAAGTTTTGATAATAGCAGATGCTCTGCGCTCATGTCTGTTTTGCAATCACTATTTTCATGGGTTCAGTTTTGCATACTGCTCATATCTAGTACTGTAGCCATCCATTTTAGGTTTTTTTAAACCAGTTTTTTAAGGAGAAAATGAGTGTATATTTACATGTAAATGTTTTGAGGTTTTAATTAATAGGGGCAACCTAAACCAGGAGGAGAAAAAAGCTTATTGGTGGAAATGCCTCTGCTGAAGGACCCAAGGGTGAAGGTACTGAACACAGTAATCACTGGTGTCGATACTGTCATGAACCATCACTTGCAGAAAACCAGCTTCAAAAAAGAAGCCTACAAGGAGTACATCAAAGATTACATGAAGTCAGCCAAAGGGAAACTTGGAGGACAGGGACCAGAAAGAGTAAAAATACCTTTTATGACAGGGTCTGCAGAACAAATCAAACACATCCTTGCTAATTTCAAAAACTGTCAGTTCTTTATTGGTGAAAACGTGAATCTAGATGGCATGGTAGCTCTGCTGGACTATTGTGAGGATGCTGTGACCCCACATATGATTTTCTTTAAGGATGATCTAGAAATGGAAAAATGTTAACAAATTTGGCAGTTACTTTGGATCTGTCACCTGTCATCATAACTGGCTGGCTGCTCCTTTTCATCCACACGACACCAGGACTTAGAGAAATGGGACTGATGTCACCTTGAGCTCTTCGTTTGTTTTGACGGTGATTTATTTGGAGCTGAGGCATTGCTTTCGAGAAAAAATATGTCATGTAGTTTGTCTAAAAATAAAATGCATTTAAACTAAAAAAAAAAAGATTAAATATCTGATTGTAATCAAGGGGTTTTACTATACTAGTAAGAAAATTTACTACTAATTCCTTGATGTTTTTGAAGTAAACTGATTCTGAAGTTGTCTCTGGGTGTAGACAGTATTCTCTTTTCCCTAAATGTGTTTCCTTCTCCAAAAAAGAGATGAGGTTGAGAGCAATGAGAAGAAAAGCACTTTCTCTCTCTCAGTTGTTTTGTGTGTGTGTGCAGTTTTTTTTTTTTTAACTATTGAGCACCTAGCATGCCTTTGCATCATATTGAAGGAAAAAGGCTATTCTAATACCTGTACTTGAGAAGCAGAAAATTGATCAGCAATTTGATAGTCTGGTGAAAACCCTTGGAATATGTCTAGATGAATTTATACCAAGTCATCTTATCTGGAGTTGTTTACTATCCAGGGAAAGAGTCAAGCCCAGGATTTCATATTCAAATCAGGATCAGAAAACTAGGATACATGTTGAGTATGAAATAAGTCATTGTATTGTCTCTGCACTCACTACCCTCATCCTTATAGATTTCCTTATCCTTCCCATTCACTACTGTGGAGAAAAGGCTAGGCTTCATATGTTAGGAAGTGGTCTAGAAAAGACGAAAGGCTTATGAGAAACTGGAAGAGGTAAAGAGAATTAAAATTTTTCTTTTGCCTTCCAAATGACATTTTCAGATGGTTACTTTTAAACAGAATCCAAACAAGGTCTGCACACTGCTTTTGGTTGCTAAATTTCATACTCTTCCACCTGTTGGTAGAAAAAAATTGTCCTGTCAGATTCTCCACATTCTGGATTTGGCTAATCACATCATTGTGGTATTACTAATACATTCTACTGTCCTCCTGTAACTTCTGTAAAGTGCTAGTTGAGGTATGATTAAATTCACTTTTAATTCTTTGATCACGAAGTCTTTTCTTCCTTCTGCCTCACACCATGGGGCATACACCATCTGGTTGTATCACTTTCCGTGGTGTTGATGTTGATTAGTGGATTTAGTTGTTGTTAAGTCTGATCTATCCATTGTAAAGTTCCACATCAGATATTCCCCTGGTGGTCTTAGTGTCCATTAATGATTGTTGCCTAGATTCTTTATTTTCTTAGGGATAGAAAATTGTTGTTTTAATTATATCATTGTTTTTGCATTGATTAGCTGGAATTCTGTGAAGAAGGACTCTTCCTTGTCAAGTATTGGGATACTGAAATAGAACTTGCACAGCAAAAGCAGGGTATGTGCTTGAGTTGTTTTAGTTGTCAGTTTTTAGACTGATGAGTTGGTGGTACCCTCTCAAGGTGACCAGTGCTGTGAAGTTTATTTTTAATTTTTATAATCTCATGGATTAAGAACTATTTTTGAGGTGTTTTAATCCATTGCGGTTCCTGTCTCCTTTTGACGTGACGCACGTGGCCTTCGGTTGTTTCCTTGCTTTCTTGCATGGCAAGATGTTCCAGGTTTTCTGCTTCAGCTGTGAAATTGGTCTTTCCTCCAAAGCATTCCTATTTTTATGAGAAGTGTTTATTTAGAGACTACAATGAAAGCATGGAGTGCTTTTTACTACTAGGTTGTCATTAATTGCTGCTAGGCCTTTTTGGAACAAGGAAATGCGTATTTAGTAAGAGAAATAAATCACAAATTCCTGCTTATATTTCAATTCAAATTTAAGATTACTATAGGGTTTTAAAGCTTGATTTGTGTTGTGTGAATTTTATTGAAAATACATCTGTATTATAAACACGAAAATAATTTTAATTTTTTGTATGCAGTTCCATCAGATAAGTGATTTTTATAAAAGTAAAACGACCAAACTTATTTATTATCAAGAAAAATTGTTCCTTGAGATAATGTGACACATTCATCCTCTGCCTTCTCATCCTCCCTAGCATATTGCTATATATCTTTCAGGTGTAGCCAGCTTGAGGCGTACAGACAGTACTATACCATGAAGAGAAAATGAAAAGATTTTTACTGCTTCTCTATTCGTATATATTTTTTTCCTTTCTGAAAAATTTGATTTGTAATGGATTTAATGTAATTTCTTATTTGTTTTATATATATTTATAAAAATATTCAAATTAGTAATGCTGAAGAATTACTATAATAAGACTACAGAAAGAAGTTTAAACTTTCTTTGTGATTCTTTTTTGTCCCTAGGTTATATCCTCTAGGGATATATGCAGTCAAAATACTACTTTAAAGTATGTTAGTTTTCTTTATGATTATAAATAATTTCACTGGTTTACAAAAATAAAGATTTATTTTCCAGATATTTTGCATGTAGATAATGTGGGTTGGCTGTGCCTCTGTTCTGTGTCTTCTCATTTGGGGATCCAGGCTTTCAGAGCAGGCCCCATGTAGAACATGCTCATTCATGCGGCAGAAGAAAAGAGTAAGAGCACTGGCAGATACTTTTTTTTTTTTTTTAAGATTTTTTTTAATGTGGACCACTTTTAAAGTCTTTATTGAATTTGTTACAATATTGTTTCTGTTTTGATGTTTTGGCCATGAGGCATGTGGGATCTTAGCTCCCCAGCCAGGGATCGAACCCGCACCTCCTGCATTGGAAGGCAGAGTCTTAACCACTGAACTGCCAGGGAAGTCCCTGGCAGATATTTTTAATAACCTCTTAAAGCTGTGATTGGACAGCTCATCTACTCAGTTTCCGCTGGCCAAGTTATGTCATGTAGCCAGGGTCCAAGGGTTACGGTGGGGATGAATAACTATTGCAGGAAAAGAGAAGAGTGATTAAATTCTGAACAGTAATCCATTTGACGACATAAAGTTACTTAAATTATTCCATGCATGTTGATGCTATCATAGTTAACATAATTAGTGTTGGTCTGAATTTTGTTTTAAAGGGATTTTATCTGATAGCCAAGCTAGAGAGATAACTGAAGGTGGGGGGGAAAAGGCTTTTTTGTTAGCCTTCGTTTACAGCCGCCATCTACACTTTTGGAGGGGTAAAATGATGGCATCTTTGTTTACTAATCCTGGGCTTTCTCTGCTTAATGACTGTTATAGGTTGAATTGTGTCTTCTGAAGTTCATTAGTTGAAGTGCAAACCCCCAGTACCTCAGGCTATAACCTTATTTGGAAATAGGGTCTTTACAGAGATAATTATGTTAAAATGAGGTTATTAGAGTAGGCTCTAATCCAATATGACTGTTGTCCTTATAAAAATAGGAAATTTGGACACAGACACACAGGAAAAACAGTGTGAAGAGCCACAGGGAGATATGGCAAGGTGGCTAGAGTAATACAAGGAGCCAAGGAAGCTAGGAGAGATCCTTCCTCAGCACCTTCAGAAGGAGCCCTGCCAACACCTTGATGTTTGGACTTCTGACTTCCAAAACTGTAAGGCAATAAATTTCTGCTGTACGCCACCTTATCTGTGGTACTTTGTTATGGCAGCACTAGGAAACTAGTACAGTGATGTAGTTTGACAATGCTGTCCAGTTTGGCTTGACTGTAAGGGTATTGGAAGAAATATAAGCTATACCTTTAGGTTACTATCTCAGAAGGGACTTTATTGTCAGGCTAAAGAATTTTGGACTTTGCTAAAGGTGTGCCTTAAAATAGAAGTTTGGCAGTCAAGGCTAGAAGAAACTAGCTTGAGAGTAGTTTATTCTTTTAACCTTTATAGTTTAATAATGGAGTAGTTTGCTGCTGAGGAGATGAAAGAGGAAGGATGCTCTGTTTAAAGTACCTTCAAATCTGTTGTCCTTTCAAGCTCTGAAAAGGTGCAACATAGTTGAGTTAGTTCTCTCTAAGCTGGAGTTCTTTGTTTAACTGCATACCACTAAATTTTATAGTTGATTTGTTAGGGGAGTTTTGAAACTTAAGTGTATGAGTTGAATTATGTCCCCTCAAAGATATGTTGAAGTTGTAACCCCTGGTACTTGTGAATGTGACCTTATCTGGAAATAAGATTTTTGCAGATGTAATTAAGATGAGGTCATTAGGGTGGGTCCTTTTTCCACTGTGACTGATGTTCTTATAAAAAGAGGGAAATTTGAACACGCACCTAGGAGAAGGGCATGTGGTATGTGAAGACACAGACACAGTGGGAAGATGGCCATGCAAAGATGGAGACAGGGATTGGGTTGCCACAGGTCAAGGAATGGCTGGGGCTACTACCCAAAACTGGAAGAGGCAAGGGAAGATATCAGAGTGCTTTCAGTTGGGTAAACAGGACTTCCCAAACTTTGCTCTGCCCTGTATTCACCTGGAAATCTTTTAAAAATATTGCTATCTGGCTCCCACCTCCAGAGATTGTGGTTTAATTAGTATGGGATGCTACATGGACAGCAGGCTGTTTAAAAGTTCCCCAGATGATTTAATGTGCAGCAAATTTTGAAGAACCATGGGGCTAAACCTTCTAGCTTAGTCAGATATTCTCCCAGGTCCCTCTGCGCTCGCAGTTTTGTGTTCATTTAGTTTTGATTAGCCTCTAAGTAATACACTTCCCCCTCCCCCCACCAAATTTGTTTGTGCCTTGGCCTGTCATGATTTTTTTTTTAATGTTGTATTCTATTCTGTTCTTGCCAGCTGGTTAGGCATGTGATTATATTCATCTTCATATATGATGAATTATTTATAAAGTTGTTCTAAGATGTCTATTTGTATTAAAACACCAAATACATTTAAAAATTTTTCTAAGTCATATATGTATATCTGCTTTTGAAGGTTGAATTATATTAGTGTTACATAAGTTGCAAGTAAATGAAAAAATAACTTAAATTTGTGTTGAAATAGACTTGTATTTCATGAATTATACAAGTAGTATAATTATTCAAATCATTATTGACCATTTCCTACAAGATTATATTAGGAATGATAAATTGAAGGACCTGAAAACATTCACCTTCTCGAATATTTCTTTTTGTCTTCAGGTCTCTCACTTTATATCATTTTTTTTTCACGTTGTTAGATCACAAAGTGAGTAACATCCAACATCTACAGATATATTCTGGGTTAGTAATTTCTCCATGAGAAATTAAAAACTTTTTTGTCCATATGGTAGTCTAAAAATAAAATAATATACATAACACATTTTAGATCATCTGGGTGGCCACTTTGTAACAAAGTAAGACCATTTGTGTTTATTTTAATCCTGTAGTAGACATTGTACATAAAGTACCCTGGTATTTTATTCTTTTAATTTTCTTTTTTAATTTTGGCTGAGTTGGGTCTTTGTTGCTGCACGCGGGCTTTCTCTAGTTGCGGCGAGCAGGGACTACTGTTTCGTTGCAGTGCGCAGGCTTCTCATTGCAGTGGCTTCTCTAGTTGCAGAGCACGGGCTCTAGGTGTGCGGGCTTCAGTAGTTGTGGCTCACGGGCTCTAGAGCGCAGGCGCTCAGTAGTTGTGGTGCACGGGCTTAGTTGCTCTGCGGCATGTGGGATCTTCCTGAACTCCAGGGCTTGAATGTGTGTCCCCTGTATTGGCAGGCGGATTCTTAACCACTGCGCCACCAGGGTAAGCCCAGTACCTTGGTATTGATAGGTAGTTGTTTTTTTTTTTTCATTTTATAGTTGGAAGTGCTTTCAGATGAGGACCATGCCTAGTGTTTTTATTTATATTTATATGTTAGTAACAATAAAATATACAAACCAACTCTTGGGACTAGTGTGTCACTTTGTTTTCTTATAGAAG
This sequence comes from Monodon monoceros, assembly GCF_005190385.1. Lineage (NCBI taxonomy): Eukaryota > Metazoa > Chordata > Mammalia > Artiodactyla > Monodontidae > Monodon > Monodon monoceros. Next base: position 89,293,192 of record NW_021703767.1, read on the forward strand.
GTACTTGGTATTACTCAAATTTGAGAAACACTGAGTTAAGGTAATATAATTTATGCATTTGTTATAAGTTCCTTGGAAAGCAGGACATCAAGCCATTATTATTCATTGACATTTTGTTACATCAGACTGTTAAGATTTGTCATCTACCTAACTTTAAGGGATGAAATGTATTTGTTGGCTGTGTTGGTTGGGGACCTAGTGTAAAAAACCTAGAGTACAACTACCGATTGAGGAGGGCAGGGGCTCAGCTGGTTTTAGATTGTAGGGGGTCAGAGGTGGGGCTCAGGGGGAAGCTGGAGGGAGTTGTCAAGGCAGAGAGTTTCATTGGTAGAGTAGTGCTAAGTACTGGAGTGCTAAGTATTAGAGTGCTCGGAAAGGAGACTAGTCTGGGGAAAGGATGATGGGAGATCCTGGGGACAGCTGTGTTTACCCAGCAATTCTGCCTGGGCCTAGGTTTCTCTACCTGGCAAAAGGGTGGTAATAGCTTATATACAATATCAAAAAGAAGGGAAACCCGATTAGCTTAGGCTTGAATTTCTTCTAATATATCCACGGCAGTTATTCATATGGTTAGGAGTAGCAAAATGAGTGTGGATTAGTTACTTGCCATTATTAAACACAGATGTGCCTCTGTTTCCTGGATCTCCACTCCCCACATCTCCTCTGCGTCTTTCTTTTGTGTCCTCACAGTGCAGAGGGGCCGGTATGGAATTTGTACCATGTATAGCCTGGAAATCTGACTATAAATAATTGCAGATTTGTTGCTCAGCTAGCTGTCTCCTTTTATTTCTCATGTAGCTAACAGATGGAGTATATGATTTAATTGATTCTGTGGTGCCAAGGCCCTGCATTATTTGTTTCCATGTATATGGTGAAGAAGGCTGCCATTGTTTGCAGTGTTGAATGTATTCTCTTTAGGAAACAAAGGCTGCAAGACAGAGACCAGCTTCATGTTTCAGTTGTTGGGGAAGGGATTGAAGCCCTTTGGAACCTACCACTTAACACAGATGTGAGGCTGGGCAGACATGCAGGGTAGTGGGAATCCACACCATTGGAGGAGAAACTGTCACGGGGGCAGTGCTCCTTTACCACAGCCTCCACACCGTTTCACTGCTTTTTGTGAAGGAATTTGATAAAAATATGGGATGCAGCCTGGAATTTGGCTGTGAAGACTATTCTGTACAATATCATTCTTTGTATTAATAGATTTCTGTATTGCAGCATTCAGGGCCTAGAACAGTGCCAGGCTTATATTAGCACTCTGTAAATGTTTGTTGAATGAAGGAGAGAGAAACTGAATTTCAGTCAAATTATTGAAATTTATACACAAGCAGGTGTATCTGGAAAGAAGTTCACTTATAGGTGTAGTCTCAGAAAATGTATAATTTTCACTCCTCCATATTTTAGTTAATAGATTCCATATGTTTTATCAAAACTAGAACTTTTACATAAAGATGTTTATGGCTTTTAAGTACCTTTTTTGTTTATTAGGTATAAATTTACAGGATACCTAATGTAATTCCAATATGAACATAACAGAAATCATACCAGTCATGATTTAGGTCATATTATAGTATGAACAATATTGTGGCATAAGAGGTCTATTTCCCCAGGGAAACTCTTGAATTCTTCCAGAAAACATTAGCACCAGTATTGCTAAGAGGGAATCAATTTTTATACTAGCAGGTCTAAAACATTTTAGACATAGTACCTCATTACATTCTTAATTTATTAATGACTCTAGAAAAATTTTCTTTAAATGGGTTATAGCCATCAATATATGCTGCATCAGAAATTAACACTGTGAAGTTTTATAGTACTAGTGCATTTAACATAACAGTAACAAGCCTATCCATAACATGTTAACACACATAATATGCCTTATGGAAAATAACTTCCAAGACAAAAAATTTCCATGAGAAGAGTGGCGTTGTTGTAAATTTTTGGAAGTCCCTGTTTAATCTCTGGTTTAATAGAAGACATCTGGGTTCTCACATCTGCTTCTGCATTCACATGTTGAGATACATTGTTACAGTGGAAATTTATGGGGAAAATGGCCTTTCAAGGATAGATAGATGTAATTTTTTTAAATCAAAATAAAAATTCATTTTTCAAATAAATTTGGATGTTCTTTGCTACTACACCAAATCTCAACAAGTGGATAGTTTCTTAAGGGTTAGGTGCAGTGCAAGTTCTGAAAGTGTATCGATGAACATTTTGTATTCTGTTATATTAAAATCCATTAGTCTCTCTTGAACTTTGAATGGATTGTTTTCCTCATGCATAACCTTATGCTAGTCATTGGGAAAATATTTGTTCACTGAGTTATACAAATCTTCCAAATGTTCATTACACAATAGAAAAAACCAGAGTCATTAACATCCCCACTGATCTCATCACAGAAATTTTGGAGTAGTATCAGGAAGCTCTCAAGCTCATGGTGGCTGATAAATTTTCCAAATCCTAATTATCTCTTAAAAGCTTAAGTTTTATTCTTGCCAACAAATATTGTTAGTTGTTTTCTTAAAAGTGACAGATTCACTTTGTTTATTTGCAAGAAAATGTCTGCCAAATTCTCAATCTGAAAAACCATACTTTGTGAGTTGTTTGAAGTAAAAATGGTGTTCCATGAAAAAAGTAGCTAGTTCAGCTTGCAATTCAGACATTTTCACAGTGCTTTTCTTTGAGACAACCATCATTTTAGTATGCAACAGAAATACTGTATGTGTACTTTTTGTTACAGAGGATATTGAAAAGGTGTATTTCAGGGTTAAGATTTTAATAAAGTGTTTTTCTTCCTTCATCAAGGAACCTCTCAGTGAAGAATTTTTGTGAGTTTTTTTTTTAAGTGCCTGGTGGTGAATAGTATAATGACTACTAATACTGTAAGGTGTTAGTGCCTTGATTCCTACTAAGGTGTGAGCAGTTTTACCAACTGTTGGTTTGTAATATCAGTGTAAACATAAATTCAATGAAAAAAGCATATTTTATATTACTGTAAAAGTAATTTTGATCTTTAGGACCCCTTAAAAAGTCTTGGGACCCCAGGGGTCTACAGACCTCATTTCTGTACTAAATAAAATAATCAAACTTTGTCATGGGCATGACAAAGATAATGAATCTGGGTTTTAGTTTTGAGCACTTGGAATAGTGTTAGCCGTTGAAGTACATGTACTATGAAACAGAAAGAAGCATCTTTTAATGAGATACTATTAAAAGGTCTGTCTTTGCAGTTATAAAGTCTATGTAACCTGACTAGGTAGAGTACTTACAAAGGATGGACACGGGAGACCCTTCTCCCCGTGTGGTTATGGAGTGATGTACTTGATTTGTTTCTCTGTTGTGTTTTTTGTCTGTCTGTTTTTTAAACAGAAAATCTTACAGGATAGTTCTACTATTTTCTCTTACCCTGTGAAATTGACCTATGAGGTTTTCATGGTGGAATCCCTTCTCAGTCCACCTTTTTCAATAAAACTTTGGAAGCCTACCTCAATTCATATATATCAGCAATTTCTACTCCATTTTCTTTTGCCTTTTGTCTTCAAGATTTACTCATAGCTGGGTTGTGTGTGTCTTGTGGGGGGTGCGTGTGTATCAGTGTGCTGAGTTTTAAACTTGGTTTTACATCATCTTCTCTTGATTTGAACAAGCATGTATTGCCCATTGGGATGAATGTGATCTCTTTACATCTTTTTCCCATACTTGGACACCTGATCTATATTAATCATACGTCTCTGCTACCAGAACAATCTTCCGCACATTTTTACTACTGCTCTCCCAAAGAATTTACCACGCATCAGTATAACCAGTCCGTGGACATTTGTTTTGATTCGCTTAGGGCTTAGTAGTCTTAGTTTTTATCTACTTAAGTCTTTTTTTCTTTTGAGGAACCAAAGAATATCTATTCCTTATTCAATAAATTTGTTTCATAAATACTGTTATGGGTAGTATTTGTTTACATCTCTATGAGTTTGTTACACGTGGTACCTTATTCTGTTTATTTTGCCTGCGATATCTCAGTTTTGAGCCAAGTATCCATTCATTCAGTTTTAGCTGCATTCCAGTCTTACAGGTCCTTATAACATTTCTGTTCCAAAGCCAGAATAGTAAGTTTTTAAACTGAGAAAATCCTGTTACCATTCTTATATTGGTTCCCATTCCCACAGACTCAGAGCTTTTCTTGCTACTGGGAGGGGACTAGGGTCTTGATTTTTATTTTCTTACCTGACTTTTCATTTCCAGACTTCTCCTTCCCGGACTGACTGGGAATGACTAATTACTGCTCAATAGTTGAAAAAGGTAGACCAGAACTATGGCCTGTCTTCTGTTTCCTTAGTGTTTTAATTTCTTGTCCTTCTTTATTCCCCTGTCAGCATACCTTGACTATAATTTATTCAATCATTTAACACATGTTTATTGAGTCCATCCTTGAATCATATAGTTTTATATTTTAAAAGGATTTTAGAAGACATCTGTGTGAACAACCACTTTTTTATATGTTTGGGAAGTTGAAATCCACACTTGTGGACTGTGAAGCAGCTCATCAGAGGCTTTTTGGGTATAAAAAGGAAGAGCTGTAGCAAATGTCAGTTGAACTTTAAAGTTGACTCATCACATAATGCATGCTAGTTTACTCTTCTCAGTCTAGAGAGAGACTCTTAAAATTGCTTAATTGGGATTCAAAGTTAGTGTTCCCTATCATCAAATCAAGGACACATGTTCTGTAAAAACAGCTCATTGTTTTGTGAAAACCACAAGGTATTGTGGGCTGAACAAAAATGGGTGATGGGTTGGAATTTGCACACAGGCCAGAGTTTGTAAACCCCTGGTATAGATCACAGTTGAATCAAATGATTGACATTAGAAGTCCCAGTTGCTAATGAAAAATCGGTTTGATATACCATTTGCCTATGCTTTTATATATTTATATATTTATAAAGTATTTATAAAGGATAGCTGGTCCTAATAAGCATTATGCATAATAAGTTCTTAAATATTTCTTAATGAGGTGGACTCATTTATTTTCCCTTTTCCTAATTCCTGGAGATGTCCATCTGAGGTCTGACAGTTTTAAAAATCCTCTCATGCACTTGTAAGCCTATTAAAAAATGCTTTATTAAAAATCACTGTGTGATCTGGTACTCTCTTAGCCTGCAAGATTTACATGTAATACTCTGTGTACTTGTACTGACTCAAATCATTGAAGTTTAAAAGTGAAAGAGACTACTGTCTGCTTCACTTTCCTCATTTTCTAGATGAGGAAACAGGCCCAGAAGATTTGTCTAAAATCATACAGGATACCTGAGATCTTATTTATCTCTCATGTTATCTTTAATTTACACGAGAGCTCTGGATTCCAATGGAAAAGGAAAGGAAAAGCAATGTAGAAGTTTATCCCTTCTCGGTTATGCTTTAAATTCTTAAGATTCACCAACTTTGTTGACCATTAATCTGATAACAAAACAAACAAAGCAACAACAACCAAAAGAAAAAATTCTAACAGCACAAAAATTGCCTAGAACTACAGCCATACTTCAGAGATACTGCAGGTTCGGTCAGACCACTATAATAAAACGAGTCCCATGAATTTTTTGGTTTCCCAGTGCATATAAAATTTACCTTTATACAATACCTTAGTCCATTAAGTGTGTGATAATAGCATTATGTTTTGACAGATATATACCTTAATTTAAAAAGTATTGCTAATAAATACCATCATTTTGACAATGCAGGGTTGCCACAGACCTTCAGTTTGTAAAAAACAAAACAAAACAAAAAACTTCAGGACAATAAAACGAGGTATGCCTGTGTTAAAAAAAATAAGAAATCAACGTTTATGTAAAATATACATATTGCCAGGTACACTCTTAGTAAAATTATCTGAAAGATGCTCATGTGCCCAAATTGGAAGGTAAAAGTCAGTGCTAGTGCTTGCTAGTTTCCCTTCACAAACTATCTTGTCTACCTATTTTTTTTTTAATTGTATTTGTTTCTCTTGGGTGGGGGTGGGTACTATAGACTTTTTCACTAGGACATTATATTCTAATTATTAAAGATACCCTTAAAAAACTTACATAAAAAATGAGATACAGAACTAATTATTTTAAAAGGATATTTTCTCTTTTTTAATAGTATGAGTAAAAATTATCTCATAAGATTGGGTCTTTAAAAATAATAGTTTAAATTCAGCATTTATCCTAATGTCAAGAGTGGTAGAATTTTTGTTTGTTTTAAGGAAATGCACTGCTGTGCTTCTCTTTGGACTTAATGTTACAGGCATCCATGAAAAGACATCCTTAAAATGTCTGACAAATAAACCATGGTTGTAGTCCAGGGCTAATGCTCTATGAAATGTATGTCTGCTGTTGTCATTAATGCTTTAAGAAATCAGTCAAATGATTTGGTTTTATTGTACTGGGTTTTATATTTTGTTTTAAATTTGGTTAGTATTAAAATACGCTGAAATACATATTTCAATTAGAGCTTAATGTTTTTTTCTTGAGATTATGTGTTTCTAAATCCTGATTTGTTGCATTTTATGATTTACAAAAGTAAGTTTTGTAAACATGATTTCATTTAGTCTAATACAATTTTGTGAAATCTTAATTTAACATTGCAAAAGTTCAGAATGTACCTTATACACATTTTAAGCTGTATTGCGAAAGACTTCAGAACTAAGTCTCAGAATACACCTTCCTTTGTTGTACCATATTTTATGTACACAAAAGTGTTATTACCTAACATTAGTAGGATTTTAATTACTGTTTTTAATGTAGTGGGGAATTAAGCATAATGCAGTTTTTTTGTGCTGTTCATGAGAGTGTTGCATGGGGAGTGGGTGGAGGAGACAAGCGGGTACTGTGGGGAAGAGGATTATGAAGTGTTAATGCATCCTGTTAATCTCGTCATCTTTGACAATTACAGGGCAGGATAGGTTCCTAAAGACAGAGGCAAATTTTCAGAAAGGCAGAGCCTAGCAATCATGAACTTAACATTGGTAATTTTAAAGTTCTCCAGTGAATGATCAGAGTTTTACAGAATTTGTGATGATAGATATGTATCAGTTTACTAGGGCTACCATAACACAATACCCCAGACTGGGTGGCTTATAAAACAACAGAATTTTATTTCCTCGCAGTTCTGGAAGCTGGGCATCCAAGATCAAGGTGCCGGCAGGTTTGGTGTCTCCTGAAGCCTCTCCTTGACTTGCAGGCGGCCGCCTTCTCCTTGCCTCCTCACAGGGCCTTTCCTCGGTGCACATGCATTCCTCGTGTCTCTTCCTCCTCTTAAAAGGACAACAGTCACGTTGAGTTATATTCACATTATTAAAGGTTTACCCTAATGGCTTCATTTTAACATAATCACCTCTTAAAAGACCCCATCTCCAAATAAAGTCATATTCTAAGATACTGGAGGTTGGCCTTCAACGTATGAATTCTAGAGGGGTACAGTTCAGCTGTGAGATGGTAATAACCACCAATAACTTAGCTAATGGATAAATTGATTTAATTTCTTTCCTCTATTTCATTTCCCTTCCATACACTTTGTTTTGTTGTTGTTGTTAGTTGTCCTAGTTTGGTATTTTTGCAGTGTGTCATGGTTTTAACAAGAGAATTTGACAATTTCCTATGATGACCCATGGAGATAGCGTGGCAGTGGATGAACTGTTACTTTACTTCACAGGCAGATTGAGAATTTATATACAACAAATTTTGATACATGATTCTTTGTGAGTTTAGAAGCTGTTATTTAGCAGGGTATTAGAAGCAGTTTGTTTGTGACTATAGTGGTGGCTGACCATTTAGGACTGCCAGTCATATCAAGGTCCATGTAAGCTGTGTAGTGATAACCTGTGCCGTACATATATCCTTGGCAACATATGTCATGGCTTGGAATTAGCAACTTCCTAGGACCTCCTAGTGCTAAGAATTTTGATTCTTTTTATAGTTACTACATTCTTTTACATTATACATTGCATACTTTTTTTTTCTTCTCTGAGGAGAGTCAGTATAGTATTTGAGTAACATTTCTGAATGCCCAGATCTGTATATAGACGTGTAATTCTCATGTGTCGGTGCTATTGCGTTAAAATGAGGAATATAACACTGAAGAGGAAATTACATAATGTGTATGTGACCTAGCCCCATACATAGCATGTAGCAGCTACTCAATAAATGCAAATAGTCTCCTGTTTCATTTTCCTTATCAAATTAATGAGAAGCAGTGTACACACAGATGGGAGCAAAGGCAACTTGGTGTGCTGCAGACATTTTGAATTAAAAGGAAAATTAGTTCTTTTAACACTGTGCCTATTACAGAAACCTGTAAGCCACCCACATTTTACATCCTTCACCTGTCTGCACCCCCGGCCTCAGGGTGTATGCTTTCATAATTTTCTGTATTTTTTCTTATCTAAGTTGGAGTTAATTGTTCTCTATCTTCCCAGCAAGAGCTGGTCCTGGCATTGGGTAGCCATGTCTCTAGCACCTGTCATAGTGCCTTACACATTGGAAGTGCTCATCCAGTTTTAAACGAGTGAATAAAATAAATCTGTCAGAAAAGTAGTGCTTTAGTGCATTTTCCCCCCATAGGCTTTGTTAATTCATCACCATTGTAGTGTTTACTTTTCACTTGTCATTGCCCCATCCTCACAAATGTGTCTAGTCAGCATTTGTTTGGGTTGGTTTGTCACCCCAAAGTAATACAGGTAACTGGAAGTTTGACCTTCCTGTATGAAGGGAACAGAACCAGAGGTACCGCTTTCCATGAGCAGTGAATTGTAGTATTATACTCTGGAGCATTTCTGCTGGGATGTCCTGTTTTACCTCTAGTTTAACACATATAAAGTGTGACTCCCCAGAGGCCTGTGCTCTCTAGGCAGCCCATTTCTATAGTAAGTCTTTTCACTTTCTACTCTGGAAGCAACTGAGAATTTTTGGATTCCCACCCCCCTCTCCACTCCTTATCTCTCCAAATAACTTTCTTGTTTTAAAACATTTCTTGGGTTGTCTGCTCTCTTTAGGTTGCAACTGACAAATCTTCACTGGATTATACAGTAAAATTCATTTTTGACTTCTTCAAAATACTGTGGTAAATTAACTTCAGATAGTATTTGATCCAGTTGCACAATAGATATTTAATGTCATCAAGGACACAGTTTCTCTTGTCTCTGCTCTGCCCTCCTTCTCTTTCTCTCTGATAGCTCTGTTCTAACCTCAGTGATGCACATTCATCCCAGGCTTCACAGAGTGCCCTTGTTGCCTGCCCACTCCTGTGAAAGGAGGAGGTTGACTTTCATAGAAACCAGCACACGTCTTCTAATGTTTCACTTACTGGGAGTGATTGAGTTGGGACACGTGGGGTATGGTGTGAGTCTGTGGAGGAGGAATGTCAGCCCTAAACCAAAGATACGATTTGCTGGTTGGCTTAAGCAAATAAATGCCTTCCTTTGGACCAGGAGGTCCATCCCGTTTACACCACAGGGCTGAGAATGGAATAGGTCTCCAAATGGAAGGCAGTAGTAGTAAAGTAGTACTGTCTTTCACAGATAGTGCCAGTGAATGCCACAAGAGGCAAGCCACAGTTTTCTTCATCTTGTGAATTATGGTCACCCCATGTCTCAGCTGCTGAGTTCCAGAGAAGCCTGAGTCATTCTTTCTGCTAGATGGACTCCCAACATATCAGTCACCTTGGGCCCCTGTGGGTCATTAATGTTTATTTGGAAGGGTATCCCAACATGTCCAGGGTTACATTGTTTGATAATTATTTGTCAATATTAAAACAACTGTTATTTTAACATCAGAGTTCTTTTAGCAGCTTTTAATATTGTTGCTCTTTTTTTCAGCTATTAAACAGCTGTGGCCAGTAGTTGTAGATACTGTATTTAAAGATACAGTTTCTCTTTTGTCACCAATCTTGATAATATTGAGTATTATTTTTAACTGTTTGCTAATGTTATGGCCAACATGTTTTTGTTGTTGCTGTTGTTGTTTATTATTGGTTAAGTTGAACATTTTCCTAATGTTTCAGCTTGAGGGGTCCTGAATTGGTTGTCTTTTGAGTGGATCTAATTTGTTGGTATTCATTAAGAATCACAATAGCTATTTAGCTATTCCCTTTGTCCGGTAATTTACTTGTAGGGACTTTTCCTGATCTAGAGGACTATTCATAAATGTACACCTACCAAAAAGAAATGGAAGAAAAAACAACTTTAAGCATAAATAGTCTTATAGGAGTCTTAGAATAATGAAAATTTAGAATCATCTAAATGTTGAACAAAGCGAAAGTGAAACTAATGTGTCTGTTATGGGATACTATGCCACCACTGTACATTTTGGACTAAATTATTTTTGTAAGATAAAGAAATTTTGATCGTGCATTTGATTTTGGATAATGCAAAGGTTTTCAGACCTCTAAATAGTGTGTTGTAAGCAGGAGATTTAAGAATATCTTTATTATTTTTTTTTTCTCTCTGTCCATAAGTTTTACTGTTTTTTCAATCTTGTAAATTTATAATAATGTGATTTAGGATAATAGTTGGGCCCTGGTATGCTCCAGAAATGGTATCAGAAAAGAATATGGTATCTGTCCTATTTGAGGCCAAAGGCAGAAATGTGCTAGATGTGTAGAGGAACAAATGAGGAGATGGTTAATACTTGGAGCAGTTATTATCCAGTTTGTGAATGCTGAACTCAGTTTTGTGGTGCTGAAAATGCCGTACATATTCAGTTGAAGGAATCGTAGCTGAATTGCATCAGCAGTCCTGTTTTTGTAATATTTGCTAGATTGTTGTCTATAAAGTCTTGAAGTAGAATATTTCGTACTAAACATTTAAAATATTAAGTGTGCTTTTAAATATAAACACTTGGCTAAATATTGGTTAAGATTGTAATTTTTGGTTTTACTTCTGGCTACTTTAATATAGCTGTGGGTCTTGAATTAAGTAATTGCCTGTAACTGATGGAAGTTTTGAATAAAAGCTTTTATGATTTTACAAGCTGTTTCTGAGACTTAGGAAAGTACAAAGGTATTTAATTTTTTTTTTTTTTTTTTTTTTAGAACTCAGTCATTTACTATTTAAGGATGAATAGGTATGATCCAGCAGAATATACAAATAAAATGCTTTGTGATTTTAGGACGTGTTGGTTTATTTTGGGTATCTTGTTTAAGAGTCCATCAGCTCCTTGAGGGCAGGACTTATTTTACACATAGTAACCTCTACCAGGCGTGACATTGAGGGCTGGACCTCTTTGGTATAGGGTAAAGATTGGATGAGTGTCTCACTGTTGTTCTGTGACCTTGTTTAAGGGTAGTTGTTCTGAAAGATACCACGATGGAGGAAGTACAGTGGTAAGGTTTTTATGTGCACCCTGAAAATCGGTGATAGCTGGTATGAGTATCTGGTCTTCACCTGGGGCAGATGAAGACGACATCATATTATAGATGTATAAACAAATCAAGATGGACCAGTTCTGCAAAGCTATGGTGAGTCCATTAATGAAAGTGGTGGCATTTTCTTTAGTTTTGCTCTCTGGCATACAGGTTTTTTAAGGTGTTTTGAAAGTGAATACTGAAGTTTTCAAGCAGGGAATGTCTTAATGTTTGTTTGTTTGTTTAGTGGAGTATAATTGCTTTACAGGGTTGTGTTAGTTTCTGAAATGTTGTCTAATTTCCTGTTCTTTTCAGGTGACCTTTTGATGTTAGAATTTAAACAGACCAGTTTCATACGAAAGCATATTCTAGAATTAAATGTCTTTGAAAGTGGATAAACTCAGGTCTTTACAGAGTCTATGTAATTTTATTGCTACTGTGACTGAAACTTTTAATGCAGGATTACATTGACTTTGCTGGGTTTTTTTTTTTTTTTTTCTTTTCAAGGACACATTTGTTTGTATGTTTCTCTTCACTGAAAAAGTGTCAATTCTGCACGGCTTGGGACAACTTTATTACGTCTATCTATTCCTAGCTCTTAGCACAGTGCTTTTGTCCATCCTAGGGATATACTTGATATAAGGGAAAACAATAATGTTCTTTCTCTCCAGGAATATAAGAGCTAGCTGAAGTAGGACTAGAGCTAGAATAACCCTTTTGATATTTGAACAATTTACCCTTTTCCCTTTAAAAAAAAATTTGGTTCTGTAACTTTTGGTTACAGAAACTAATTTGGTACCATGATCAATGTAATAAACCCATTCATAGCAATTTGAACAGATAAGAACTTTCCTGTTCTTCATGTTTAGTGTTTCTTGTTGACTTTAAAAAATATACCACCAATAATATGTATTTATTATGGGAATTTTTGTAGATAATAATCTATATCATTTTGACTTGTGTTTTTCTTTGCCCTGGAATATATTAGGTGATGCAGAAGCACCCATGATCACTGCTTTAAGTTGGGACATTTTGGTGACCTTTGCTTACTGGAACCAGGCCTTGTTGAAAATTTTTACATAGGCACTTCAGTGCCATTATTCGTTGTTTGAATATTGGACTGAATGATGTATTAGAGAAAAAGAATACTTACTCTGTTTTCTTTACCAGTCTTTTACTAGAATTCCACTTAACCAATCTCATTTTGGGAAATCCTCTTCATCAAGCAGTGACTCATTGTTCCCCTGACAAACAGATACCTATGATTGGTCAAGTTGTGATTTAATTTCTTATAATGATAAAATGGGTGGTGTGGTTTTATTTTTTAAATCATTCAGTCAACAGGCTTTCAAAATTGACTATTGAGTACCTACTACGTGTGCCGAGCACATTATTACACATTACTGTGGGTCAGGATAGAATTGAGCAAGATGTCCTCCAGAGCACAGATCATCTGTTGTGCCACAGGGACATCTAGACAAGGAGCCTTGAGCCACAATTATAGGAGTATTTACCTTTATCGTTCTGTTAAGTGTGATGCATATGTGTATCACATTCAGGTGATTAATTATAGTATTTGAGTTAAATCGGGGCGGGGGTGAGGTGCATTTTTCTTCACATGAAGGTGGTCATTACTTTTCCTCCATGGTTTCTCATCAGTAAATGAAGTACTACTCATCCAGATGTCCTAAAAGATTCTTCCCTTTTCCTGAACTCTGTGTCCAGTCAATCACCCTTCAGTCTGCTTCCTAAATATCTTTGGAATCCTAGTATTTCTCTTCAGCTCTAATGCCACAGTCCAGGTTTTTAGGTTACTCCAGCACCCTCCTAACTTGGCTACGTTTCCTTCTGGTCTGTTCTTCGTATTAGAATTCTGGATGATCTTTTTAAAATGTAAATGTGGTCATTCCCCCTCCCTGCTTAAAACCTTTTAGGGCATTGATTTTCTCTTAAGTGATGGTTTCAAGGCCCCTCTCAAGCCTTGCTTCATGTTTTCTTTCTTTTTCTTCCCCCAGCCCTTCCACCGACTGTTGCTGCTCACTGGATTGCTTCTGTTCCTTGCCTTCCTCCCCAAATATTCATGTTCTCATTCTCCTCCCATCTGTCCTTCAGGTCTGCTGTTAGGCTCTGAACAGGAAAAGTTTGCTGACCTTTTCTTTAAATCCCTTCTGTGACATGAGAACGGATAAATATAATTAGGACATATTTAAGTTATGTCTCAGTTTCCTTCTTTCCCTCCTTCTGAGAATATCATTTGAGTTTTCAGAACTGTACTCTAGTACTGGAGATGTATTTCCAGACTACTAAGCTTGGTTAGGGCTTCCTCTGTGTATTTCCAAGGGGGAGTTGTTATTACCTCCTTGTTTGTCTTTCTTTTTTTCTGAGATAAGCTCGATGAGTGTTTAGTCACCAGGTTTTCCATAATTTACAGCAGTAGCAGTTCCTGTCACATAGTAGCCTGCTCAAGTGCTTATTAATTTGTGATTTTTAAATATACTCTTAACCCTGCATCGTAAGAGGTTCATGATGCGGCAGAACAATCAGCATAGGCCAATGATTAGTTACCCTTTTATACTGAATAGATGTCAATATATCCTTTTTTTAAACAAGGGCCCAAGAAGCTATAGTCTGTGGGCCAAATCTGGCCCACTAACCTTTTATAAGGACCACAAACTAAAAAAGGTTTTTAAATTTTTTAAGTGCTGAAAAAGAAATCAAAAGAAAAATATTTTATGACACAACAGTGTCACATGAAGTTCAAATTTTACTGTTGCTAAATTAAGTTTTATTGGAACATGGTTTCTGCTTTTGCACTACAACTGCAGATTGAGTAGTTGTAACAGTGACTATATGACTGCCAAAGCCTAACGTATTTACTGTTGGGCTCTGTACAGGAAAAGTTTGCTGACCTTTTCTTTAAATCCCTTCTGTGACATGAGAACGGATAAATATAATTAGGACATATTTAAGTTATGTCTCAGTTTCCTTCTTTCCCTCCTTCTGAGAATATCATTTGAGTTTTCAGAACTGTACTCTAACCTCTCTGCCTTATGCATTCCTAGAGCTTTTTGAAACTTGAACATTGCAGATTAGATGTTGAGAAGTTAGAGACTTCACATTCTACTGAATTACGTAGACAAAACCAGCATGGATGGCTCATCCCTCTTCCAGTAGTCTAAAATCAGTCTTTTCCTAAATAATATTCTGATTCTTAAAATATACTGTTTTTTTACAGTTAAGGAGAAAAAAGGAATGACTTTTTGTGCTATTTGATATAATCATTAAAATATGATGCCAAAGGCCCTTTTGTAAATTTTGAATCATTTTTACCAATGTGTTGCAGAAAAAGAGACCCAGCCGTGTTTTGGTTGTATAATCTATTACTGATTATTGGAAGTAACTGTATTTGTTAGGGTTTATTAATAGGCAATATCTAACCTTCATTTTACATTATTTAATAAAATCAAATGGTTTTTACAACATTGTTTACATTTTGTTTAAAATATTTTATTGAGAAAATACTTAATTAACTTTGTTTTATTTTTAGGGTTATATCCTGTGTTGTGACCTCATGGTTTAAGTGGGAATAAAGATGAGTATAAGCAGTGATGAGGTCAACTTCTTGGTATATAGATACTTGCAAGAGTCAGGTGAGTACTTTCATAAAGTAAATAGGCCTCAAATTATTTTAATATTCTCAAAATAACTTTTTATGCATTTGAAATTTGTACCAGTCCAAACTGTTGAACTTTGTATGTTTCCTTAATGTCTGGACTGCCATTTTAAAGCTATGTGTTACTGCATGGTTTAACTCTCTGACTCTTTCAAATATGTTGGAATCATCTCAGGCAAATATTTGTAACAAGTGGTTTGGCTTTCACTGTTCAAAGACCATTTTTGTAATTTGTAATGAAGTGAGATTATTGCACACGGTTGGTAGGAACATACAAATTCTCAGATACCATCAATTTGATAATGTATCTTCAGAATCCTCAGCTTAATGTTACTGGTCCTGATTGCAGTTAGCATTTCAAAAGGTAAATTAGCCATATTTTTTCGTAATGCTTTCATAAATGTCATCCCAATTGATTAAATGTGTCTTTGACCTGAATTTTACTAATGTATTTCATTGGGGGGTGATTAGTAAATATAAATCATTGAAAGTCATTTGTAATCAGTATTAGGTCAGTGATCTCCCAGTTTTCCAGATAGATGAAAAGGTGTTGTCATAAAACAGAAGGAAAACTACAAGGGAAGATGTGGGATGGATTAGGGGGAAAAAATGTAAAAGTAGAAGAGGGAAAAACTTGGGTTGGATGGGACATAGGATGGTGGAAAAGATGGACTGCAGTGGTAAGTTAGGTTGTTAACATGAGATTGAATCATTTGGTGGTTGAAAAAATGCTGGAGAGGTTGAATTTTAGAAATTATAGTTTAAAGTTATTGAGATGTTTAGTAAGGTACGGTTTGGTATAAAAAGATAATTTTGGTAGTCACTTTTGAGAGGGGATGGAAGGAATAGAGTAGAATGTTGAGCCTTCAATTTTGGTTTGAAACTCTAGTTATTTTTCTTATAGGGCTTAGTTAGTTGTTCTTTCTTAGGCAACGAATGTAAACAAGGCCTTAGATCTTAGATTCTGCTTGTTGAGATGTTTCCAGCTGCACTCCAGTTCTGAGCTTTTCTCTTGGGCATGGGATTTTCTATTCCCAAGCACCATCACTTCTCCTCTCTGGCTTGGAACAGCTGAGAAAATTATGTCCAGCAATGGCAGGGAGGGAAGAAGGGAGAAGAAAGTAAAGTAACCAAGAATGCAGAGTAACTTGTTATGAAGCTTTGAAATTAATAGATCTTGTTTTGTTTTGTTTTATTTTCAATTGGTATACTGGTATTGAAGGCATATCCAAGGAGGACATCTATAGAATATTTTGCATAAGATATAATGATTAATAAAGTGGAAAAGGTAGTGATTTAATGACTGTTACATATGTAACATGTATGCTCATGTTTGGATATTGTTATATAGTACTTTGGACCATTTGGAAAGAATTTGTTGGGTCAAAACGCACTCTGGTTTTTCTGCCTTTGGATCTGACCACCAGTTAAGCTAGAGCTTTGAGGCCTTAGACACTAAAGCAAAAAACAGTGTGAAACATTAGTGCGCGGGACGTATATTGTAATGGCTTGTAGATGTGTTGCAAAGGCAGCTGTTTAGGTTCAAGCATGTGAAACTACTGTTTCTGGAGATGAGAAGCAGTTGTAATGCTCAGCAGCATCCTGTGGTTCAGCCTACGCTGAGGTGAAGTAGGGGAAGGTGAAGTTAGAGATATGAATGAATGCTCAAATCTTATTTCCAGACAGAAACCCACAGATTGATGTTTTATGTCGCTATAAAAAAATACAGCAAGTGAAAGGGACAGTAAAATAAGACTCTGGATTAATTTCTGAAAGAGTGTCCAGTGATTAAATATTATGAAAAGTCTTAAAGTTGCTTATGTTCTCAGAGGAAATGCTTCTAAATTTCATGTTTTAAGGTATTTTATATTGCAGTAAACATAAAGCAAGAATAATATTTTTTCACAAAAAACTTTGTATGGTAGACTGATATTTATCGTATTAAGTCTGTGTAATTGTTAACTGTGTTCCTAGTTGTGCTTTGTGTATTCTTTAGAAAGCTTTATACTTTACAGTCGTACTGGCGATGAAGTATGATGTTAAGCCACATCTCTAAAAATGTGAACACCAGTCCCTTTATAAAATTGGTAACTTCCTGTTTACATTATGTTTTATAGGGGAAAATCAGGCTGCACTGATGACATTTTTTTTTAAATACAGAAGTGACTTTATTATGGGTTTACATTGTAAAATAAAATTGTCTTCCAGAAAATTAAAATATAAAACAACTCGATAATAGTACATGGTTGCTAATTATTTACAAACTCACTTTAAAAACTCAAAATCGAAGATTGTGCCATTTTTCCCTAAATCTAATTCTAGATCTTGAAATCTTTGATTATGTTGAAACTGTTTTCTCCTGCATGAACTATTAATACAAAGTTTTCTCATTCAAATGTAATTTGTTCAGGAAAGGTCACAACATAAATTTGCTTTATAAGCTTGAACGTACAGTACACACATTGGAAAAGCACATGTTTGTTACTCTCAGCACTCAGAACTCTGTGTTAGGCAGTGGTTTCCATCAGATTTGCTCTGGCAGTTGTCTCTTAAAAGTCTTTAATTTTTTTGTTTTCTCCACACAAAGGGAGAAATGACAGCCCTCTACCCCCTCATATCTCTGCTTCAGAAAGATTCTGAAACTGCAACAACCAAAATGATAAACTACTGAGGAAAAAAGCCCACTCAAATTGATAGGTCCCAAATTCCTTAACTCAGCTATTGCAGACTAATTTTAGGTGTGAATAGCTCATAAGTGGTATTCTTTCATGCCAAATAATGTCCGATTTATGATTTTTTAAAACATAATTGCTGTAAACGTGGGGAGTACGCAGCCTTCGTATAGGTTCTGATGGGAATAATTGAGTAAATTCCCCACTTTGCCTTATTAAATTACACATTATCTTATACTGCGTAATGTGGTGAATCTGGTGCTCATTTGAAAAGGAAGGAGGTACTTTTTAGACGAGCTTGTGTTTTGAAGACTGCTGGGGAACAGAATGAGAAGTCAGCATAGTGGTACTTCCAGTTTCCTTTTCTGGCCCCGCCACAGAAAGGATGGACGCAGTAAGAAGGTCAGAGATAGAGGGTGTGTTCCAGGGAGAGGGAAGGGGACCTGGTAACACTGATGACATTTTGACTTTGCTCTGCTGGTGGGTTGACATGCTTCAGGTGGTTCTTAGGCACTAATAAGTTTGAAAGCCACTGGTCTGTGTTAGTTGTAGGACAGTTAGAACTTGACAAGAAAGTGTTGCATGTCCACAATATCTTGAAAGAAAAGTTATATTTAGTAAGTATTTGAGCTAAAGTAGAAAGCCTGAAATGTACATACTGAGGTTTGGAGTGCGAGAATATCTCCTAAAGAGGGAGCTGCCCCTAAAGTGGTGTGTTTTTATTTGTAGGCAAGGTTTAGCAAGAATGATGAGGCATGTTTATGACATAAAGGATACCGTGAGACATTCATTTGAAATTAATTCCAGAGATAAGAGATAGGAAAGAGTTTAAGAAACATCCGTCAACTCAGGACAGGTTTCAGATAGAGCTCGGAATCTAACCCATCTTAACACTTGCCACTTATGATTCTGATCTCTAATGATACATTAAAATGGCCACTTTTGTAGTGGATTGTAGTTTTTGGAATCACCTAGTCCAGTAATTCCTTCTCTGGGTTGTTTTGGGGATTCAGTATTTATTTATCACCGTAACTTAGGAGAATTTCATACTCTTACGGAGAATTAGTTGTTAAATAGCTAAGAAAAAATGATGTAAATTACTTTCAGGCCATAGTTATTTCGCTTGAAAGATTTAAAACAATGCAGAAGAAAGAATCTTAATATTGCTACCTTCCCTCTAAAAGAGTACTGAATCGGATTAGGAGATACGAAGAAAAGAAGTATTTACAGCAAAGAAAGTATCTGTGCCAAGACATTCAAAGGGCTGGTTTGTAAAGACCTGCCACAAAGGAAAATAAAATTTCCTTCCTGCTTGTCTCATTATCTGAAAAGTTCTCAGAAAGTCTAAAAACACCTTATGAAAGTCTTGTTCTTTTTTGATAAATGTGTGATTTAGAAATAATGTTTTCAGTAAGAGCTTCTCATATTCTCTGCAGTGTTTAATGTTGACTGGACTGTGGTATCCATCTCCAGAGGAAATAAAATCACTTAAATTGTTTTAATCTTAAATACTTTATACTGTCTGCTAAATCTTCTATTACGAATATTATCAGCACTAGAAAATATTACCTGTTAAAAGTACCCCCCCCCCGCCCCCAGATACATAACTTCTCAGAGCTCCCCATTTTCTCATTCATAAAATTTGTTACTTGTTGGAAAGGGACTATAGTGTGATAGCCTCAGATGTTTTATAAACTTCGTTTGAAATAAACCATCCTTCCCTATTCATTAAAATTAATTAAGAGGAAAGTTTATTTATTGTGGGATGGTTTTACTGTGTTGGAACTTTTGTCTTTCTTATTTTTATCTCTAGAAAGTTCACCCTAAACATATTACTTTGGTCATCATCATTTTGCACTATTATGAACTAGACTTTTCATATTTAACACATTTCCTGGGGAATAAAATTTGTTACTCTTTTTTTCTTTTGAGATGACTTGGAAATTGAGTGTATTAGACATGTAGTACTGTAAGTAATGATGGATTTGATTCAGTATGCTCCCTTTAATTAGCATTCACCCAAGGCCATTAATAATTTGATTGCCCTAACAACTCCTATCTAGCAACCATATGCAGAATAAGTACTAAGTGGTACATACTATAGTTAGTTGTATATAACAGAACCTGATGCAGTGTTAATTTTAGAAGAGCTAAGCTGGTTTGCATCTGTTAAATTTTCCTTCCCCCCATCTGCTCCCCCTTTGTATCACTTGACTCTCCTGTAGTTATTCACAGGTTTTGTTTTTTTTTTCCTAAAGAAATTGTTCCTGGCAATTACTTGTGAACTTTGTGGCACCCGTCTTTCTTGTTGCTTTGTTTAAGATGAAATTTTATTTTGCTTAAATTGTGTATTTGGTTTAGGGGAGAATTCTGGATTCTAGATTTAACTGTCATCTGTTACATGTTTAGGAACTCAGTAACATATTTATGGTGAACTTGAATGTTGAATGCTATGAAACGGTTGCATCTTATGATTGAAAACTAACTGGAAAATGCAAAAACAACATGTGCTTGTTACTGAGTAATTTTCTAGATTGTGATTCTGAGTACTGTTATTTTTTAAAATCCTCATGTTTTTAGAACTAAGATTCATCTTGCCATGTAGTCTCCATTTATAAGAAGGTGATGATGTATGTAGGCTTAAAGCATTTGCTTCATGAAAGATCGTCTTGTCTCTACTGCACCCCACTTCTCTCCACTGTTTCCTAATCGTTTCAGAGGGATATTGTGTCTCCTAGGAAATAGGCCATGTACCACACCACTTCTTCTGACATGATGCTTACTTAAAATGTTACATTTGCTTTTAAGATCACACATCAAACACACACTTAATTTGGAAATCTAAACGTGATCATAGTGGGCACAAAATAATCTGAATGTTTATATATAACATTAAGGTTCTGACTTACAACACCAAAGAGCCCATTCATTTGTCTTTTTCATTTAGTGACTTTGTATTAACCCGGACAACGGGCAGTAAAATATCAGCAATAAAATGACAGTGTGGTTTCTCTTGACTCAGAACTGGGCTAGATAAACATTCCTTCCTACATATGCCCCGCTGGTGCCATTTATAAACAGATTTTTACAGCAGGCGGGATGGAGTTAGGTTAAACTGGCTATCAGTAATGTGCCTCTAGCCGTGAAGAATGGGAGTGAGGGGAGCTCAGCATCTGGTATATCCACCGTGAGTCTTTCTTTCAGTTTTTATGAGTAGATGGTCAGTTACAAGAGTGTAAGTAGGTATATATAGTTTTGCTTTATAATAAAATAAAATATGCAGTAACATTGATTTGACACACGGAGTTGTTTTACACATGACTCCTTAGCAACAAACAGCAAGCAGTTGTCATAAATGCTGGTAATTACTATACTTTTATACTTCCAAATCAGTTTTTCTCCTCTTTTTTGTAAGCTGACTATTTTTTTGCTGATAAAGGAAATTCCTATTACACATTCCTACTGACATACTTGTTAAAAGACAAAGGTCCTTTAATAGTTGCCAAACAGAGAACTTGTTCAATCTTAATAGTAATCTTTTTGTTTTTTTTAGGAATAGCCAGTGTAGCAAGGGTATAAGGAAACATAAATTGCTGATGGCATTATAAATTTGTACAATTTTTTGGAAAAGCAATTTGGCAATCATGAACTTCCTTTAAAATGTTGATGTCCCCTTCTACTTTTGAGGGACTCCATCCTAAGGAGAAAAGCATATATATATATATATATATATATATATATATATATATATGGCAAAAGCCTATACACATAGATATTTGAGGTAAGAGTCTTTTTAAATAGTGAATATTGGGAAAGTCCAAATGACCAGCCATAGGATGAATAATTTACTAGCTAAGTACATTTATTGGCTGAATATTATGATAATAAAATTATTTCAGAAAATATAATTCATATCAAATGTTCATAGTTCTATATATACTTTAAGGGCACAAAACTGTATAGCCAGTGTATTGTGCTGGAAAGAAGGAAATAAAACTTTTTTTTTTTTTTTTTTTGCGGTACGCGGGCCTCTCACTAATGCAGCCTCTCCCATTGTGGAGCACAGGCTCCGGACGCGCAGGCTTAGCGGCCATGGGTCACGGGCCCAGCCGCTCCGCGGCATGTGGGATCTTCCCGGACCGGGGCACGAACCCGCATCCCCTGAATCGGCAGGCGGACTCCCAACCACTGCGCCACCAGGGAAGCCTGGAAATAAAAACTTTTAACAGTTGTATTTGAGTTTTGGTATTGTATTTTTTTTTCTTCTTCTTCCCTTTTTTTTTTAAGTGCTAGGTCTATCTCTTCAACATACAAGGTCCCCTATAGCATTTTTTCCTCTACTTCTTTTTACCTTTTCTAAAACCTTTAAGCATTTAAGTAGGGAACTTTTTATAGTAAACGAAGCTCTGGGTCTGTAGGACAGAATTGGAAACAGATTTGGGGGCAAGGGAGTGTTATGGTGATGGAAGCAGGGATATAACTTTCTGGGCTTTTCTGACCAGAAGCTTAAAAAGGACCTTGGATAAATCAGATTTTGCTTCCAGACCAGGGCACTGTGCTGTGATAGTAGTTAAGCTTTGCATTTCCCCGCCCCCCCCAGACACCCCCTTGTTCAGACACCCTACACCATAACCGTGTTCAAGGCCCCGTTTCATGGTCCTGTATTCTCAATTTGCAAAGGAGACAGGCTCTAGAGGACTTGACTTCCCTTTGAGAATATAATCCCTGTCATGCCAAGGGAAAGCACTCCTGAAACAAGCAATATGTAGAAAATGGTGGTCTTGTGACCTCATTTCTTACATGGGAACAGTGCATGGTCTCAAGGGTAACTCCACATAGACCCCCTACCACTGCTGGTCTTTATCACTGAATGTCACTGAATTACTGTATACTGAACTGTGTGGTTTTCAGCCTTACTCCTCTCTGGAATTCCTTTTCTACCTTCCAAATCTTAATCACGCTAGTGAATGTGTAGAATATTTGATTACAAAATCTTTATACAGAGTATTATTTATATCATTTGCTTCTACCCCTGGAAACAAGGGATGCTGTATTAGGCAAGCAGGCTAGACGTCAGCATTTCACAGATTTAAGTTGATCCTTTTTGCCTTTTACCATGTAGATCAAAAGTTGTCCCTGAAAAAGTATTGCCTGCATATATATTTACAGTTAAGTGCAAATAAATATATTTTGGCATAACCCTGGTTCAGGTTTTAGTTTCTCAAGGGAGATTTAAGTCGTATGTTTTTCCTAGATGCATAGATTTCCTGATGTGCTAAGATAAATTACAGTAGAATTGCATTCTGACTTAACAAATGTTTTTTGAGCACTGGTATAATTAGGTGACATCTAGTTTCCCAGAACTGAAAGATTACTAGACATAAACCCCATCCTCAGGCAGCCCAGTCTGTTAGTCATATACATACACACAACCCGTAGATGCTATACATATACAAGTTATAGAAGAGAATGATCAGCCCTGGAGCAGCAGAAGGAAGGACTTCACCTCTATTCACATAGGTGAAAAGAGCACAGGAACGCATAAGGCCCAAAGGCATGAGAGAGCACAATATATTCTAGGTGTTACCTTGTAGTTGGCAGTCACTTGAATTTAATGTGCATTGGGAAGAGTGGGAGGGTGGAATTGGGGAGATGAGCCTGGAGAGATGGGTAGGGTCAAGATTACAAAAGTAACTGTGTGCCACACTTAGGAGTTTGGCCTTGATTATGAAGGTCAAAAGGATCATTGAAAGTACTCAGGAAAGGAGTGGTATGATCAGTTATTTTTGGTTTGTTTTTAAACATACTTTGTTTTTTAAAATTTATTTATTTATTTTTGGCTGTGTTGGGTCTTTGTTGCTGCACGTGGGCTTTCTCTAGTTGCGGCGAGCAGGGGCTACTCTTCTTTGCGGTGCGTGGGCTTCTCATTGCGGTGGCTTCTCTTGTTGCAGAGCACGGGCTCTAGGCACGCGGGCTTCAGTAGTTGTGGCTCAAAGGCTCTAGAGCGCAGGCTCAGGAGTTGTGGCGCACGGGCTTAGTTGCTCCGCGGCATGTGGGATCTTCCCGGACCAGGGATCGAACCCGTGTCTCCTTCATTGGCAGGTGGATTCTTAACCACTGCTCCACCAGGGAAGCCCAGCATGATCAGTTTTTGTTTTACAAGTAGTAGTCTGGCTATGGTGTAGCAAGCGTACTGGACTGGGGAACAGAGGAAAGGAACCTATGACAGCAGTAGTCCAGGCAGAGGATGGTGGGGGACTAAATTCCACATTCTGGCACAAAAGGAAAGCTGATGACAGGGACCAGAGGGGAGGATTGATAGGATTTGGCAAAATGGTGGAATGCCAGGGGCTGAGGTGGAAGTTAGGATGACCTTCAGGTATAGCAAAGTAAGGTGAGAAATTTCTAAGGAAAAAGAAGTTTCAGGGAGGGGAAGAAGAAGAGTAGTTTTTTTTTTTTTTTGCGGTACGTGGGCCTCTCACTGCTGTGGCCTCTCCCGCTGCGGAGCGCAGGCTCAGCGGCCATGGCTCAAGGGCCCAGCCGCTCCGCGGCATGTGGGATCCTCCCGGACCGGGGTACGAACCCATGTCCCCTGCATCGGCAGGCGGACTCTCAACCACTGCGCCACCAGGGAAGCCCAGAAGAGTAGTTTTGAACATAATGATTTTAAGCTGTCGTGTAATGCTGTAACTAGAAATAAAAAGTTATAGCTGAGTTCAGCATGTATTTACAGCAGAGCATTTAAGTATGGACCTTCTTTAGGGTAAACATTAGCAATAAGTGCCAAAACTGTGCTAATGGCCGCTTTAGGGTTGTTTTCTTGCTATTTGAGAACACTCTAAGCACATACGTAATAACTTGAGATGGCAGTGAGCACCTGACCTCACAAAAAAAATTGGGGATATAGGCAACATTCCAGCCAAAAATTGACATCGTTCTACCTGCAACTCTTAGGATATTCTTTGACATAAGTTTGGACTCTACCATCTAATTAAACAGGGTTAAGTGTAATTCATGATTATTTAAATTGTACTTAGGAGTTGGAGTACAGAAATCATAGACTCTGCTACAATTTAGAAGGCTTATGAAGATCAAAATAACTTGCTAATAAAGTGTCTTAATGTTTCATGCACTACTGATGCCACTTTCTAATACCCTGAGATGAAACAAGAACAATGATGCAGTCTTTTATTTTCTGTTAATAAACAGGAGCTCGCTCTGCCTTAACTTTATCCTTGACCATATTCTAACTGTTCAGTAGGACTGGGAGAACGCCGTGGTGACAGCCATGGTCCCTGAATGAATCCTTATTGTCTATGTAACTGTTTTCACACCTGCTAATTCAGATAATAAAGTAATAAAAGTATATGTGTGTGCATGGTATAGGCCCTCTGTAAGTGATATCATCTATCTTGAAGTCTTTTAAAATCCCTAAGCCACTAGGCTGTTTAGCTTTATTTTTCTATTTATGATCTACTGCAGAATTTATTTGGGGAGGGATATGAAATTGAGAACAGGAGTCTCCAACCTCACTGCTCATGGATTTCACTGCTGTATCTCTCACCCTTTCTCCCCATCCTTCCCAGTCTTTTTTCTCAGCTTCCTATCCTGGTGATCTGGAGTCTACTCACGCTCAAGTAGTTGTGGGTTTCCTGACAGGGACAATGCAAAATGGTGCATTTTTTACTTGTATGTTTCTTAGCCTTCCTTGTGAGCTCAGGTTAAGTGGCAGACTGTACATGCGTTTAATAATGATCTTGTCTGTGGGCGAAATCAAGAAGTCAAAATTCAAGTCTTAAAGGTAACATCTTTTTACTTCTCACTATGGGTATTTACAGGAATGGTTAGGTGTCCCAAAGAGGTAAGGAAGGAGCACCCCTAAGGAAAATCAACCTTGGTGTACTTTGGCTCTCTATTAACCAATTGAAGTTTCTCCTAGCCACATGCTATTTGTGAGCCCACAGTATTTTATTATAGACTGTTGGTAAGTGCCACAAGGAGCCTGAGAGAGGGAGCACAAAATGGAAAAAGACATGGACTAATTAAGCACTAAACAGCTAGGATAGACAGGCTAGATAACACATTATATGGATTAAATTCGTTTAACCGAGACCCAAATAAGCCCATGTTCGTTTACTTTATTGAGTATGAAACTTTCTTAACATTCTGTACAGATGTAGAATTGAATTATTTAAAATACATTAATGACAGTTACTATTTAATGATAAGCTCTGCAGAGGATGATAATGTTGGTAAAGAAAATAACCACCCTTGGGCCTATCAGTTTACTAGAATTTTACTTTTGAATTAGGACTTGACTTTAGTTAAAAAAAATCAAGGCCAGCGTAAAGAGATTTTTGTTATGTGAATGTTTTGGTTTAAGTATTTCAAATTAAAATTGAATTGTTGGACAATCAAATTGGATTTTCACTTGCCAACTCTTCATTTTCTAAAGCTTTCATTTAGATGGGTTATTACTAAGTAGCAAAGAATTAGTAACATTTTTTTTAACACTTAATCATACATACAATGACATTTAAGCATACAAATTATTATTCTTTATTAAATTTCAGTTTTCATTCCTTATATTAGTTTGCTTTTAATTTCCTAGGTAGTTTTTAAAAATAACCTGCAAAATATTGAATTTATAAGGTGTGTGATGATTTATATGTAGAAATTTAAATATACTACAGAAATATTAAATGTCAGTATACCTTGGGCTAAATTATCTTGAGCGAAGCAGTTGAGTCACATGGTCTTCAAAGGCCTTTTTCCAGTTTTAAAGTTTGATACTATATGTGTTGAGGAAAATTATGTGCCACCATTATGTAATTAAGGTGAAAAGGAAAATACATAAAGGTTAACTTGTTTGGATTTTGATACTTATTTTGTTTAAAAACATATTTAACCTTAGCTAACAGTCTGGGATTTCAGATGGGTGGAATGTGATTTTGAAAGACTGTAGAGGTCTTTCATTTGTGTCACATAGCATGTTGCCACTTGGAGAATAAATTGTTATACCTTTTCTTTTGCTTTCAGGATTTTCTCATTCAGCGTTCACCTTTGGTATAGAAAGCCATATCAGTCAGTCTAACATAAATGGTGCCCTCGTCCCGCCTGCTGCATTGATTTCTATCATCCAGAAAGGTCTCCAGTATGTAGAGGCAGAAGTTAGTATTAATGAGGTAAGGAAGGCTTAGCTCAAATACTGATTCTTACTCCTAAATGTTTCCTTCAGTATCTGGTATCTTGCTTACTCATTCATTATCTGACTTCAGCTTCACCAGGTAAACAAGATTGAAGGGCGTTATTCCTAATGTGGTGGTCAGGTCATACAGCCAAGGCATGTTGGCTCCCAACTGTAAGAGCCATTATCTTACTTCTCTTTACATGGTTTTTATAAGTATACAGTAAGAAATAATTTTCTTTAAAATAAGAAAATTGTGCTGTGGCATACGGAGAGCATAATTGATTGAGAAGTTAGAAATTCTCAGGTTATTTGGTTATAACAGATTTTGGAAGGAAGTTTATAATTAAAGACAACTCTTGCTACTATTACCTAGGTCTGTATGGTATAGGCAGTTTAACTCATGTGTCAGCCAACTATGACCCATGAGCCAAATCCTGTCTTGCTCGTTTCTGTAAAGTTTGCCTGGGACGCAGCCATGCTCCTTCATTTTCATAGGATCTGGCTGCTTTTGTGCCACAGTGGCAGCATTGAGCGGTTGTGACAGAGACCTTATGGTCTGCAAAGCCCAGAATATTTACTGTCTAGTCTTATACAGAAGGAGTTTGCAAACCCTGGTGTAGCTGAAAATCTTCACATGTGGTCAGGATTTATGACAAGTGGAGCTTTTTTGCCTTATTTTCATTTCAGAGATTAACATATCCCGCTTTCCTTTTGCAGGTATTTTAAAAACTGAAGCATCCATGGTTTCTACGTCACTATTTATTACTATAATTATATAGTCTGTTAAATTGATTATTTTTTCGTTTCCTCATGTCTATAACTGAAAAATCCACTAATACTAAATTAAAAGTGTCCTCATTGTCTTTTAGCACTTTCTCTCCCAACAGTATCGTTTATTGCAGAGGATGATAAACAATTTGTACCAGTGGCCAGAGATGAAGTCTCATTTTTTCTGAAAAATTTTTTTGTGGGTTTAATATAGTACTCCACAATGTAGCTGTATTGGTTTTAATATTTTTAAGTTACTTATAAGTTTAAACACTTTCTCCTACTCCTCAAATACTCCATTACAATTGGCAGTTCAGAAAGATGTGCTGTGTTTTGTAACTCGGAGCA
This sequence comes from Monodon monoceros, assembly GCF_005190385.1. Classification (NCBI taxonomy): domain Eukaryota; kingdom Metazoa; phylum Chordata; class Mammalia; order Artiodactyla; family Monodontidae; genus Monodon; species Monodon monoceros. Next base: position 89,321,213 of record NW_021703767.1, read on the forward strand.
CCCCATCACACTGCTGTAGATTATCAATAGTGCATGTTCACTAGCTTAAGTGAGCCAGGCTTCACATGTGCATATTCCTGTCTAATATGCACTGTTTCCATTTCTGACTTGCTCTGTATCTGTGTCTCTTCTTGTGCTTGCTGAAGAACTCATTTTGAACTTCCGAATATCAGTGAGAGGAGCTTTGGAAAATTATAGCAACTTGATAAAATTAAAGAGCATTAGCCTGTGAGTTATGGCGGTACTTCTCAAATGTTAGTGTGCATAAGACTCCCCCAGAGAGCTTGTTAAAACAGGGATTCCCGAGCCCTTCAGAGATTTTGATTCTGTAGGTTTGAATCTACATTTATAACAAGTTAACCAGGCGATGGTGGGAGTGTTGGTCTTTTGAGTGTGCTTTCAATAGCACCAGTTAACAGATTCCAGCTGCCATTGACTAGCTGTGGAACTGCAAGTCTTTAACCTTGTGGTGCTCATATTTCAACATTAGTAAAATGAGATGCTTGTATAACATAATATCTGATGTATATTTCTGTTTTAATATCTTAATCAAATCACAAGAAACTTTTGAGTTCAACAAAACTATTTTAAAAGTTTTTAGTTGTAAAGAAGTATTGAATATTTACTAAAATGTGGCACCAAATCTCTTATCATTGTATGAACTATTCCATATTGCTTTTGACTAACAGAACTTCGGAATATAATTAATAAGCCTTTTTTATCATACAGACCTACTTTTTTTATTCCTTTGAAAATTTCAGCTTTAGTCTGTGCAGCATCTAACAATATGAACTCTGTGGGGAGGATTTAAGCAGCTGTTTGCGGTGCATCTTGTAGGTTCCTTCTTCCCTCCTGATTCCTTTCCTTCTTACATGCATTCAGAAAATTATCTGAAAGTGTTTTTTCTTGGAATGAAGATTTCCATTTCTGCTGTTGACTTCTATGAATGCAAATTACTCTAAGTGTGTTACCTTTGATTTTTTCTTCTCACAATGTTTCAAATCCAGGATGGTACCTTGTTTGATGGTCGACCAATAGAGTCTCTGTCACTGATAGATGCCGTAATGCCTGATGTAGTACAAACAAGACAACAAGCTTACAGAGATAAACTTGCACAGCAACAAGCGGCAGCTGCTGCAGCTGCCGCAGCTGCAACAAACCAACAAGGATCTGCAAAAAATGGAGAAAACACGGCAAATGGGGAGGAGAATGGAGCACATACTATAGCAAGTGAGCTGAGAGAAGAATTTTTTTAAGTTCCTTCGCAGAAAAGATACTTGCTTTATGGGGGTGCCTCATTTTAGCTGAAATAACATTATCTATTTCATGTTTGCAACTTGTTCCCCTAACCTGTATCACACAATTCAGATTTTTAAATGCCTAAAGCTCCATAAAGCTAGATTTACTTTCATGGATTTTATTTTCTTTTTTACATATTTAGAAACCACTTTTGTATTGTTAAGTGAATTTCATATCTGCATTTCATTTCTAAATATAATCTGTAACACTAGTCATTAACAAAAACAATGAAGCTTTGACGTGGAGATATAAAGGCAACCGTGATGTTATATGAATGATACCAGCAGCCCCTACTGGCAGAAACTCAGAGCAGTGTTGGCATGGATTATACTTAATTCAAAACATTTTCTCATTTTAGCTATGTTTGGGTCTAACCTCCTTTCACAGTCTTCCTCTATTCCTGCTCCCTGCGAACCCCATCTCTGAACACAAACTTAGATGCACATCTCTTTTTGAAAAAAGCATGTTCGTACTTAACTAAAGATAGGAATTTATTTTTCAAGTGATAAATGCTGTGTAGTCATTTTCACCATTACCTGACATAGTGGAAGAAAAAAAGTTACACTATATTATGAAGGAGGTATTTGCTAGTTAAGAATTCTTCTTTTTTCTCCAGGATGTTGTAATATTCCCTAACTGGAATTTTCCATTTATTTCTCATGATGCAGATAATCATACTGATATGATGGAAGTGGATGGGGATGTTGAAATCCCTCCGAATAAAGCAGTTGTGTTACGGGGCCATGAATCTGAAGTTTTCATCTGTGCCTGGAACCCCGTTAGTGATCTCTTGGCATCAGGGTACGTTTCTCAAAGTGAAACTAAAATGGATTTCTAAAAGTATCTGACTGAAGTATTGCATATTTTATAAATACATTACGTACATTTTCAGGTTTTTTTGTTGCTTATTTGTGGTCATTTTGCCTCTGTAAACCTTTATTTCTTCATAAAGCAATCTTACAAGTTTTAATGTTAAAAGTTACTACCTCAGGAGTGTTTGCCACCCCCCCTCCCCCAAAATGGAGACTGAGAAGAACACTGGAAATGGAAATCCATCCCTGACAGTCTAGTTTTTATTTGCCTTATTAATGTAGAATGTTAATTTGTTGCCTTGATTCTGGAATACTTGAGAATATCGTGAGGATTTAAAATACGTTGAGGATTTAAAATATGTTGCATACTTTATAGGTCTGGAGACTCAACAGCAAGGATATGGAATCTTAGTGAAAATAGCACTAGTGGCTCCACACAGTTAGTACTTAGACATTGTATACGAGAAGGAGGGCAAGATGTCCCAAGCAACAAGGATGTGACATCTCTAGATTGGAATGTGAGTATCACTGTACTGTCCATGATGGATGTAGTTACTAATAAACTTAACCTCTCTGAGCCTCAGACTAACCACAGGGTATGTCAGTTTGTTCAGATATTTTTGGATTTCACCAATAAGAACAACAGACTAGAAGTCCCCACCCCCAAATGTGTTTAAAACAAAGACTGGCCTTGAGCACTCAGACCAAGGTTCATCTTCCAGCTCCTCAGTTTATCTAGCTGTAGAACCTTTGTATAATTGGTGGTCGGTCACTCTGTACTGCATTTTCATCACATGTAAAGTAGAAGTGTAATGGTCCTATGTAAATGAAGTAATAGATGAAAACCAATAACAGGCACATATACTGAGTTCTTAACTACTAAGTCCTTTGTTGGGGGTATAAGAGAAATCTGTATAATAAAAACATTCTTGTTTTCTCATTTTGCTGTGAACTGATGAAAACTTCATCGCCAGCTGCCTTTTAGGAACCATTTGTCTAGATTACAAGCTTTATCCTAGCTGTAGGAATCTTATAATCTCTGATTCAACACCTTTGACTACTCTGACCTACCAGGAAGTTTGATTTCATTATTGATAAAGCTACACCCTTTCAGTCTCAAATATATGATTAACAGCTTTGTTTGTTTCCATTCCCATGATTACTTTGTGGAAATTAGCATTTTTAAAGTTTCTATACCTTTTCCTTTATTCCATGTTGCCTTTTTTCTTCCTTATAACTTTGCATCCATTTTTTAACAACCCCCCACTGCACCACCTAACCCCCCACCCCCACCCCCCGCCGCCAATTCTAAGAAGCCTCTTAGACTATATCAGTGTTACCAAGAATTTTAGGGGTCAGCTGTCCTTTCCTTAGCAAGTGGACACCCTTCTCTGGCCTCTGTTTAACAACTTTTTGTGGGGCTTTCCAAAGAATCTTCCAAATCTCATTCCAGGAAATGAGATCTATCTTTAAAAATGATTACACTAGCTAAAGTTCTCAGTTTCTATGAAGTCTTTCCAGATTTCATAGGTAAGGTTTTTTAGTGTTCTTAGTTCTAAATTTCCAGCAATGTATTTATCCTTCCCCTCCTATAAAGTTGAGAATTCTAAAAATGAAAAGAGGTTTAGCACATTTTAGCATTATTTGATTGTAGGGTCAGAACTAAGAATTATCTTCTTAATATGGGACCTTACTGTATCGTAGGTCAAAGGCGTTACAGCCTTCTTAAGCTGTTTGGCTCAGAGACCGTGTTAATTTAATGAAATTTATACTTTTACACTGAAAAGGATGGTTAACAAATGGTTTGTTGAGCTTGGTGGTTCTGAACTGCAAGTTAAAGTTTTTAAAAGTGTGAACTTTTCAAAGATTTATTATTCACTATGAACTTAAATCTTCTGCTAAAAGGGGAAAATGTTACTATTGATTAATGGCTCATTTCCATGATTAAAGCAAAAGCCTGTGAGATGTATGATCTTCAAAGTATTCTTTTCCTACCTTAGCGGTCCGTGTTGTAAACCATTTGGGGACCATTAGTTTAAAGGAAAACTTTCCATTGTGCAGAGTCTGGAAATAAGCTTTTGCTGTTGGCTTCGACATTGCTCCCTCTTCCTGCGATAGAACTAGAGGGGATTTCCAAATCCTAGCAAAACTGAGTCTACAACCCCTAGAACCAGCATTTGTTTGTCACTTACTTGTGCAGCTAGATGGCTTGAGAGGTCTGGAAAAGGTGATCTTGTTTTCGGTGCCCTGCCAAAAAGCATCAGAAAGTACTGAGTAAGGCAGGATTTCATTCTGTCTTTCCAGTAGTGTTTAATCATCCCAGCAGTAGTCTGTGTAACGTACTCTGTAACTTGCATTGCCATAGAATAAGTTAGGCCTTATCGAGTCCTTCTGTTGTACCATTATTCAAGGCACAGTAGAGGAATATAAGGTTAGAGAAAATGGTATGGATTTCTTCTCATAGTATAGAGTAGTTCCTGACAGTTGGTACTCACTTCATTAACTGTAAAGTCAGCCTACACTCTTCTGGCTGTTTTTCTTGTGTTGCTATTTTTATTGGTAAGGATTTCATATTGGGAAAGAATTAACAAAGGAAAGAAACATTTAGTGATACTTAAGAATCTGATCATCTGAAACAACAATATTGTTTGGAACATACACACACACACACACACACACACACACACACACAGTTTAGACAGTAAAAGATTTAGAGGGAGGATCATATAAAAACTTCTAATCGTAATGAAATATTCTGGAAGATTTTGCTTTTTACTTTTATAAAATCATCATAAGATTATGATTTTGATGTCCTTCCCAGTCCACCTCCCCACCCCCATCTTTAGTCATGGTGCATTTATGAGAATGCAGTAGACCTTAGCATACATAAGAGTGATGTTGATTCTGCTCCAGAGCAGTTCCTGCCATTCTTGAGATTTGGGTATGAGGCTTGCACACTGACTGAATGCTGCCAAAATTACTAGCTTCACAGCAGTGAAGGGTGTTTTGTAGGCCTCTTATGGCACTTCCAAATAGACAAAGCTGAAGATTTTGAAGCAGAGAATGTCACAGATCTGCTGTACTTAGGATTTAAACATAATATATTTTAATAAAAATTAAACACCCTTTCTGGATTATATAATTGAAAGAAATGTGTTTCTCTGACAGAGTGAAGGTACACTTCTAGCAACTGGTTCCTACGATGGGTTTGCCAGAATATGGACTAAAGATGGTAAATGAAGCTTTTTTTTTTTTTTTTATCTTTCATTTGTTGTTATTGTTGATCTAAGTTATAAAGCTTAAAGTAATTTTAATGTTTTTCCTTTTGAATATTAGGTAACCTTGCTAGCACCTTGGGGCAGCATAAAGGCCCTATATTTGCATTAAAATGGAATAAGAAAGGAAATTTCATCCTAAGTGCTGGAGTAGACAAGGTAAAAAGAATATTTAACTTCTGTAAAGGTTAATTTGTTAAAAGAGTATAATTGAAAGTAATGTTTTTCTCTACTAATCACATAAACAAGAAAACATTCATATTTGGTAAATTCATATATAAATTCATGATAGGAATAGTAATGCTTTCTTAGATTTTCTGTCAACTCATTCCTGAATCTGCTCATTCAGATGCCTTTTATTCTTTATCTGTGTGACCACTCCTCATTTTTTGGGAATTTGAGCCATAATGAATGTCATACATCCTATACTTTTTGCCTCCCTTCTACAGTTTCTAGTTAATCTCATCAGTGAGTATGGCTCTGGAGAGATTTCATGGGAAATCTTAGAGCCAGTCTGTTAGCTGAACTCCTAATGTTTAATTGAAAATGTAAGAAATGCCGGATCTTTCCAGCTCTTTTCACCTAACAAGACTGGTAAATATGGATAGGTTGAAATCATGGCCTTCTTTCTCCTTCATTTTCTTAAGTTACTGCCTTTATCACACCTCCCAAAATGAATACAGATTTAAGATTATTCTAATACAGGAAAGTACACACTAAAGAGTTAACTGTATATTGTCAAAAAGGGAAGTAGAAAAAAGAGGAAGAAAAATGAAGGCGGCCAGGAATGGGAGGGAAGCGCCCTATTAATAGTTATTGCCAGTCTACAATATTTTATCACCCCAAAGCTATGAAATTAGTGATGGGAGGGTATTAAAGGAATTGTGAATATATCTGTTCAGATTTATATGTCATACTTTGATGTAATATAAAAGACATTGTTTTACTTATTGTCAGAATTCAAGCTGCCTTTATAGGTAAATGTGAGTGTTAAAAATCTTAATATTGGGAATTAACTGATTAACTTTATTAACCAAAAATTTGCCTCCTTACAGCTAAGCAGCTATAAAAATCTTACATTAAATACACTATTGCAGTGGAGTTTCTTAAGCAATCTAATATAATGTCTGGTACTTTCTAGACAACAGTAATTGTTATTTGAAGTAAGTTGACTGATAAAAAGTCACCAGGGAAAAATTAAACAGCTTAATTAGTCATCCCTCTCCTCCCCTTCCCCCGAAGTGGAATGTAGCCTCGTTGTACTAAAGGTAAATGTTAAAAAATTAAATTAAATGTACTGTGACATTTCATATTGCTTTAATATAATTAGGCATCTAATTTATGCATCTATGGTAAACTCTTTCTAGCTTCTTAGCAGTATATTTTTCTTTTCTATCTCAGACTACAATTATTTGGGATGCACATACTGGTGAAGCCAAACAACAATTTCCTTTTCATTCAGGTAAATCTTCACAATTTACATGAGAATTAGAACTTACTTCTATTTTCCTAATTAAACTTTTAATAGCGTATAATTCATCTAAAATCTTGAAATATCCAATATCAGTCTTGTTACTAGTCCTTTGAGGAGTTGATGTTCTTTGACTTTCAGATAGTTAATTGTCAGAGGATCATCAAATGTTTTCTGTGAAATGTACCATAAAAAAGCATTTGCAGCCTGGTGCAATTAGAGTTGGTAATATTTAATGGTAAGAACATAGATTTTTGAGTCAGGAGGTCTAGGTGTGAATGTCGATTCCACCCCACTTGACAAGCTTTAAGATTGAGCGAGTCATTGAACCTTTCTGAGCCTTACTTTCTCTATCTGAAAATGAGGGATTAAAAACAATACCATTTGTTAAGAGCGTAAGACATATATATGAAAATACTGCATAAACTCCTGCAAATTTAGATATTGTCATTTTTCATTTTGGATTTATGTATCTAAATCAGTCCACCTGCTTACCTAAAATAAAAATTATTAGGCTTTCCTGGTAGTGTTGGAACTTTGGTGCTTTAGATGTTTTTCTCTTTTAAGAAATTGATACTTAAACCAGATAAATATGATCCCCAAGATAGTGTGCTTCTTTCTCCATGATATACGGCCATGCAACAGGGCATACATCCTGATGTGTAGAGACACCTGGATTTTAGTGCCTACACTCTAGTGCAGCCTAGAACTTTTGTGCCTACTTTCAGGGAGGTTCCTGAGGACAGGAACTGATGTTGAACTGGACCAAGATGCCTAATAACTATTAGAACAGTAGTTTTAGTACTGCCTGATTTAATTGCATTTTGCAAGATTTTGTTGTGGTTGGGTAGAGTTTTGCATTGGAGCCTGACTTAAGTAACTCTGGTTATTTTCAAATCTTTGGTAACATACTTTTTACAAACAGCCAATGGTACAGTGTTACCATTAAAATTGAAATATACAACTTCTGGCGTTTTGCTTTTTTGTATTTCTCTATTTAGTGTGATTAAGCAAGCCAAATAAGGTACAAAAATGATTTTTCAGTAGTATCTGAGTAACATCATTTTGCAAGTATTATGTTAAACATTTCAGCTTGATTAACACTTACCACATTAATAAGCATTTACATGTCAGTTTTTGTTTACCTGTTTTAATCCCATTTTGCCTTTGCTTCTAGTCCCCACCCAGACGGAATTCTCTTAGTCCTCTGGCTGTTCTGCCTAAAGTTTCTCCTACATCCTAGGAGTGATGGAAAATTGAAATAAGTGTGTGTGTGTGTGTGGCACTGTTACTAGCTGCTATATAATGTGTACCACCTTTGTGTTGGAGATGATGCTCTTTATATACACGATCCCATGTAGTCTTGGCTACAGCCCAATGAGGTAGATGGTGTTGAAGTCATTTTACAAACAAATAACCTTTTTACCCATGGTATTCTTTCCTGTCATGCTTTTTTGGTTTTTTAAACGGCTTTATTGAGGTATAATTGGTGTAAAATCATGTATACATATTTACATTGCACAGTGTAATATATTTTGACATGTATACACACACACACACACACACACACCACTGAAACCATCACCACACTCAAAACAGTACATCTGTTAGTTTCAGAAGTTTCCTCCTACCCCCTTGAAATCATTCCCTTCCCCTTCCCCAGGTAGCCACTGATAGTCTTTCTGTCACCAGAAACTAGTTTACATTATATAAATAGAATCGCACAGTATGTATTCTTTTTGTGTCTGGTTTCTTTCACTCTGCATAATTATTTTGTATTTCTTTTGATTTATGAGTAGTATTCTGTTATGTTGATATGCCAGTTTGTTTGACCATTTACCTGTTGAAGCAAATTTGAGTTGTTTCCAGGTTTTAGCTATTACAAATAAAACTGCTATCAACATTCCTGTGCTTATCTCTTTATGAACTTGTGTTTTTCATTTCTCTGTGTAAAGACCTAGGAAAGTTATGGCTAGATATATGGTAGGTCTGTGTTTAACTTGTTAATGCCCAACTGTTTTCCAAAGTTTATGTTTTCCAAACTGGTTTACATTCTCAACAGCAGTGGGTATTCCAGTCCCTCCATTTCCTTGCCAGCACTTGGTATGTGGTCAGTCTTTTTCATTGTAGCTACCCTAATGAGCATGTAGTCGTATCTCACTGTGGTTTTCATTTTCATTTCCTAATGACTAATGGTGTTGAGCATCTTGTCATGGTTTAATTTACCATCTGTATGTCTCCTTTGGTGAAGTATCTGTTCAAATCTTTGGATTTTTAATTTAACTTTGTTGTTTTCTTATTGAGTCTTGTGAACTCTTTATATATTCTGGATACAAGTCTGATCAGGTATTTACAAATATTGTCTCATAGTCTGTGGATTGTCTCTGCATTGTTTTGGCAGTGTGCCTCAAAGATCAGATATTATTAATGTTGATGAATTCCTTAATTTATTAATTTGTTCTTTTATGTATCGTGCTTTCAGTGTCAATCTAACGTGCTCTTTTTGCTTGATGTAGAAGTTGGGGTCACTGATTTGAGACCTTTCTGCTTTTCTAATGGGGATACTCAGTGCTATAAATTACTTCTAACTACTACTTAGTGACATCTCACAATTTTTCAAATGTGTTTTCATTCAGTTCAAAATACTTTCTGGAGTAATTTTGATTCCTTCTTTGACCCATGGGTTATTTAGAAGTGTGTTAATTTCTGAGTATTTGGAAAAATTTTAAAGATCTTTGTAATATTGCTTTCTAATTTAATTCCATTGTTCTCATAAATGTCATTTAGGTCAAGTTGTTTGATAATGTTCAAATCTTTTATGGCCTTTAGTGATTATTCTGTGTACTTAGACCATCTGTTACTGAGAGAGGGGTATAGAAATCATCAACAATAATTGGAAAATACAGTAATTTCTATTTTCTTTGAAGCTCTGTCAATTTTTGCTTTATGTGTTTTGAAACAATGTTATTAGGGGCATGAACGTTTAGGAATGTTGCAACCTTATGTTGAATTGACCCTTTTATCATTTTGTTAGCGGCCCTCTTTTTTTTTCCATTTTATTTTTTGTGCTCTGAAATCTACTTTGTCTCACATTAATGTAGCCCTTCCAGTTTTCTTTTGGTTAGTGTTGGCATGGTATATATTTCTCCATGCTTTTACTTTTAATCTATTGATTTTGTTACATTTGATGTATATTTTATGTAGGCATCATATATTGCTTGTTCATTCAATATCAGCCTCTGCCTTTTAATGGCAGTATTTAGGCTATTTACATTTAATGTGATTATTGATAATGATTGCATTTAAATTAATCGTATTTCTATTTATCTCATCTTCTTTTGCTATTTTTCTGCTTCCATTTGGATTAATTGAATATTTGTGTGATTACATTTTTCCTCCTTTGGTGGGTTATTAACTGTAAATCTTTTATTATAATGGTTGCCTTGGGATTTATAGTACACATCTTTAACTTACCACCATCTACCTTCAAGTGATATTTTAAAGGGGTTAAATAATAAAATTTTTTACCCATAGTTACCATTTCCAACTCTTCATTGCTTTGCACAGATACATAGTTTCATCTGGTATCATTTATTTCCCGCTTGAACTGCTTTAACATTCCTTATGGTGTAAATCTTATGTTGACGAATTCTTTTGTAGGTATTAAGAAGTCTTCATTTCACCTTCATTACTGAAAGATATTTTTGTTGGGTATAGAATTCTGGGGTTGACAGGGTAGGGTTTTTTTCTTTCAGTACTTTAAAGAAAAGGTTGCTCTGTCCTCTTCTTACTTACACTGTTTCAATTTGAACTTGCTACCATTTTTATCCTTATTATTCTTGTCTTGTTTTCTCTGGCTGCTTTTAAGATTTTTCTCCTTATGACTGATTTTGTGCAATTTGCATATGTTGTGCCTTGGTTTAGTTTTCTTTATGTTTTTTGTCCTTGGAGCTTCTTGGATTTCTTCGTTCATCGTTTTCTTCAAATTAGAAATTTTTTTGACCATTATTCTTTAAAAAATGATCTACCTCCTCCCAACATTTATTTTTAACTTGAAATTCTGATTATGTTTATTAGTCTGCTTGATGTCCCATAATACACTGATGTGCCATTCATTTTTTTAATCCAGTCTTTTTTCTTTTTTTCACAATCTCTGCTGTTTTCAAGCTCACACATCTTTTCTTCCACAGCATCTAATCTACAGTTTATTCCATCCAGTACGTTTTTTATCTCACGTGTTTCAGTTTTAATCTCTAGAAGTTTGATTTAGGTCTTTTTTACGTCTTCCATGTTGCTACTTAACTATTTGAACAAACCATATATAGTTGCAAGTGCTTTAATGTCTAGGTCAGTTTTTATGATTTGATTTTTCTCTTCATTTTGGTCATATTTTCCTGCATCTTTTCATGCCTTGTTACTTTTGATTGGAAGTGAGGCATTTTGAATTTTATGTCGTTAGTTGCTGAATATTTCTGTATTCTTATAAGTATTTGTGAATTTATTCTGGGACATAGTTAAATTACTTGGAAATGGTTTGATCCTTTTGGGTCATGCTTGTAAGATTTGTTAAATGGCAGTGAAACAGTGCTCGGCGTAGGGCTATTTATTTCCTGGTAATGAGGCAAGAACCTAGATGTACTCTGACCAGTGTTCCATGAATCAAAAGGTTTTCTAGTCTGGTGGATTTAGACACTGTTCCCAATCTTGAGTATCAGGCATTGTTTCTTCTAATTCTTTTGTGTGGCTCTTTCCCAGGTCTCAGCTAGTATCTTCAGATACTTGTGCTGATTAGTACTCAGCTTACTTCAGGTCTTCAGCATTCTTTCTCTGTCTGCATAGCTCTGTCCCTTCTAGTTTTGGGAATTCTAGCTGCCTTCAGTTTTCCACATTTTGAGCTTTATCTCTTCCGCTCAGGAATTTCATTAATCTCTTCCTAGGGAGATTCCTCTTCCCTGTGCCAAGATCTGGACATTTTTCCAGATCATATGTTTGAGCAGTTATAGAGGCACATTGTTGGTTGATTTCCCTTCTCTCAGGAACCACGGTCCTTTATTGCCTGGTGCCCAGAGTTCTGAACTATTATTTCATATATTCTGTAATTTTTTTGGTTGTTTTGGGCAGGAGGTAAATTTGGTCCCTGTTATTCCATCTTGATCAGGAATGAAAGTCTACCATGCTTTTTAAATTACCATATTTTAATTCCTGTACTGTATTTTTGTCCATATACACTCTTACATAAAGCATAAATCATGATTATAGATGAGTTAACCACTTCATATTCATTAGGATGGCTATAAAACATAACGGTGTTCACGGTGATGCGGAGAAATTAGAATCCTTGTACTTTGCTAGTAGGTATGTAAAATAGTACAGTCGTTGTGGAAAACAGGATGACAGTTCCTCAAAAGGTTAAATAGAGTTACCATATGACCCAGCAATTCTACTCCTAGGTAATTGAATTGAACGCAGGGACTTGAACGAATTCATGTCCGTCAATGTTCATAGCAGCATTTTTCACGGTAGCCAAAGGGTAGGAACAACCCACTGTCCATTAGCAGATGAGTGGAAAAACAGAATGGGTCTCTATATACAATAGATTATTATTCAGCCATAAAAAGGAATGAAGTTCTGATACATGCTACAACACCAGAGAATTTGTACATGTTATGCTAAGTGAAATAAACCAGACATAAAAGGACAAAGAGTATGATTCTACATGAGTAGAATCTAGAATCATTCTAGAGTATGATTCTAGATATTTCAAGAGTATGAAATGTCTAGAATAGGCAAATTCATAGAGACGAATGTAAAGATTCAAGGTTACAGAGGCTGGGAGGAGGGGGAAATGGAGAGTTACTGCTTAATGGTTACAGAGTTTCTGTTTGGGGTGATGAAGAACTTTTTTTTTTTTTTTTTTGCGGTACATGGGCCTCTCACTGCTGTGGCCTCTCCCGTTGCGGAGCACAGGCTCCGGACGTGCAGGCTCAGCGGCCATGGCTCACGGGCCCAGCCGCTCCGCGGCATGTGGGATCTTCCCGGACCGGGGCACGAACCCGTGTCCCCTGCATCGGCAGGCGGACTCCCAACCACTGCGCCACCAGGGAAGCCCGATGATGAAGAACTTTTGAAAATAGTGGTGATGACTGTACAATATTGTGAATGTAATTGATACAACTGAATTGTACAGTTAATTAAATGACAAGTTTTATGTGATGTATGACCACAATATTTTAAAATTATTAATGTAATATATAAAAACCATTGAATTGCACACTTTAAATGGATGAAATTTATGGTATATGAATTATATGTCAATGAAGCTTCTAAAAAAAATAATAAATGAATATTAAATGCCTTTTTTCCCTTCCCTCATAGGTTTGTTACCTTTCTAAATTGTGAAGGATGCATGGGTTAACCAAAAAATAAATCAGAATTGGAGGACACAGAAACTGAATCTTAGCTCCAGGAATTTTTTTTTTTTTTGGCTGCACTGCATGGCTTGTGGCATCCTTGTTCCCCAGTCAGGGATCGAACCGTGCCCCTTGCAGTGGAAGCACGGAGTCCTAACCACTGAACCGCCAGGGAATTCCAGCTCCAGGAATTTAAAAGATTTTGTAACCCTAGGCAAATGAACTTTTCTTAGCCTCTTTCATCATGTGTAAAGTGAGACTAGTAATAGTAAACACACCTCTCACATATTACCTACATAAAAATACATTTTATGTTAAAGATGTGTTTTTATCCTAAAGAACTTGTATTACCTAGACTCATTCATTTATTTATTTATTTATTTATTTATTTATTTATTTATTTATTTATTTATTTATTTATTTATTTATTTATTTTTATTTTTGGCGGTACGCAGGCCTCTCACTGTTGTGGCCTCTCCCGTTGTGGAGCACAGGCTCCGGACGCGCAGGCTCAGTGGCCATGGCTCACGGGCCCGGCCGCTCCACGGCATGGGGGATCTTCCCGGGCCGGGGCATGAACCCGCGTCCCCTGCATAGGCAGGCGGACTCTCAACCACTGCGCCACCAGGGAAGCCCCCGCATGTGTCTTTTTGAATTATGGTTTTCTCTGGGTATCTGCCCAGTAGAGGGATTGCTGAGTCATATAGTAATTCTATTTTTAGTTTTTTAAGGAACCTCCATACTGTTTTCCATAGTGGCAGTATCAGTTTACATTCCCCCCAACAGTGCAAGAAGGCTCTCTTTTCTCCGCACCCTCTCCAGCATTTGTTGTTTGTAGATTTTTTCATGATGCCCATTCTAAATGGTGTGAGGTGATACCTCATTTTTAAATTTTAGGAATAAATATAAAGTAATGAGGTATCGGTTCTTAGATTATACCAATCTGTTATCATCGTATCTTATGAGCCAGGCATATCACAGAAGTATTAATCATATAACTCATATGGCACCATTCCCCAGCTTCCTCCACTTATCTTTACCTGGTTATACAGTTTGTTTTTGTTTTGTTCTGAACCTATTGGTATATTTGTTTGAATGCTGTTTCAAATTTTCTCAGCCTCCTGTTTAACATTTTGCAGATGACTCTACCAAATTAACACCCTGGTGGAGCATGACAGATACTTGGCTTTCTTCATAGCATTTTGTTATACTTTTTTTTAAAACTCTTTTTTTGTTGTTTTTTGCGGTACGCGGGCCTCTCACTGTTGTGGCCTCTCCCGTTGCGGAGCACAGGCTCTGGATGCGCAGGCTCAGCGGCCATGGCTCACGGGAAGGAGCCGAGAAAGGGAGCAGTTGCTGGTAAAGAAGGTCCAGGCTCAACCTGATCCAGGCAGGGCTCTGGAGTGTTTGTTGCACCTCAGGGTTTTCCTCATCTTGAGCCAAGGGTGCTTGGTTTTTGAATCTCACCTTCGCCCCCAGCTACCTACTGCCTACTCTAAATCCAGTGTTTTTGATATGCTTCTATTGCTTAACCCAGTTACTTGCTACATTACCTTAATCTGCACTGCTAATTATAGAGAGGCTTTGCACTTTGCACCAGGGGAAAATGAAAGGAAAGAATCTTTAATCATATCAGATCTAAAATAAATATTAAATGCCAGCCAGCTTTTGGGCCTCTGAGGTTTTAAATTCAATGATGTAGATTTTAAGAGGTATTTGACAAGAATCACTTAGAAGAAAAATGTATTTGCAAATCATGCAATATTCCATTTATCAGTTGAGTAGACAGTGGAAATGATACTTATTCAGTGTAACGTTTGTCTAACTTGTAATTTACATAGTATTTTCCATACACATAATCTAACTTGATTTTCACAATATTCTTGGGTACTAAGCTTAAAGGTTTTATCCCCATTTTTAAATTATTTTTTATTTTTTTAATTTTTATAAATTTATTATTTATGGCTGTGTTGGGTCTTCGTTGCTGCCCACGGGCTTTTTTTTTTTCTAGTTGTGGCGAGCGGTGGCTACTCTTTGATGTGGTGCGCGGGCTTCTCATTGCGGTGGCTTCTCTTGCGGAGCACAGGCTCTAGGCGCACGGGCTCAGTAGTTGTGGCTCACAGGCTCTAGAGCTCAGGCTCAGTAGTTGTGGCGCACGGGCTTAGTTGCTCCGTGGCATGTGGGATCTCCCCGGACGGGATCGAACCAGTGTCCCCTGCATTGGCAGGCAGATTCTTAACCACTGTGCCGCCAGGGAAGTCCCCCCATTTTCTTCAGAAGAGAAAAATAGCATGAGAGGTGACTTGCTTAGGGCCCACTAGTTAGGGAGTAGCAAAACAAGGCTTCTTATCCATTGAACACTCACAGAATTTCAGGAACAAGAGGAAGTGTAGCATCACATTTAATTTTATCATTTTGCAAATGAGGAGCCAAGAATCCAGTGCTAGTAATTTACAGGGCAAGCTCTCAGGAACCCTCATCTCCTGGTGACCAGACCAGTGGACTTTCTATTAGGCTGTGTCTCACATGGAGACAACCAAACTGAAATGTATTAATATTTGTAATATTTAAGTACCATAATTTTAAAAATTCTATTAATACCATAAAAAGTATAAAGTAAAATATTTTAAGTTCCTATTAATAGCATACTTAATGTCTAACCATGGTTTAAAACTAAAGCTCCTAGGTTTCAGTACATGTGGAATGAATGCAAACCTTGCCTGTTTTTCTTTTCAGCGCCAGCATTGGATGTTGATTGGCAGAGCAACAACACCTTTGCTTCTTGTAGTACAGATATGTGCATTCATGTCTGTAAGTTAGGACAAGACAGACCTATTAAAACATTCCAGGGACACACGGTGAGAAACCTTTTTTTCCCTCCTTTAAAGTGATTATGATGAATAAGTAATGTTTCAGAGTGGTTTTGAAGTATGCATGTTTAATACCCAAAAAACAACCAAGTCTATGAAATGAAAATGTGAATTGAATGTTCACTGTTATTTTTAGAATGAAGTAAATGCTATCAAATGGGACCCAACTGGCAATCTCCTGGCATCCTGTTCTGATGACATGACTTTAAAGGTAATTCAGATAGTGGGGAGAAATGGGGTTGAGGAGTTACACACTGTGGCTGCTCTGGCTGTTTTAAGATTGTTTAGAATGTCTTTCTTATAGTTGGGAATTATGATACTGAGGTTTGTGCTATTATAAATTGTCTTCACTCTTAGGGAGTCATACATTGTTACAATTAAAGGTTATTTGCACACGTAAGGATCTGATTCATAGGTAGCAAAGATCTTTGTAGGATTCATGGATTTGACTGAAATTCTGAGAATTGTGTTAATTGGATTTTGCTGTGGTGTGAGTATATATCACCCTTTCTGGGAAACTGATATATAGTAGATATATAGCTTAGTTGGTGAGTGAGTATAGCTGACATGTCAGTATTCACATCTCAATATGAATTTATGTTTTTCTTGTTGCATAACTAAAAGCAAAAACTAACACCTAGCACCTATGCACATGACATACCAAAATTAAAGAAGAAAGGCAGTTTGAGACAAAGAACAACATAATACTAATCTTCAAAATTAATGAAGCTTGCACCCTGTGCTTCACCATGTTAACTGTATGAAAATAATTTATCTTTGACTTTACAGTGCCAGTGACTGCAGACGTGATGACCCTTATAGATAGGATAATCATGAAGGAAAACTGCTTTTCCTCTTCCCATGAACAGACTAAATGTAACCTTGGTAACCTGGTGGTTTTTTTCCTTAAATACCTGCTGTGTTTTTAGTTAGACAGTTTTTTCAAGCCTGGACTCCTTTGTAAACGTTGCTGGTAAAAATGCTTTTCTTCACGCTCTTGTTTGTGAGATTACTTTGCGTGCACATGCCTTATGCTTATAAAATGAAAAACTTCTGGAACAGAGTATGGCACATACGAGGAAATGAAAGAAGGCCGGTGGCTATAGAGAGCCTACTGTCAGGGACTGAGTTGCAGCTGGAGAGAGAAGTTTAAGTTAGAAAGTGTTAGAGAGCTTTTTTTAGTTCTAAGAATAATAAAAGGTCATAGAATTTTAAAGCAGAAGCTAGAAGGATGGATATTGTCTAGTGAAGCCATATTTTGAGAACAAGGAACAGCAGATGAGTGAGAAGATCATGTCCAGCTTGGACAGTGCCTTTGAGTCATGCAAGTGGAGGTGCCAGGTTGGTCTGATGCTCAGAGAACAATTCTAAGCCTGACATAAAAAATTTGGGAATTCTCAATAGGTGGGTAGTCATTCAAAGCCATGGGCATGGACAAAATTGTGTAGGTAGAAATGTACAGAGTAAAAGAAGAGGAAAGCTTAAAAAAGTCTTAAGAAACTCTAGCATTTAGCAGCTCAAGAGGAATGAGACTCCAACAGGAAATTGGAATGACCTCTGGAAACAGTGTGTAAAGAGAAGAGTACTTCAAGGGAGGTGATGGGTGAGAGTGGTCAGTGTTATCAGTGCTATCGAAAGCTCACATGAAGTATCAATATGTTTTGGAAACATACCTTTTGGATTTATTTACATGGAGTTATGTATACCTAGAATACAAAAACATGATGTTATTGCTTCATTATCTCATTAGTTTCATTGCAGAAGTGTGAAGCACAGCTAATTTTTGTTTCTTTGTCAGTACTTGGGTTTGGTGTATGTGTGTTTGTATTTGGCAAGGTTTCCCCCCATGTCTTTACTGAATGATTTTGTTAGAAATACTGTTGGTGTAGGTTTCTCTTAATTTTTGCTCAAAAATAATATGAATTATTTTTTAACCTGTATACGTAGGCATGTTTTCAACTCTAGAAAGGCGTATTCTCTACTCACCATTTTAACTTTACTGCTTTGTTACTTTTCACGGTTTCTTGTATGTGAATCATTTACAATTTCTGAATTTTATATGGGAAGAATACTTGACATGAGATCTACTCTTAACAGATTTTTAAGTGCACAAAACAAGTGTTATTGTCCGTAAGCACAATGCAGTGAGGCAGATCTCTAGAGCTGAGATTTTATGCTTGTTTATTAGCAGCCCCTCCCTGTGACCCCACCACCTCTGGCAACCACCATTCTTTTTTTTTTTCTTTTCCATTAATGTTTTTTTTTTCCTTTTTACACCAATAATTTATTTTTTATTTTTGTAACATCTTTATTGGAGTATAATTGCTTTACAACGAATGGTGTGTTAGTTTCTGTCCTTTATGGTTTACTATAGGATACTGAATACAGTTTCCTGTGCTATACTATAGGACCTTGCTGTTTATCCCCACCATTCTTTTCTTTGCTTTTATGAGTTGGACTCTTAGATACATCATGTAAATGGAATCATACAACATTCGTCCTTACAATTTATCCATGTTGTCACATATTGCAGGATTTCCCCATATGTTAAGGCTGAATAATACTCCATTGTATATATATGCATTTTCTTCATCCATTCATCCATTGATGGGCACTTAGGATGTTTCCATATCTTGGCTTTTATGAATAATGCTGCAGTGAACAAGGGCATACAGATGCCTCCTCAAGATCCTGATTTCGATTTTTTTTTTTTTTTTGATAAATACCCAGAAGTGGAATTGCTGATCATATATAGTGGTAGTTGTTAAAATTTGGGGGAGCACCTCCATACTATTATTCATAGTGGCTACACCATTTTGCAATCATTTATCAATAGTTTACAAGGTTTCCAATCTCTCCACAACCTTGACAAGATTTTTAAAAATTTTACTAGCCATCCTAACAGTTGTGAAGTGGTATCTCACAGTTTTGATTTTCATTTCACTGACGGTCAGTGACATTGGGCGTCTCTTCATACACCACCTATTGGCCATTTGTGTATCTTCTCTGGAGAAATGTCTATTTAAGTCCTTTGTCCATTTCTAAATTGGGTTATTGGGGTTTTTGCTGTTGAGTTGTAGGGTTTCTTTACATATTTTGGAAATTAACTCCTTATTGGATATATGGTTTGCAGTATTTTCTCTCATTCCATAGTTTGCCTTTTTACTTTATTGTTTCCTTTGCTGTGCAGAAACTTTTAAATTGTATGTAGTACCGCTTGCTTTTTTTTTTTTTTTTTTTTTTTTTTTGCTTTCATTGCCTATGCTTTGGTGTCAACATGAATCATATTATATTTATCTGTATGTTGCTTATCTATTTTCTCTTCCTGATTGCAAAATAGTTCCTGATTCTAAATTCTAAGAGGAATTTATAATGTAGATCTTTTATTTTAAAGGACAGCATAAAAACTAATGCCTTAAACATTGTAGGATCATTAACTGAGGAACTTACTGAATGTTGAAGTTTGTACCATCTGAAGCTATCAAAAGTAATCTTAGAACTACAGTTAATTGAATCCTGAAGCCTCACAATAGTGAATATTTAGAAAGGACTTGAAGCTAATTTGTCATTTTTAAAAGATAAATATTAAATATATTCTACATTGTAATTTATTTGTATGTATTGTCTTGATCTCTGTTGTTCTGGTGTACCGCTATATTTTGGACTGGCAAGATAATATTATAAAAGTACCCTTTGTATGGAAAAATAATTACATGCCTTTTTCCTTTTTGCTTAGATATGGAGTATGAAACAAGACAACTGTGTCCATGATTTGCAAGCACATAATAAAGAAATTTATACTATCAAGTGGAGTCCAACAGGGCCAGGGACAAATAATCCAAATGCCAACCTCATGTTAGCAAGGTAACATTTCTGTTTTGCTTTTCCTTTATGAGTCTTTTACAAAGAAAACCTCTTATAAATATGACAGAAAATTAGGAAAAATTCCATGAAATGGGAATGTGTCCTATAAGGAATATATTTTTTTTTTAATGGGAACCTTTAGACACAGAGTTTTATTATTATTTCAGGTCATAATGGATATTTGTATCTGGAGATAGCAAATAATTTACTGATAATATCAAATATTGATTAAAACCCAAGTAATTGAGGCATAATGCAATAAAGTTTTTTCAGCATTTAAAAAAAATAAGTTAAAAACATATTTAATGTAGCATTTCAAAACCGTGGGTCAATATAAAGGAGTTATTTAAAGAGAAAAGGAATACAGTGAATTAGCTCATTTATGTTTTCCAGTTTACAGACTTGGAGATGCCCTTAATGAAGCTGTCATGTCTCCGATTAGCTTTGTTTCCAGAACACTTTCTTCCTAACAGCACCGTCTGCTTCTCATGAGGAATTCGTGGCTAGCTATTAGGAATGGCTGAATATTGTAGATTGGGGGTGGGGCTGAGAGTATTTCATTACTTATAAAATCTTTTTTTTTCTCCCTTGTCAGTGCATCCTTTGATTCTACTGTTAGATTATGGGATGTAGACCGAGGAATTTGCATCCATACTCTGACAAAACACCAAGAGCCTGTGTACAGTGTAGCTTTCAGTCCTGATGGCAGGTATCTGGCGAGTGGTTCTTTTGACAAATGTGTGCACATCTGGAACACACAGGTATGTCCAAGTTATTTAAATAGTCAAGTATTCTTATATAAGAATATAAGAAGCATTTGTCTAAACAAAATTTTTTTTTTTTTAGTTTTGGTTGTCATTCCTTTTGTGTCATTAATTCAGTTCGTTTTTATATGAGCACTTTTTGGGGGGAATTTACAGCTAAGTAAAGATTGAAACCAGCTGAAGTGAGATTTTCATAATATGGACCAAAATTTAGAGTCTCTGTTTTATTTTTTCCAACAGTTTTGCAGACATGAAATGTGAGAGTTTAAGATGCATTTATTTAGATAAATGATACCATTTCTTTATGTTCTAAAAGAATTGTCTTCAGAGAAGATATATATGAGCAGTTTAAAAAATGTGTTAAAGGACAAGGTTTTATGATCGAGCACATAATTTATCAGAAACGAACTTAAAACTATGTACCACCTTTTTAGGGACAATGCTGCAGAGATCCTTTCTTAAAAATGGAGAAAACAGTTTTGTTGCTTTCATTATTTTAATCTTTTCAGTGTTTTAGTTTTTACATGCCAAATACTTTTTCTTTAATATCAGTCATGTGACTCTCCCTGCCCCACCCCCTGTTCAAAAATCAGATCTTTACTGCTTGTATTATATGCACAGTAAGTTATTGTGGGTTATTTCTCTTTGTGTTGCTGATCACCATAGTTGGTCAGCCTATTTTGCGTAAATCATCATTTTCCCATATTATTTTTGATTAAGTTATACATTCAAATGGTCTCCAACACCCTCCCCCCATTATAAAAAGGTATACACTGAGGAGTTTTGCTCCCATTTTTTTCTTGATCCTCTACAGATAACTTTTTCTATCGGTTTCTCTTTCATCCTTCTTGAGGTTTTTTGTAAATAAAAGCATTATGATTCTTTCATTTTATACTCCCACTGTTTTATTTTTTCATTTATATTATATTCCCTTAGAATTGGTTTTTATATATGGTGTGAGGTATAGTTCTAATTCTTTCTTTATGGATCACCAGTTTTCTTGGCACTATTCACTGTCCCTTCACTGTTCCAGAATGTCGCTTCTTTCATATACTACATTCTTGTATGTTTTGTTCATAGATTCTCTTGTATTCCATTGATTGATACATTTGTATGTACCTGCATTGTTAGTTTAATTTTAGTGACTGTAACTTTGTTATTCCCCCTCATTAAGTCTTTTTCTTTTTCCTTCAGTAAAGTTTTATAATTTCTTCATAAAGATCTTCTTTTTTACAAAATGTATTCTGAGATGCCTTATGGATTTTATTGTTACTGTGTTTAGCATGTTTTAAAAAATAATATTCCTTTTACTTGTGGTTGCTCATGTTTGGAACATTATGAATTTTGGCATGTTGATGTTGACTCCAT
Source organism: Monodon monoceros (assembly GCF_005190385.1). Lineage (NCBI taxonomy): Eukaryota > Metazoa > Chordata > Mammalia > Artiodactyla > Monodontidae > Monodon > Monodon monoceros. The sequence continues at coordinate 89,343,346 of NW_021703767.1, forward strand.
CAAACCTGCTGAGCCATCTCATTGCTTCTAATTACTTACCGGCTTGCAGGATCTTAGTTCCCCGACCAGGGATTGAACCCATGCCCCCTGCAGTGGAAGCACAGCGTCCTAACCACTGGGCCATCAGGGAATTCCCAATCTTTCTGTTTTGATTGAATAGCAGAGGCTTTATAGATAATCTGCCGGTTGTATACATTTTCCATCACTCATTCACTCCATTTTGAGTAAATTAATTTAAAATAAAATTTGGGTATAGAACTGTAGAGTTCTAAGGGAAGATACTGCTAGACTTCTAAGGGCATTTGAGTAACCATACTGTTTTGTTGTATCACTATTGTGTATCAAAATGTCATTTTACTTTTTTTCTTTTAAGTTTGAAAATAGCAAAATGCATCTTGTGAGCTTTCAGTGCAGGAGAAAGTAATTGTCTTTTTTTCAATATGTACATCTATTTTTTTCTTTCATTACTTGGATGATATGTTTTCTAAGCATTTGACAGTTAAATTGTTACAGTCTGGTCAGAACAGAGGTTTGAGTAGACGCTGAGGATCCTTTGGCTTTTGTTAATGTGATAGCTCTGGCTTGTTGACCATGCTGTTTCGGTTCAATTATAGCCTGATTCAAGCTTAGAAATTGGTAGTACTATTGAAAGACAGTGTCGGTTTTTAACCCCAAAATTGACAATCCTGTAGATTTTACTCTCTATACAACAGCCTATCTTAGATCCCGTTGGCGCCACTCCATTCTCTTCTAATTAACTGTAGATACTTAAGGCCTCCTGTACTCGTGCTTTTTCATTAATCTCTTAAATTGTGAGAAATTTTAGGTAGGAGGAAAAGAACAGTTGAGACTTCCCACTGTGATCTTCTAGCGTAGTGATTAGCTTAGGGCTGGCTGTCTCAGAAGGTTATGTCTTGGTTCCATGTTGTGTTTAGGTAGTTCTGCTACTTCCAGTTTGAGTTTTTTAGTTCACCATGAAGCTGTGAGATACTTTTCTGGTTTGTCAGAACAGAACACCGGAAGCATATTTTTCATTATTTTTCATTTCTCACAGCAGAACCTCTGACCTTTGCCCTGTTTAATAACTGGTTTCCTAGGAGAATACATTTTTGTACTAAGTTTCAGTTACTGAATGGCAGCTGAATGATTTTGGTTTCCATTGCCGAAGGAATAAAATAATTGAGTTATGTTTATGAGTCGGCTAAATTGATGATGAAATTGGTAGTGTTCCTGGTTGTACTTTGTTTTCTTTTAACTTAAAAGCATCTTTCAATAATAATGTACATATGCGCTTTTAGCTTCTTTTATAATTCTCCTAGCTTAGGGGCACTTCTAGGGTCAAAGAGAGCAAAGATACCTTAGCTAAGAATGGTTATCAATACTGGAGAAGCCAGTATTGTGTGTGTGTGTGTGTGTGTGTGTGTGTGTGTGTGTGTGTGTGTGTG